>NC_141697.1:570718622-571233622 GCF_964263255.1 Lissotriton vulgaris
TATATATGTATATATATCCTATGCACCCCAAGATCTTCCAGGTCTAATTTTCTAACGATCCCTAGATATTCAAAGAAATGTATTAGTGGTCGTATCCTCTCCGTCCATGCACCTACTTTGTGGAACATATTCCCAGACCACCTGCTACTTGAAACTGAGTTTAAAACTTTTAGGAAAAATCTTAAAAGTTGGTTGTTCAGACAGGCCTCCTGCTGTGAGACTGGGTGCAAAGTAGCTGGATCCCTCATACCGCCTTCAGTGTATTTAGTGCTAAGAAACCACTGGTGAAAGTGTGCTTTACCAAGAACAATTAACATTAACAAGAAGGGAACTGACTCAGTACCCTGAGCTTAAATGGGTGGGTGAGGGGTACCGCTTATGTATCTCTATTGAAGAGCAGGAAAGGATGAAATACTGAAAGTACAAACCACAACCAAATGCAATGTTCATCAGCAGAAGATTTTATTTTTTTATTTTAGCATAATAACAATAGTTAAAAAAAAATATTTTGGTCAGAACAAAAAAATAATGACAGAATGTCAATTACAGTGTGAACAGAAGAATAAAGAGAAGCTTCTCAGACTTGGATTCTTGCAGACACAAACCTCTTCCCATATCCACCCATTACAATTTTGCTTCCTTCAAACCCTCACCGTATTGGGCACCTCACAAACCAATGCAGTCCTTAAGCCATCGAGTGAGCAGATAATATAAATAATTTTATTGCAGGATCGCTCCCCACCTGCTTCTGCAATGGTCACAGAACAAGAAATTTGATTGCACATCTGTTCCCGGCCCAAACAAAAATTCCTCATCATGGGGCCCCCTCCATTTTCTTGACATTGTGTGCGTATTGAATTGAGGTGAAACCTCTGCTTTCAAGAGGTTGAGGCAGCCTGCTTGCACCAGCTACAAAATGTGGGAAGAGGTGCCAGTGTTTGTTGGGGGTCAGGCTACCGCTTTTACATAAACATATTACATATTCATACGCCTTCTTTTCTGCACTTCTAAGAAAGGGGGCTGTCCTTTCGGTTTATGTTTGCTTAGTGGAAACCAGAGAAAAGAGCTGTAACTTTATGAATTATACATTTCCGTTCTAGGAATTGAGGGCACATTTGGGTATCCCAAAGCTTCTCACCCTGAGCTCGCCTCCCTTCCCCTTCCATTCCAAACTCGACCTTCCCAAAGTGCCCAATGTTTAACAACCAAACTGTCATTCAGCACAAAATGAATATCACTAAATCTTTATTGCCCACAAAATGCCTTTACATTTAGCACAAAGTTTCTGTTTGTCTGTAAAATCTGTCAGTCTTCTAGAAAATGTCAGCCCATCTTCTGAAAATATCTAGGGAAGTACTCTACTAGAACATGAACAGGCCAGACCACAAGAGATACTCTCTGTGATGCCACTAGATAAGGGGTTCATTCAGTGCTTAATCTCAACCGGTGGTTTTCGGGACTCGGCATCGGCACTTAATCACAAACACCAGCACTTTTTATGAGCACCAGTTAAGGACACATTCATTTACAGGGAAATTAAGTGATTTGCCCAGAATCACAGGATGTTGAGCCAGCGGCGAGACTCGAGCCTTGTTCCCCAGCTCCGAAAGGGGCAGCTCTCTCCCCTCTTTCATGGTTAGTAGTTGGTTCTGTTTTAGACGGCGAGAGCCCCAGCACTTATTGTTTTCACAAATGAACCACTGTGGCCCCAGGTTCTCATCAAGAACCCGCAAAACAAAAACATCCTGTCCACACACAACACTATTAGAATATTCATGAATAAATATAAAAGGGCCTTGCCCTGCATCTATTTTACATACCGGCCCCACGCACTTGTCTCCCTACCTACAAATACGGCTTTTATGCACAAAACCCAAGCATTCACAAGTAAAAAAGTAAGACCACTCTTGCTTACAAGATATCGTCTTTCTACTGCTTTTGGGGTGCTCAGGTAGAGCTCCCTCTTGCCCTTCAGTTTTCTCCTATTTTGAAACCCAACAAGCCAGACAGCACTCTCTCTCTAAATGCAAGCCCTACATCCCTTTCCCAGAAACCTGTCCACGTCAACAGTGACTGTCCTGGGTGACAACATTTCTGCTTACTAGATGTACCCTGAGTGGCTTGAAAAGCCAGACCTAAAGCTTTTGTTCAGCCCTTTAAAAAAACAACAAAAAACTATGAGCTATTTTAGAAGGAAATTAATTTAGAGCACATTCTCAGAACACTAAGGGCCTGATTATGACTGGTGGAGCGGCTCCCTTGGGCGGGATGCTGAGCGGTACCCTTGGGTGGGATGCTGAGCGGTACCCTTGGGTGGGATGCTGAGCGGTACCCTTGGGTGGGATGCTGCTCTGCTGGATTACGACTGGCCCAGTGTTTCCACACCTGCAACTCTATAATGTGGCGACACCAACCAGATTTTACTGGCCAGGAAATCTGGCTGGCAAAATCACATGTCGATTGAGCGGCAAGTGTACCCGGTCCCTTCCAAGAGCATGGAGAGCATAGAATGTTCCCCCTGCACACTGACACCATCACTACAACGCACGGATGTCTCACTCGTAAACGAGGCCTAAGAGTGATATTGAACCTCTCAAAACTTGATTGGGACACAGCTACATTGCGGTCTGCTTTTTATGGGGCGTTTCAAGATCATCTCTTGTGTCTTTGAAACCATACTGAGTAACTCCATATCAGAGGGAGGTGCAGACTACTATATATTAAAGTAGTATGCAGTCACGCTGTAGGACTAAGCATCTCTTAATACATTATTGGCTAGGTTAGGCTTTCAATATTTGGAATGTTGTTCTATGTAACCTCTCAGTTGTCAAAGTTGAATTTGTTTGTTTGCTCGGAGTTTTGCATTTTCATTACCAAATGTTTTGTCCTTGGGTACGTCAACAAAGAGATTTAAACTGGGTAGGTCAACACCTGTTTGCCTCAGGAAAAGGGTCTGCCCTACGAGCTTTGCCAAGGCCTTAACCGGGGAGATCACAGACCAGAATCAAGACAAGATAACCCGTTACAGGCACTGTAGGCAAATGGTAGCCAGATCAAACATTTAATTTGAAGTGGTACTAGCTCTCTGAAGATGAAACATATAACATGAACTGGTACAAGCTCTCTGGAGATCAAACATATAATATGAACTGGCACAAGCTCTCAGAAGATCAAACCTTTAATATGAACTGGTACATACATGATGAAAAGCCTGGTAGAACCTTATCGGGCAGAACTGACCTGTGTTTTTATTTGAACTGAGAGGGCACAGAATACATGTCAAGTACTGAGGTGAGAACAAAGATGTTAACTGAGCAAAAGGCAAGTTGGCCAGTTTTGCTTCACCCTAATTTACAGGCACATGCATCAAAGGATTTTGCGATCGCAAACGGTGCGAATCGCAAAAATCGTTCGTTTGCGATTCCTTATTTTTCGCAATTAAGGAATTGCCAAAAGCAATATTGATGCATGTACCTGCTAGAGTCTAGCCTTAATTCCGAAAGGGTAATCTTGATGTGGTAATGCGATAAGTGCATTGGATTTTCACAGTAGCCCTGGCATTTAAAAGTTATCATATAGGCAGTGGTAAAACAAACAGGAGTGATGTGGTATTACAGCAGGTTTTAGAATGGATTTTGGCGCTGCCCATTGGTGCACCCCAGCAATAAAAACAGTACAAAAACATGCACAAGGATGTCCTAGTACTTATCGGCACTGTGTGACACAATATTAAGAGTGCTTCCGCTATGGATACTGACCTACAGAGTTGACCAAAAACAGTTTAATGCACAATCATGTAAATAAAGACAACCCCAGTGCTATGTTCATTAAGATGACCTCTGCAGTGAGATTGCGAGCTGGCAAGCTCCCCCCCCCCCCACATTTTTATTAAATATTTTTATTGTCATCATATCAGTAAACACAGAAAGCCTCTGGTCATGCAGCAGCATTTTCAACAGCAAAGCGATCTTGTTAGTGATCGTGAATTAGGTTGCTTACCGTTGGTTTTAATGAAGACATCAAGTGGTTTCTGCCTGCTTCTGAGTAGTGTTGTTTTATGGGTTTATGTTTTGCACTAGTAGTTGTGGCACAGCCTTAAGTCTGGTGGAATTACCACAAGCAGTCTAACAGTTGGGGAACAACAACATATGGCAAATTAAAGCAACATGGTAAACACCACCTAAAGTTTACTATGTGCATGCATCAATGCCTTGTGATGATTCAAGAACTTCAAAATTAGCAAAGTACTTTAAACAAGGGGCAGGGTGTGCAGTGTCTGTAGTTCATAGGATTGTTCTCCTGATTGTAGGCATCACAATTACCCTAGATTGGCTGAGGTGTCAGAATCACATGAATGCGAACGTGCACACGCCAGACTTCTCCTGCAGGTCCAGGCAGAGGAGACTGTCCTGGTCCTGTATCTAATTTATCTTGTTTGTGGCCACTGACAATCTGTTTTTGTTTAGGATTAGGGCTGGGCGTAGGCTGACTCATTGGGGAGAGGATTAGCCCATGTCTCAATCCAAAGTCATTCCTTTACTCTGATCACTACCACTTGTACAAGGAAGCAGAAGGGAATATTCTTACCTACATCTTTAAAACAAATTGCATGGAAAAAGTACATGGCACCCCCTGCACAGAGAGTGGCCTCTTAAGGCTTCATGTTATTATCAGCCAACTCAAGGATATTCATTTCATGTAGCTCAGAAGGATAAAAGGTGTAGTTAGCCTTGAGGGATTTAAACCCGTGAAGTTCATGTTGCATGCACAACTCTATACAGTGAACACATTAACCCCTCCCAGGCGCTCAGTACGAGCTCAGCTCGTCATGAGCCACGGTGGCCGTGTGCTCATGACAAGCTGAGCTCATCATAAAGGTCAGAACTCTCGCACGCGGGCTAATTCTCCCGCTGTGCTGAACATTCTAAAGAAACGGGTGTGGTCGTGACGAGCTCAGCTAGTCGTGAGCACACGGCCACAGTCGCTCATGATGAGCTGAGCTTGTCACGAGCATCGGGGCGCCGTGCGGGCCCACCGCCCCCCCAGCACAGCGGGGGAATTACCCCCGCAGCCAACGGGTTAAACCAGTGAACTATCATACCGGCTTTCAGTGGGTCACCAAAGTTGTTCTGTGCCCATACATCCCCTTGGTTACTCACAGGAGCAGCCACCATCGCCTTTTGACTACACTAATTGGTATATCGCTTGGCAATACAGATGAGCTCCCTTGGATGGCACAACGTCCACTGTACCATGTTATGTCACATCTCTGAGACCTGTCATTCATGGTGACCAGAAGATCTCAAAAAAGTGCTACTCAAAGGAAAGCTATCTTCTTCTTGGTGTTCTCTGCAATTACAGTTTGAATGACCATAAACATCCTTCCTCTTGGCCCTCCATTTACATTCTGCCAGTAACCAGGCGCTTTGGCCAGTGTTCAGCCTCCATTGACATGTTTGATGCCCATTGCTCGGCTTTCCAGATCGAGCAGAAATCTGAAAAAGGAGTAGCATGTGCCCAAGACAAACATTTTTCATCAGGTTCCAGTGACGGGCATAATAGTTCCTGAGCCTCAAGTGTTGTAGGCAGAAATCATTCACCTATTCTCTAGGGGTAGGTGACAATTCCCTCAAATTAAATAGTGATAAAAACAGAGATCTTTAAGTGTTCTACAGGTAGCCCGCCAACTCCATTACCTTGTGATATCTGGCCACTACCTAGCAATCCTACTCCACCCATTCACCGGCAGTCCAGAATCATGCCTTATACTTAGATGCAAATGTTTCACTCAATGTGCATGTAAACAAGCTATCCTCTACAGGTTTCCCCTGATGCGTCTTCTATGTAAAATCTCCCATTACTTCCACCTCGCTGCTGCCCGCTAGTAGTTGAATCCTCTATACTCGGCTGCCTGGATTATAGCACCGCCCTGTTTCTTGGGGCACACCCTGTTATTTGCTGACATGGCTACAATTCATTCAAACTGCGGCTACCAAGCTAGCTTAATTTCGTCCTAGGTTTTTCCCATCTTCTGACACACTGAACGTCTTTCAATGGCTTCTTATGCCCAAAAAGGTAAGCTTCAAATTGTTGTGCATGGTTCATAAAGTGATCCACCAGGCAGGATCAAAGTTCCTTCAAACTTTTTAAAGATAAACAGCAGTGTGCTAATTGAGCTCTAACACAAACTTCCTTGTCATACCTAAATTTAACAAAGTGCAGGTAGGCAGCAGAGTATTCCCAGTCCAGCCAGTTACACTGTAGAACTCCCTTCCTTCTGAGCTTGGCTGTACACTCTTTAATTGACTTGCACACTTTTTTCCTTCAAATTTGAATCAATAGGTTTACCCTTGGCACCAGGACCCATTTTTAAGGAAATGGTGTGGTTTACAAATGTCAATATTAGGGTCTGGGCAAACCAAGACTGCGGGTCAGCCATTCAGTAAATTGTCTTGCGAAGAAGGCTCCGGTGAACGCAAGTCCCATGACACAAAGGGTAACAGCACCATATGAAGCATTTTTTATCTGCTACTATTTCATCAGCAGATCTTTTAATCCACCCACTCATAATATTTTCCAATTGGCTCCATGTAAACCAAAGATCTTAAGTCTTATAAATGTGAGTGGTCTCACTTATTCATCAGCGTCTGTTTCAATATCTGCAAACTAAATACGCCAGAAAAAAGCAGGGGGGTTCGTCCTCCAGAAGTTCTCAACTTACATCTGCAGTGCCTTGACTCAATGAAATGCCTTCTCTAATGTGGAGATCATATTAAAGAGCCTGCAGGGACGTAATGCGAATTAATCTAATTTTCCCTCCCATACAGCTGCTTATCTGGGCCATTCAACATAGTATCCATTTATGGAAATGAAAGCAGAGATGGAAATCTCTTAAACTATTGATTGAACACATACAGTGAGGCTTGCGTTTTGTCTAAATTAAAGAATAGGGCAAGACAGGTCGGTATTGTCAGAGAGACACGGTTTCAGAAAACCGGTAGACAGTCTAGCTCTCAAGAGGAATAACATCGGTTTCGGAGGGCTTACTAATCAAGATGGGATTCCAGCATGTTAAAAGTCTTTGGAGCTTCAAGCTGCTTCCTCCAGAAATCCCAGCCTCTGAATCAACCCCAAATATCAAGAGAAAAATATATATGAAGCAAAGAAATGTGAATTTTGAGAAGAAGTGAATATTCTAAGTCTGTTCTTTGGTAGATTGAGGGAAAGCCCTTTTAAATCCTACGAGTGGGGTCTGACCATACCTTATTCTGTGTCAAACACAAGTGGTCTAATTACCAGCATCCTGCATGCCTCCCCAGCAAGTTATGGATCCTCAGAGTCCCCTGGCCCCGCTTGCAAATCAAAAATGATAACTACCTCCTGATTCCGGACTCTTCAGTTCTAAAACAGCCATTAAGCTCATGGAGAGCATTGAGGAGCTGGACCAGTCTTTGCCACACATACTGTTCTTCCCATAGACTATAATATGCATGGAACACCACAACCCTAGTCACACTAGCAAATGAATGCGCTGATATTTTTAACTGTAGCATTTTTTTTTGTTTCTTCGAACGTTCACAAAAAGCACCCTTTCCCGCATAAAAGGAAAGCAACAGTCTCTTTTACTAACTAAAATCAAACATTTACAGTGAACAATAAATAAGAAAACAGCAATGCCAACAGCATAACATTGAAGCTTAGGCAATGCAGGAAACTGCCTCCTGCTTGAACCTTAACTTCTCCACTGAGGTGATCAGATCCGTGGTAGCCAAAGCACCATCTTTGCTATTTGTTGCTGCCCGATCTTAAGCGATCCTTTGATATAAAAAACATTTTAATTTATGTGAATTGCCAATGGCATAAAAGTAAGCGTTACAATTAAAAAAACATTATTTTGAAATTAAAATATATTTTTACGTCTCTAAAAAATACGGCAGTTGAGAATTATATTGTTTTTACTCCCTTAAAAATCACTTACTCCTGGCTTTCACAAGAAAGACAGAAAGAGCTCACACTTCAAAAATATATCGGGGACCCTTACACCCCTGGGCCCTCCTTGCCGGCTCCCAACCCACATTGTTCATCAGCTATGTCTTCACCTGTAGCATTACTCCAGCACCATGACATGGTTAGGGGATGTGACACAACATGATTAATGTGGCACCACTGACATGGTGGTTTGGGGTGATGTGTAGGCTGAAAGGGGGGGGGTCAACCGTTATTTATTATCTACAAACTGGAAAAAGATGTTGGGAATTTGAAAAAACTGTAGACCCGGTGACACCGAATGCGATAATCAGCCAAACGTAACTTGACGTCAGAGCAGCTAGAAAAACACAAGACATTAGATAGACTTTCCTTGGCATCACATCCGAAGTCAGAGTTCTGTTGAAAGGCCAGGCCAGCAAGACCTAAAAGTACCTAAACAGCAAACCTCCTTTAAGCCTCCAATTGTTGGAGTATAACAGCCTCACCCAGACCCTTTTATAGCTTGGTCAGACCATATTAACTTAAAATGGCTCCTGACTTCCCACTCCTGGGTCTCTCACTTTGTTGGGCGAGAGATGTGTGAGCAGGGTGAGGAAGCTCATACAAAAAATAAAATTACCCCAATTCTATAACAAACTGCTGGCTGCAATTTACCCCTGCACCACACCAGCTCTCCCCACCCTCCCCCCCAAAAATGCAGCTTACTTTAAAACATCAAATTAAAAATAACAATACCAATAATTGTTCATGTCGGCAAGCAGCAGCTGCCATGGACGGCCTGTTCCTACCCGCCTCAAACAAAATGTCTGCTGGAGGAGGATAAACCAAAATAAATAGTGTTCAACAGAGGAAGCCGCTAGGAGGGTGGGAAGAGGCTTTCAGTCTTTTTCGGTAGTGCCTTGGACTTTGGTGAGCGAGTGGGTACGGGCTTGGAAGAGGAGGATGATGAGGAAGTAGAAGAAGAGCTGCCACTGGAACTGCGTCGAGTTTCCACGCCAGTGCTGGACATTTTTAACTTTCGGCGTTTGGCCAAGGGCGCGTTGTCCACACTCTTCAGAAAGAACCCTTCACGCTTCCCCTTGTTGAAGGCCTGCAGAGAGAGAAGATGAGACTGAGTGAGAGTGTTCAAGGAGAATGAACGTGGGAGAGGGAGTCAATGAGTATGAGAGCGAGCGGAAGACAGCATGGGGTGGAAAGTAATAGGAGTGTGCACCAGGAGGAAGAGCAGAGGAGTGTTGCACATGGAACATTAAGAGTGAAACAAAACATGGTAAATGAAGTTTATGTGGGTACATACAAGCAAGTGGGGACATAGAGATGTGAGTATGCACGTGTGAGTGTGTTAAACTAGGCACTTTGGAAGAGAAAATGACAGTTTTTGCACTGGTGGGCACAAGGCGGATGGAGAAAGCAAGCTTACTTATGCGGAGAGCACAGATCTAGAAAGCGAGGAGAGAACACAGGGAAAAAAAAGGGAAAGGGTATGCTAGGGATTATTGGATCAGCCCAGCCAACATGTTTTGCCCATTACTAGGATTTCATCAGGGATAAACTCCAGAAGAGTATCATTCAAAAATCATAATCCCTATGAATCCTCTAAATATCCAGAATTTAAAGTCATATTTTCTCTCCTTCAGAAAGTACCACCCGCTAATCCAACCAAAGGTATAGCATTTGCTACTTCCGGAGATGGTTGTTCAGTTTCAGAGAATATGTTTTGGATTTCAAATTTTAAAAACAATTGCAATTTCCTTAAGTAATCTTACATGCTACTTAAAGTATTATCAATATTTTTTAAAGAGGTTATCATTTTTAAAAGGGATATAAAAATATATAACTTTGGAAACCATCTTAGATAAGAATTTAGGATATAGCATTAAAATAACTGCATACATTTTTTAAAAGAAAGGTACGTTATTTTAGGAAAATGAGCATTTTAAAAAAGGATTTCGTGATGCACTTAAAAATAATGTAACATTTCTAAAACAAAAGCTGTGACCTTTAAAAAATATATTATTGTCCAATCTGTTTTAAATACTTGCGCCAATTTTTTTTTTTTTCAAAACCATTTTTATTATGAGTTCAAGCAAGTTTCAGCACAGCCCTCCACAGTCAGGAGGAGACTGTCAACGACAGATATGAAAAGACACAGCATTGACACAGCATTGAACCCAGTGTTATAGAATGAGACAGCCCTAACTACCCCTGCCCACCCAACCCCAAGAACACCATCCAACCCCTCCCGCAGCTACCCACCCCTTATCCCACCCTAACCCAGTGCACGTGATCACAGTTCAGCAACATGAGATGGCATACAAAGGTGGTGCCGGCCAGCAGCCTAGGGTGCGGGATCCACATCCAGTGGCAGTGCATCATCAATGTCCATGGGAGGGTCGAGGGTCAGGCCCCTGTAGTCCGCCCATCATTTCCAAATTTTGTAATGTTTGCGGGGACACCCCCGGGCTTCGAAAACAGGCTGCTCCAGACCCATGAGGAAGTCCAGGCCCGCCTTCCAGGCACTGAGTGGAGGGGGGGGGCGCTCGCTCTTCCAGGCCTGCGCCAGATCCCTCTTCGCCACCACAAGCCCCAGCAACAACAGATGGCGTTTGTAAATGTTGCCCCCAACGTTTTCTAGAACGTGAAGAAGGCCCAACCTAGGGGTACGAGGCAGGTCCCACCCCAATACCTCGGACAAGCAGTCCCAAACCCCCGCCCAGAATCGAGTCAGTCTCTCACAGGACCACACAGTAGGAAAAAGGGTGCCCCTTTCGGAACCACATCTCAGGCACTCCGGAGTTGCTATAAGGCCCGCCCGCCATAGACGGTCTCTAGTGTAATAAGCTCGGTGGAGGTA
Source organism: Lissotriton vulgaris (assembly GCF_964263255.1). Taxonomy (NCBI): domain Eukaryota; kingdom Metazoa; phylum Chordata; class Amphibia; order Caudata; family Salamandridae; genus Lissotriton; species Lissotriton vulgaris. The sequence goes on from NC_141697.1 coordinate 570,729,466, forward strand.
TTTGAACTGGATGAAGCGGAGGCGGATAGCTATAGCAGCACCACGGGGAGATTCAAGGGCCTCGCGCCAGTCGTCTTCATCCAGGGCACCAACATCATTCTCCCACGAGGCCTTCAATGTCGAGAGGGAAGGGGAGCAGTGTGTGACAAGAGAACGGTATATCTGAGAGACCTTCTTGTCACCCAGGTCTCCCATAAAAAGTTTTGCCTCGATGGGACTAAAGTCAGGGAGTTGCTCCAAGCCCACCAGGCTAGGAGTAAGAGCGTGGCGAAATTGGAGGTAACGGAAGAACTGGGACCTGGGCATGTTAAATTCAGAACTGAGGTCCTGAAAGGACTTAAGGGTAGTGCCAGAGAGGACATGCCCGAGGGATGAGATCCCGATCGCGTCCCAGCCGTCGAACCCGGACCAAGACGCCAACGCCGGTAGCAGGCCATTACGCCACAACGGAGTCTCGGCCGTCAGCCTACCCCACCAACCCATACGGTGCAGGGCCCGCCGCCAGACCTCGAAAACCACCTGGGTGACCCGGGGAAGCAGTCGCCTCCGCCTGGCCGAGTACAGCAAGGTGTGGAGGGAGGCGTCACCCATCAGAGAGTGCTCCAGGGCATAGGCCGGATCACTGCGGTCCCCATACCACCACTCGTTAAGCACAAGGAGATGGGAGGCCTGATAGTAGGACAAAATGTCCGCGGTCGCCAAGCCGCCGCAGTATGTAGAGAGGAAGCATGTGCGTAGCGCCACCCTGGAGGCACCCCCAGCCCACAGAAACCGGCCCAGCACAGAGTCAACACTACGGAACCACTGCGGGTCAATCTTAAATGGATGATTCTGTAGTTGGTAGAGGAGACGGGGCAAGGCCACCGTCTTAAAGATGGCCGACCGGCCGTAGATGTTAAGAGGCATACGCGTCCATGTCTTGACGTCCATCTGGACCCGATCCCACACTGGCTGGACGTTCCGGTCCCATGCTACTGTGGGCGAGGCAGAGAGGAAAACACCCAGGTACTTCACACCCTCCACAGCCACCTGAAGGGATGCAGCCCAAGGACAGTTCACCGCGTCACCCCCCAGCACCCATAGGGTCGACTTGCGCGGGTTAAGGAAGAGCCCTGACGCCCGACCAAACTCTTGCATCAGTTCCAGGACACGAGGGCCCGTACGCTGCAGGTCGGTCAAGAAGAACAGCACGTCATCCGCATATAGAGCTATGCGGTCCGAATGATCCGCACCCCACACAAAGCCACGATAGAGCACATCATGGCATACCCTGGCGGCCAACGGCTCCATGGCCAGCGCGAAGAGGTAGGGGGAGAGCGGACACCCTTGACGCGTGCCCCTGGTCACCGGGAACCGAGCCGAAGCCGCCCCCGAGATACGCACCGAGGCAGTGACCTCAGTATAAAGCAACCTGACATAGGAGATGAAGACCGGGCCGAGGTTCAGCAGCGGTAAAAGAGTAAAAAGAAAGGTCCAGCTGACCGAATCAAAGGCACTGTCTATATCGGCCAACAGTAGCGCCGCCTGATCCTCCGAAGATCCGATCGCTTCTATCGCAGCCTGCACCCGCCGAATATTGTGCCTCGTTGCCCGGCGCGGCATAAAGCCTGCCTGATCTGGGTGAACAAGGGCCGAAATGTGTGGAAGCAAGCGGTTCGCGAGCGCCTTGGCCAGGAGCTTGGCTTCGAAGTTAATGAGGGATATGGGGCGATAAGATTCATGGCGATCAGGGGGCCTACCCGGCTTCTGGAACACCACGATTTCGGCATGGCGCCAATCCGGTGGGAGGCGGCCATGTTCTCGCGCCTGCTCCAGGGCCCGCAGGTAATGCGGCCCGAGCTGCAGATGGAATTTCTTATAGAATTCGCTGGGGAATCCGCTCGGCCCCGGCGCCTTGCCCACATTCAGTTGACCCAACGCGTCACCCAGCTCCTCAGCCGTCAGGGGAAGGACCAGGGCATCGCGCACTTCATCGGACACAGCAGGTGGGGGAACGGACGCGAGATAATCCGCGATATCGGCAGGGGAGAGAGTCTCCCGGGAGGCATATTGACGCCCATAATAGTGCGCAAAGCTCGTTGCAAGAGTTGCCGGGTCCGTGATCGCCACTCCTGCGTCATCAACAAGTCCCGGCAGTGTAAGAGGCTGCAAATTCTGTTGGCAAAGCCTATGGAGCATAGTGCAAGACTTGTCGCCCCACTGGTACACTCTGCTACGGGTGGCTAACCACGCCTGGCGAGCCTCGTCTAATAAGACCGAGGAGTAAGACTGCTGCGCCTGCAGGAGCAGCCGCAGCGCGACATCATCAGCCGCCTCTCTGTGGCGAGCCGCAAGGTCCTCTACCCGCGCTGCAGCAGCAACAATACTTTCTAGCCGAGACCGGCGAGCAGATGCACACCAAGCAATATCTATTCCCCGCAGGGTGGGCTTCATGGCCTCCCAGACGGTCACCGCGTCCACCCCCCCGGTAAGGTTGTCCTGCCAATAGTGGGCGATCGCGCCACGGAGATGCTGGGAGTAATCAGGGCGCTGCAGGTGCCACGTGGACATCCACCATCTGAAAGGTTGGCGTGCTTTGCACAAATCAATTTGGACTGCCACAGGGGAATGATCAGATAGCCCGCGAGGCCGGATCGCCGCCCCCCTCACCCTATCAAGGAAGGCCCTCGGTACAAACACACAATCCAGGCGCGAAAGGGAGCCATGGACAGCCGAAACATAGGTGTCTCTCGCCGCTCCGCATGCAAGTGCCTCCACACATCCACCCATCCCAGACCATCAATCATAGCCCCCAACCGTGTAGGGGAGGACACAGGCGCCACCCCGGGCCTCCTCTGCCGGTCCAAAGCCAAAGCCACGTCCACTACATCGTTCCAGTCACCACCAATCAGTGGCGTCACTAGGGGGGTGCGGGGGGTGCGGACCGCACCGGGTGACACCCTCAGATGGGGGTGACACCATCTGGTAACACAGCTCAGCTCGAAGGTCAGGGCGAGTGTGTCTTTCGTGTGTAATTAATTTAAACGTATCTTGTGTCGCACGCACAAATCATGCAGGGGCGTAACACAGGCGCCTCTGCGCGGGGGAGGGGGGGGCTGGGAGGGGGCTACACTCCATGGGCCCCTCTGCGACAGTGCGGCCCCGCAGCCAGTGGCGTGATATGAGCGCGGTCATGTTAAAAAAGAACCGGCGGAAGAAGCACCACCACCAGGGGCGCAGTGTAACACAGGGCCCACGCGCTCCAGGGGCACCTCCGCGGCTGCGCAGCCAGTGGCGCGAGTGAGCGCGCTGGTCGCATTCAAAAACAACGGCGGGAGGAGCACCACTGAACTGGATGCAAGAGCGTGCAGCAGCGGGTGCTGAGCGCGCTGCACGTGATGAGAGCCAGAAATAGGGTCGGCATGAATACGAGCTCTATGCTCGCTGTAGGAAAGATGCGGTCGTGCTGGATGGCAGCCTGGAGGATTGCCCCTTCGGGAGTTCAGGGAGCCGATCGGGCGAGGCCATGATCCCCCTCTACCCGCAAGGCTGAACGGAAAGATCATCAGGATCACACAAGTTTGAATTCATCAGTACGGTAATGCTCAGTAGAAAATAGCAAGAACAAAAAAAATGCCGGCAGATTACAAACAGGGAGAATCTAGCTTGGTATTGTTTAAACCTCCAAGTGGCTGAGAGTGGACGTTTTCGGTCGGTCAATTTAACTTTGCCAATCACTCAATGTGTGTTTCTTATATTAGGTTAAATGTGCACAAATGGGGGATAAAACTGCAGTATCAGTTTAATGCACCTTATTATCCCAAACCCAAATGACTCGCTAGACTCTGCTAGTGTCCCACATTATTTTAACTAACAGAGGAGATTCTGATGCTAGTCTGCCTTTTATACGATTTTCAGTCATGTGTTGTAGACATTTGATATTGTGTGATCGAAGGTAATTGAACAATTAAGGGAAGATTTTTATGTTGGCCATTTAGTACGACTTGGAGATTTCTAAAGACAGACGGCCAGTGAATGATGATTTATTGTTTGAACTTGCTATTGGTGATGTCAGGGCGCACTGATCACATATTTTGTTGTGCTTCTCCATTCCTACAAATCTGTGCTTGGGGACAGCGTGGGAAGCGAAACAGAGAGGGGGTTACACGATGATCTCTGTGCAGATAAACAAACCATTTCTTGGGGTGACGTATGGTTTACTGAGCTCAGTGACGTCTGCAGCCAACTGACCACATTTTCTGTCTGATACCTCTAGTAGCCCTGGATTTATAGCCAACAGCTCTCTGTATTTTCTGATTAGCAGTTTAACGTCTGTCATTGTAGCAGGTGACTGCAAGCCCTAGACCTTTTGGATAAAAGAAAAACAAACTGGCTGCAGGTGTTGTACTGGACATGAGGCCACGTGGCAGCTCTGATTTTCACAATTATGCAGCACCTCTGGCTGGTAGCTAACTTTGCTCACAACATAGCTACGTCGACCATCAACAAGCTGTCAGGGTGGAGATGGGGTGAATAATGCTGGCAAGGATGTGAAACCGAAAGGAACATGCGGTAGGGAAGTGTGACATCTCAGAGTAGGAGGGGAGAGTATCCATGCTATGTGTGATTGGGTGTTCTTGTGGCCCCGGGGTCCCAGAGTTACTTGAGCAAGAGGTGGTGTTGTTTCCAATGGGAGGATATGCACTGGTAAACCGGTGGTGATTAGTTTTAAAAAATCGAAGCTGGGGTCAGACTGGGAAAGGTAAGGAAATGGTGAGGAGGATTTTGTCTGCCCATGTATGCCTCTTAGGAGGTATGTGTGGCTGGGGCTGGAGGCTGCATTTTTATGTTAGGAATTTAAACTGCCTCAAAAAAATTATTTTCTATTGTGCAGTCGAAAGGCCTTAGGAAATGTGCCAAAAGGCAGCACTTTGTAAAGTCGAATGGGTTTAATATTCAGAGAGTGCAAGCGCTTCGGTGAACAACTGTAATTCAAGTTTGTTATTTGCCTACTATTACTGAGCGGCTTAAGTATTTCACCTTAGAAATACACAATTTGTCTCCTTGACTCTGAATGGTGTTGCTTTAACAAATGAAAACGGATTTGAGAGAAATTAAGGTGATGGGTCCCATGGATTAGTGGGCACATGCATCTACTCTAAAAGCCAGTGTTTGACATACTCTATGAGTTTGTGTTTGTCCTCATGGTCACACGTTTTAACTTCAGTGAGTCCACTCAGCCTTCATCCTTCTGAGGTTGATAAAATAAATACTGCTGAGCTGCATAACAATAAATGTTTGGGCACAGATTTGCTATTCTTTGAGACAATGCAACAGTGCATCAAAGTTGTTTCAATGTCTTGTTTCAAAGGGAGAGTAAAAGAATGTACTGTATCTACTACGATATGGTGTATGTTTTCTCTCTACCAGTGCTGGTGCACCTTAGAAAGCAGCCCAGCTTCCATTGGTGTTACAGGTACAGTGGCACGGGCCCACTGATCTCCGAGGAGCCACTGAACCCTGATTATTGTAGTATTTTATAATTCAATCAGTAGCCAGAGGGACATTTCCTTACTTGCACCAAGGCCCATGACACACTGGCGATACTACTCCTTATAGCAGCCATTTGTCAACGCACAAACCCTTAAGCCTTAGTGCAAGGGTGTGCGTTTTCTGAAACATAGGTTTTGTACTGGAAGGAAGGCTTCCAATACAAAAACAATGCTTTTAGGCTTGTTCCACTATGTATGTGTGCTGTACAATGCAGCTCACATGTAAAATAGGACAAATGAGGAGAATTTAAAAACCTTTCTCCTCGTTACACCTGTCTTGAGGAGGTGTAACATTTTGCCACAAACCCCTCTCTACCAATGATTTAGATAGGGATTTGCATCAAAGCCCATCAGTGGTCACATGGCAACGCCCCTGCACTAAACACAGAATGCCCCGTAGACGGAAAGTAACTCAAAGCAGCGCATTGCTCAACTTTGAGTTACTTTGGGATAGTATCCAATGCAAATTATGGATAGTTAATCACATTCTAATACTTTGTGAGGTTTGTGTCACAACCCCTATACATAGCATTATTAAATGTGGGCCCCTGTGGGTGGTGAACGATTAGCTTAAAAAAGATGTTATATTTAATAAAAGGACCCTTGTGCAAGGACATATTTGTTATTTACTAAACTGGCTCCTAATAGAGTTTGGATGGGAGCTTTCAGGCCTGCGGCATGAAGCAAGGCCAAGAAGGCTGCCAACTGCAAAATAAGGGTATTTTATGAGTTGGAAAGGACTCGCCGAATTCATAGGGTGGTTGAATTTGAGGACTATGTGTTATTTATTGACAATGATGCCTGCATGTATTTTTGGGGGAATGCGTACTACTTGCTGGAGTTTTTAGTATGAATTATACTTTATTTTATTTCTGGACTGCCAGGCCAGTTCGGAGAGGGGTGGGCATAAAAATTGATAAGCCCACGTCAAAAGGTAATTAAGGAGTTAACTGGAGATCAGATGGGAATGGGGCGACCGATAGGTACTGAGGGGCAGGCTGAGGACAAAGGAGGCATAGGTGGAGAGGACATTTTATGGAGGTGGACAGATAGGCTTGAAAGGACAAGGGTGGCTGTAGGTCCAAGTGGGTGGGTCTGCTCTATTAGTGAGGCAATGAGATTAGGCTGAAGGCAATATGTGTGGTGTGCAATTTCGTGAGCGTGCACCTGCCAAAGCATTATTTTACACATCAGACCCATCATTTCGAGTTACTCAGAACTCGCAGTTTCGGCAGAAAGAAAACATGATCATCTGACTAGGGAATTTGTTCTGATGGGGTAACCCCACCTTTGGTTGTTCTGGGGACGTATTCACCAGATCAAACATGGAGGAATATGTCTTCAGAAAAAGGCCAGAAATTGGTGAATTAGTGATGGAAACAGGTGTGGCAACCCCAGTTTTGATGTGAACTCTTCATTCTTTAGGGGCTATCTCGAAATCCATAGGTGATTTGGCAGCACAAAATTACCAATACTCATGCTTCCTGTACTTTCACGGTCAAAATGATCCCATCAGGATTTCCAATATTCTAGGAATTAGGGCCTAAGGAGAAAGTCTGTTGTGACTGAGGCATCTCCCCAAAGGCACAATAGACCTCATCTACAATATTTTGACACACAGCAGCGCAGCAAGCCCTCCTGCTGCTCTGTCGTGCATCAAAATAAAATGGCAGGAATGCTCTGTAACTACAAGATATGGCCCATTCCTGTCCTTCTCCCCTGCACCAGCGCACTACAGCAGGCATGCATCAGAGCAGACACCCTTACCTCATTTTGCAAGGGTGCCAGTGCTGAGGAGATATTTTTTTTTGTGCAGGAATGGACAACTTTGTGCACAAAAACAATCAACACGCATAGAAAGAGAAAACATACATATGTTCTCCTTGTTGTGCCTCCTTAGGCCTCTCCTGGGGAGGTGTAGGATTCTGACGCATTCCCAGCTTTACAAAATGTTGTAATTCTAGGAATGCATCAAGTTCCATGGATGTTGCGTGGGAACACGCAACATCCATGGAATGCCCCTTTCACGCAGACTTATGCGTGAAAGGTTAAACATATATACAAAGCCATGAAAGTCATGCAGGATGTCTTTACATGGCCTTGTAAATATGGGGAAGATGGTGCAGGCAGAGAGGGAGATGGTGCAGGCAGAGGGGAGAGAAGGTGCAGGCGGAGGGGAGATGATGCAGACAGAGGGAGAGATGATGCAGACAGAGGGAGAGATGGTGCAGGCAGAGGGGAGATGGTGCCGACAGAGGGGAGAGATGGTGCAGGCGGAGGGGAGATGGTGTAGGCAGAGGGAGAGATGGTGCAGGCGGAGGGGAGAGGGTGCAGGCAGAGGGAGAGATGGTGCAGGCAGAGGGGGAGATGGTGCAGGCGGAGGGTAGAGATGGTGCAGGCGGAGGGTAGAGATGGTGCAGGCGGAGGGAAGGATGGTGCAGACAGAGAGGGAGATGGTGCAGACAGAGAGGGAGATGGTGCAGACAGAGAGGGAGATGGTGCAGGCAGAGGGAGAGATGGTACAGGCAGAGGGAGAGATGGTACAGGCAGAGGGAGAGATGGTACAGGCAGAGGGAGAGATGGTGCAGGCAGAGGGTGAGATGGTGCAGGCGGAGGGGAGAGGGTGCAGGCAGAGGGAGAGATGGTGCAGGCTAAGGGAGAGATGGTGCAGGAAGGGGGTGAGATGGTGCAGGCGGAGGGGAGATGGTGCAGGCAGAGGGGAAATGGTGCAGGCAGAGGGTGAGATGGTCCATCCGGTAAGTTGTGAGGGGGTGACACCATGAGTTACCCGCACCGGGTGACACCAACCCTAGTGACGCCACTGCCACCAATCACAGCCAAGGAGTGGGGGAGTTCAGTCCATAAGGCAAACAATCGTTCAGCTAAGGCCCATTGCAGGGGGGGGGGGGGGCATACACACAGCCAAACACCACAGGCTCCGCACCAACCTTCCCTTGAACAAATACAAAACGTCCCTGGGGGTCGAGCCATTGACGCTCGTGAGTGTACGCCAGCCGTCTATGAATAAGAATGGCCACCCCCCTGGAGCCCCTAGTAAACCCGGCATGAAACACCTGATGAAAGCCAAAGCGCTGCAGACTCAGGGCCTTTGTACCTAGCATGTGCGTTTCTTGAAGAAGGAGCACATCCGCCAGGTCCCTCTTAGCCCAGCGAAGCACTGCCCCCCGTTTAATCTTGTCCAAGAGTCCCCGGACATTCCAGCTAAGAACATGCATGGAAGCGCCAGAAGACGCTAAGTGAGGGACATCAACCATTATCACAATGCACCCAACCCCACAATCCCCGGCCCCCGGCCCAGGCCCCAGACCCCACAGTTGCAAGATTCACGAGGACCACGTGCACCCCATAAAACAGGACCCCAAAACCCACAACCCCCGAAAAACAGACCCCCCTAACTAGCCACCCAACAGCCCAAGACCCCCAGTCCCCCACCCCTATACCTCAAGAAACAATGAAGTATCTGTCGCGGCATACGGTACTTCAGGCCCAAAACATAGCGCCGAAAGTCAGACATGCCAAAGGATCCCAAACAGCCCCCCTACCACCAACCAAGTACACTCCCAAAACCACCCCCCCAGACCCAACAGGAGGAGGCAGCCCTCAGAACATGCCCCAACCCCCCCCCCCCCCCAGCATAAGTCACAATCAAAAGCAGAGCATGATAAAGAGCATCAGTTCACATGAATCCCAAATATAAGCCAAAGAGCCAGGTAATACTGCACCAAGTCATGTCTGTACCGCCAACTGGCAGGCGGTCGCCGCAGCGGACGGCCACAGAAGAAAAGCAAGGATCAAAAAGTCGGTGAACAGTAGTCAGGGCCCCTTGCCAGAGTGATCCGTCTCCGGCTGTGTGTTCCCCAAGAGGGGGTCGCGGGACAAGGACCTCCGCCTCGAACGAGACTTGCGATGCCGCTTCCCATTGTTCGGTCGGTCGCTCCATTCCCGAGAAGAACTGCGTGAGGAACCGGAGTGCAGCCCCGGCTGGACATGTGGTCGAAGCCTGACTGTCTCGTCAGTCCAGGCGAAGACGGCCTCCGGGGAATCGAAAAAGTGGGTCTTCGAGTTGAAGATCACGCGGAGGCGGGCCGGGTAGAGCAGCGAGTATTGGATCTTCAGGCCCCGTAGCTTGGCCTTGGCCGCCAGAAAGGAATGTCTCTGCTGCTGGACCAGCTTGGTATAGTCCGGGAAGATCATAATTTTACAGTTATCAAACAGCAGGGTGTCTTTGAGCCGGGCCTCCCGGAGGATGACGTCCCTATCATGGTAGTTGAGGATCCGAGCAATGATCGGGCGAGGCCGCTCCCCAGCCGGCGGCTTTTGTGTCAAGGCGCGGTGGGCCATCGAGTGTTGGGCTTGGCAGTCTGCAAGTTGTTTTTCTTCAAAGAATTATTTCGAGTCATTAGATTTGATGTGACTTCTCTTGGTATATATTGCACTTGGGCACAGACTCTATCTTAGGTGTTTTTTTTCGCACAGTGAGTAAGAGTATGTATGAGGTGTGAACGAAAGATATGGTACAACAAGCTCAATGTACATTGACACAGTGGTAAGGAAGGAGATCTGCACAAGGCACACACTTCCGGTAAGGAGTGCCTGCACATGAGAATCTACAGCATTACAAGCTACAATTAGATGCTTATAGTTAAGTAGCATTTTCCATTCATAGCATGTCTGGCTATAGATAGACATGCTAAACACTATCTAGCAGTACTCTCCAGAAAGCAATGGCTAGTGTGTGGATGATATAGATTTTTGAAATAATGTTCTTAACACCATTTGGCAAATAAAAACCTGTTGACAGGCTACAATGTCCACCCAAAAGTACTTGGTATATATGTGTGAACTTCATTAGGTGGCTGCCTTAAAGATATCCTAGTGGGATGTTCCTTAGGAAGGCCACATGTAGGTGGAGTGCGCCCTATGTGGAGCGTGTAGAACCCAATTTGCCTTGTGGAACTAATCTGAACAACAATAGATAATCCACCTGGTTATGCCAGCCTTGGAGATGAGATGAACCCTGTGAGGCTTTGCAAAGGAGACAAAGAGCTGTTCTGACTTAACAAATTATTTGGTCCTGTCCATGTAGTAGATAAGGGTCTTCCAGACATCTAATTTGTGCAGGGGTCTTTCTGCAACAGAATCCGTCTGGAGTAAGAAGACCTGTAGCTCTATTGTTTGGTTAAGGGGGAGGGAAGGGTGGCAACACTTTAGGGAGGAACCTAGAATGAGTTTCAAGAACGGCCTAATCCCTGTGGGCCTCTATAAAGGGATCTTGTAGTGTGAGTGCTTTGCAGCTTGCTGATGCGCCTATGTGAAGTGATAGCTAAAAGGAAGGCTACCTTCCAAGAGAGGAACTGCAGTGGGCATGAATGCATAGGTTCCAAGGGTGGAAGCATGAGTCTTGTGAGGACTATGTTAAGGATCAAGACAGCAGCAGGAGGAGGTACTAGGGGGGTTTGAACCTTTGATGCCCTCCATACCAGTCCTGACCAATGGGATCCTGAACATGTGTTCTTTGTTCTGCATATAGGCCACTGTTGGACCCGGCCCATTAGGCAGGTTCACCCCTAGACTTTTTGCGTTTTCCTAGCCTATTTATGGAACCTGGTGTTGGTGATTTTAGGCCTCTGCGCACTTTTTCACTGTGGTACAGTGTAAAGTGCATGAGCTCTCTGTATGTGTGGTGAGTGACCTGCCCTCCCATAGGAATGAATGGGGAATATGTATGCCCATGGTAGTTCCTGATGCGTGGGGAGTGCAGGGGCGAGTTTGGTATGAGAGAACTCGTGAGAATGAATGCTGCAAAATGATGTATGCAGCATGACTGTGTCTAGTCTAGAAGTACTACTTTTGGAAGTTGGCATATTTGTGTAGGTTGTTGCTAGCGTGTGATTGGCTGGTGAGCCTGGCCCAGAGTGCATGGGCCTGCTTGTGGATTGACTGTCTGGTTTGAGGATGACAGGGGCTGGAGAGCCCAGGAGGTTGTCTGAAGTCAGCCCATGGATGAAAGGCAGCATCTGCTGCCAGGGAAGTGGGAGGAGATGGCACCTGATAGTGAAGGGCTCTTCCTGTGTAACTACAAAGCTGGCTCCACCTCCCGCTGGGCGACTGACACCTCTGTCCCTGATACTGAAGGGGACTTCCCTCTAAACCAGTCCAGCTGGTTCTCACACTGCCTGCTTCAAAGGACTTCAAAGAACTTCAAAGGTTTTGCACTGTATAAAAAGGGGTTGTATCCCCTTCCAAATTGTTCTTGTTTTCAACTTGAATCTGCCAGGGGCTGCTGCTGCTTGAGCTAAGGGGAATCCCTGGCTCTGCCCAGCCCCTGGGCACCTGATGGACTTTCCTGGACTCCTGGGGGACCCCTCTGCCTTGCTGGGCTGATGGGGGGGACTTTGCTTTGCCCCCTGGGACTCTCTGGACCTTTGTGCAGCATGGTGGAGCTGCATTTCTGGAAGGACCCTTTGTACTTTGTGTTCTAGCGCTTTGGGAGCGCTTTATTGCCCATAGCGCTTTCGAGCGCTTTATTTTTGATTATAGCGCTGAGGAGTGCTTTGCCAGCCTGGCGAGTGCCCACCTCGCTTATTTTTAAATTCCATTTAACCTCGGCTGCCCACGCCGTGATTGCTGCTGCCCGGGGGCCTGAAGGTGACCAGAGGCTGCGGGGAGAATCACGAAGGGGCCGCGACCTGATTGGTTGCTGCCTGGAGGCTCGTCGAAGAAGACGCGCTGTGATTGGCCGCTGCTGTGGGCCTGTTCTGGTGAGCTGCGCATCCATTGGAGGAAGTGCCGCCGCGTCATCGAAAGCTGTCCCGGGAGCCGCGCTGTGAGTGGCTGACCCCCGGGTGCTGCTGGAGGCTCGTCCCAGGGCCCGCGATGGGATTGGCTGGCTAGGCAGAAGATGAGGCCGGCCCGGGGAAGAAGGACGAGTGATGGCGGCTGGTCGGCAGGGCTCCTGTGAGCGGAGGGAGCCCTGCAGCGAGAGGAGCGGCCTGCAGACACGAGCGGAGGGGGCGCGAGGCACATTGCCGGTGCCTGCCCCCACCGCGAGGCTTCCCGACTGGAGGGAGAGCCAGAGGAGGAGAACCGGCGAGCGCCTGACCGACCGGTGAGTGGGGCCGGAGAAGGGGAGGGGCGCCGGGACACGTTGTCGGTGTCCGCCCCGCCCCCCGGTAGCGCGAGCTCGCGCTTCATGTCAGAGGGAAGCCATGAGGGCTTCATGGGCGGCCCCAGTTGGCAGTGGGTCGCCCCAACGTGAGTCAAGCCATGAGGGCTTCAAGGGCGGCCCCGGTTGGCAGTGGGTCGCCCCAACGTGTATGAGTCCAGAGAGGCTCTAGGGGGCCATTTCTTTTTGATTTACGAGCCCCGCAAGGCTCGAGGGCCCTTTTGTCGAAAAGACAGAGTCAGGGCGGCCCCAGTTGGCAGCGGGTCGCCCCAACGTTGTCCAGAGCCAGGAGAAGGCTCGAGGGGGCCTGTGTGGCTCCAGCATGGCGCAGTTTGCGCCCACGGGTCAGTAAGGACCCTGTCGCAGTTTATTTTATTGCGATGCCCAGGTGCCCAGCACTTTGTGGGCACCTGCCACGTTTAGGCTTTTTGTACTTTGGACTGGCGCTGCATGGCAGCGCGCCCTGACATTGGACACAGGGCATCCTTGCCCCAACAAGGCCAGTTGGCCTAGGGACTGCCACAGGTAGTGGCTTATGTAGTGTAGGCGCAATGTGATTTCTATGCTTTTAAATAGTAATTGCCTACTGTGTGTTTTTGCGCTATTGATTTATTAGGCACCTCTGAATGTTTATGCATTATGTGTCTTCCTTTCCATGCGCTGCACCTCTGAATGTTTAGTCATCATGTGTCTTCTTGCGCTGCACCCCTGAATGTATTTTATTGCATCATGTGCCCTATTCTTAACACCTCTGAATGTGTTACTGCATCATGTGTCTTCCTTTCCATGCGCTGCACCTCTGAATGGTTAGTCATCATGTGTCTTCTTGCGCTGCACCCCTGAATGTAGTTTATTGCATCATGTGCTCTATTCTTACTCCTCTGAATGTAGGTTATTGCATCATGGGTAATGTGTCCTTTTCCTAGACCCCTAAATGCTGAGTGATACTTAGGTGGTTGTCTTTTCTACTCCTCTGAATGTAGGTTTATTGCATCATGAGTAATGTATTCTTTCTTAGACCCCTAATGCTGTGTGATACTTAGGTGGTTCTTCTTTCTTAGTACAGGTGGTCCTAGTAAGGTCCTGGTTCCTGTTACCAGTGGTTACTGGTTGTTATCTTTGTGATTACCATTTTATGTTTTACTATTTCATTCTAGAAGTGATTTTATATTCTACATTTTATCTAGAAGTGCTATATCTGAATATGACAGTGGCCCTTGTGGCCCTGTCTTGTGTACATAATCCCTGTGAATATTGCCTGTGCCAGTTGGCACAATGTATATGTGTGATTTTATCTGATGTGTTTTTACAATACAAAAGTTATTTTTATAATAACCTTGTGTGGAGTCTCTTTTGTGGTGTGCCTAGTATGTTGTTGCTGTTGTGCGCTGGCGCAAATGCTTTACACATTGCCTCCGAGTTTAGCCTTACTGCTTGTGCCAAGCTACCAAGGGGGTGAGCAGAGGTTATCTTGGCGTGTGACTTCCTTGCCCTGACTAGAATGGTGGTTTCTGCCTGGCTTTGGCGTCAGCCTTAGCCTACCAGAAATAGCCAGTTCTAACATTGTTGGTCAGCGGTGCGGATTTTGGACTTGTGTTTGCGCAGTGCCATAGCGACAACTGGCTACATTACAAAACTCTGCAATTGTTTTTTTCAGATAGTCACATGTTTGGGATTATTGTTTTTGATTTTTTTCCTCAAGAGTGTCATTTTCAAATGTGTTTCTGCGCTTTATGTTTAGTGGCAGATGAGAGAAAGTGACAGGGCGGGACGCCATTAGAGGGGGGAGGTTCCCATAGATTAGGAATCCCTTGCTGGGTCCCGTGTCCAATCCCAAATCCTGTCCCTGTGTGGGTAGATGGAAGAGAGGGAGTGTGAGGAGAAATGACTAGCTCAGGAGGGTGGTTGTTCCCTGAGTGTAGTGTGTGTGTCTGGATTCCCCAGTGTGGTAGGATCCAGTGGTGGCAGCTTTAATGTGTCCAGTGTGTTAATTCCCATTCCCCGCTCCCAGAGTTTGGTACCTGTGTCACGTGTGGTCAGGTTGAGTGATCAGGGGTGGTAGTAACTGCCTTACCAGTCCGAGGGGGGGGGGGGGAGTGTGCGAATGAGTGATGTGCTGAACTGGAGGAGTTGGTGTGAGTTTTCTTTTTGTTAAAGAGCTTGCACGAGAGGTGTACCTCTGGTGGTGTGCAGGAGGTCCTGCAGAGGCACTGGACAGGAAGGTGGATGTCTGGCGGTGTGCTAGATGTCTTGCAGAGGCATTAGGGAGTGGTTCCAAAAGGAGTGGCTTGTGTATCTGATGATCCTGTAAAGGGGAAGAGGTTCATGTGTAACCCAGCTTGGTCCCAGTAGTATGGTAGGGGTGTAGGGGCTCACGCCTGTCTCAGTGGAGGCGGAGTGAGTGTGGGACGGTGTGTCCCACGTTGGCCTGAAACCCTATCTCAGGGCCTGGAGGGTTCCTTAAGGGAGCGCCAGGTCAGGGGCCTAAGCTGTACATAGGTCATTTGAGGAGGATCTTCCTGTGTCTAGAGGACGGGGAGTGTCTGTAACCAGAACTCCGGCGGTCCTAGTGTTGGGCAGTACCGCTCCTAAGTGGAGGGTGCAGAAGTCCTGGCTCGCTGAGCATTTGACCGTCTAGAGTGCTTGACCATTTGTGGGGCCTCTGGAGGTCGTTCCCCGAGGAGGGGGGAAAGCCAGGTTGGGGTGTGGCCTGACCTGGAAGGAGTAATGGAGGAAAATGTGTCGCTGATACGCCGCTGGCGTGTGCTCTGTCTAGCCTGAGACATACTGGAACTGGAAGGGGGTGCAGAGGGACGGTGTCCTTACTTCTGACCCCGGTGTAACCTGAGGGTTTAGATCTTAGGTTGGGAGATTAGGAAACTTCTAGGTCAAGAGGAATCTCTACCAAAGTGGATCAGCTGAAGAGACTGAGGGGGCTGCCCTTGCTGTGTGTTCTGGGGCTCACCTGCAGTTTGTTGTTTCCACCAAGGTAGAGGAAAGGGGGCTTTGCTGTGTGCTGTGTCCCCCCACCTGCTTGAAGAGGGACTGTGCTGTGTGCTTTGTACCTCAGAAGTGAAATAGTTTCCAGGTGGTAGACCAGTGATGGAGTGAGGTCCTGATCTGGTAGGAGAATTGTGTTCTGGTGAGTGCTTCTCTGTGAGGGTGCGGAAACCCAGAAGTAGAGGTAGGGTGGGGCATTCTCTCCCGTGACCTCTGGTCAGCCTGAGGGTATGGTCCCTAGGTTGTTGGATCAGTGGTAGTTGTAGCTACACTGAGAGAGAGAGTGGAGAATGGCTATTGTATGCCAGGGGTTACTACCCCCCACTCTGTGGATTAGTTAGGACCTGTGATTTGGATGGCCTATGGCCTGGTCTTGGCTGTGGATGACTAGTGTGGACTAGTGGGGTACCCTAGTTGAGTCAGAGAGTTATTATTTGGAGGAAACCATGTAGGTTCAGAGTGGCGAAAAACTGGACGGTGTCCCTGCTGTGCGAGGCCGTGTCCGTGGTTTTGTCGCCCAAAGCAGTGAAGCCCATCAGTGGTGTGATTGGTCTACCCTGCGTTTTGGCTGGAAGGGGGTTGTGTTGGACCCGGCCCATTAGGCAGGTTCACCGCTAGACTTTTTGCGTTTTCCTAGCCTATTTATGGAACCTGGTGTTGGTGATTTTAGGCCTCTGCGCACTTTTTCACTGTGGTACAGTGTAAAGTGCATGAGCTCTCTGTATGTGTGGTGAGTGACCTGCCCTCCCATAGGAATGAATGGGGAATATGTATGCCCATGGTAGTTCCTGATGCGTGGGGAGTGCAGGGGCGAGTTTGGTATGAGAGAACTCGTGAGAATGAATGCTGCAAAATGATGTATGCAGCATGACTGTGTCTAGTCTAGAAGTACTACTTTTGGAAGTTGGCATATTTGTGTAGGTTGTTGCTAGCGTGTGATTGGCTGGTGAGCCTGGCCCAGAGTGCATGGGCCTGCTTGTGGATTGACTGTCTGGTTTGAGGATGACAGGGGCTGGAGAGCCCAGGAGGTTGTCTGAAGTCAGCCCATGGATGAAAGGCAGCATCTGCTGCCAGGGAAGTGGGAGGAGATGGCACCTGATAGTGAAGGGCTGTTCCTGTGTTACTACAAAGCTGGCTCCACCTCCCGCTGGGCGACTGACACCTCTGTCCCTGATACTGAAGGGGACTTCCCTCTAAACCAGTCCAGCTGGTTCTCACACTGCCTGCTTCAAAGGACTTCAAAGAACTTCAAAGGTTTTGCACTGTATAAAAAGGGGTTGTATCCCCTTCCAAATTGTTCTTGTTTTCAACTTGAATCTGCCAGGGGCTGCTGCTGCTTGAGCTAAGGGGAATCCCTGGCTCTGCCCAGCCCCTGGGCACCTGATGGACTTTCCTGGACTTCTGGGGGACCCCTCTGCCTTGCTGGGCTGATGGGGGGGACTTTGCTTTGCCCCCTGGGACTCTCTGGACCTTTGTGCAGCATGGTGGAGCTGCATTTCTGGAAGGACCCTTTGTACTTTGTGTTCTAGCGCTTTGGGAGCGCTTTATTGCCCATAGCGCTTTCGAGCGCTTTATTTTTGATTATAGCGCTGAGGAGCGCTTTGCCAGCCTGGCGAGTGCCCACCTCGCTTATTTTTAAATTCCATTTAACCTCGGCTGCCCACGCCGTGATTGCTGCTGCCCGGGGGCCTGAAGGTGACCAGAGGCTGCGGGGAGAATCACGAAGGGGCCGCGACCTGATTGGTTGCTGCCTGGAGGCTCGTCGAAGAAGACGCGCTGTGATTGGCCGCTGCTGTGGGCCTGTTCTGGTGAGCTGCGCATCCATTGGAGGAAGTGCCGCCGCGTCATCGAAAGCTGTCCCGGGAGCCGCGCTGTGAGTGGCTGACCCCCGGGTGCTGCTGGAGGCTCGTCCCAGGGCCCGCGACGGGATTGGCTGGCTAGGCAGAAGATGAGGCCGGCCCGGGGAAGAAGGACGAGTGATGGCGGCTGGTCGGCAGGGCTCCCGTGAGCGGAGGGAGCCCTGCAGCGAGAGGAGCGGCCTGCAGACACGAGCGGAGGGGGCGCGAGGCACATTGCCGTGCCTGCCCCCACCGCGAGGCTTCCCGACTGGAGGGAGAGCCAGAGGAGGAGAACCGGCGAGCGCCTGACCGACCGGTGAGTGGGGCCGGAGAAGGGGAGGGGTGCCGGGACACGTTGTCGGTGTCCGCCCCGCCCCCCGGTAGCGCGAGCTCGCGCTTCATGTCAGAGGGAAGCCATGAGGGCTTCATGGGCGGCCCCAGTTGGCAGTGGGTCGCCCCAACGTGAGTCAAGCCATGAGGGCTTCAAGGGCGGCCCCGGTTGGCAGTGGGTCGCCCCAACGTGTATGAGTCCAGAGAGGCTCTAGGGGGCCATTTCTTTTTGATTTACGAGCCCCGCAAGGCTCGAGGGCCCTTTTGTCGAAAAGACAGAGTCAGGGCGGCCCCAGTTGGCAGCGGGTCGCCCCAACGTTGTCCAGAGCCAGGAGAAGGCTCGAGGGGGCCTGTGTGGCTCCAGCATGGCGCAGTTTGCGCCCACGGGTCAGTAAGGACCCTGTCGCAGTTTATTTTATTGCGATGCCCAGGTGCCCAGCACTTTGTGGGCACCTGCCACGTTTAGGCTTTTTGTACTTTGGACTGGCGCTGCATGGCAGCGCGCCCTGACATTGGACACAGGGCATCCTTGCCCCAACAAGGCCAGTTGGCCTAGGGACTGCCACAGGTAGTGGCTTATGTAGTGTAGGCGCAATGTGATTTCTATGCTTTTAAATAGTAATTGCCTACTGTGTGTTTTTGCGCTATTGATTTATTAGGCACCTCTGAATGTTTATGCATTATGTGTCTTCCTTTCCATGCGCTGCACCTCTGAATGTTTAGTCATCATGTGTCTTCTTGCGCTGCACCCCTGAATGTATTTTATTGCATCATGTGCCCTATTCTTAACACCTCTGAATGTGTTACTGCATCATGTGTCTTCCTTTCCATGCGCTGCACCTCTGAATGGTTAGTCATCATGTGTCTTCTTGCGCTGCACCCCTGAATGTAGTTTATTGCATCATGTGCTCTATTCTTACTCCTCTGAATGTAGGTTATTGCATCATGGGTAATGTGTCCTTTTCCTAGACCCCTAAATGCTGAGTGATACTTAGGTGGTTGTCTTTTCTACTCCTCTGAATGTAGGTTTATTGCATCATGAGTAATGTATTCTTTCTTAGACCCCTAATGCTGTGTGATACTTAGGTGGTTCTTCTTTCTTAGTACAGGTGGTCCTAGTAAGGTCCTGGTTCCTGTTACCAGTGGTTACTGGTTGTTATCTTTGTGATTACCATTTTATGTTTTACTATTTCATTCTAGAAGTGATTTTATATTCTACATTTTATCTAGAAGTGCTATATCTGAATATGACAGTGGCCCTTGTGGCCCTGTCTTGTGTACATAATCCCTGTGAATATTGCCTGTGCCAGTTGGCACAATGTATATGTGTGATTTTATCTGATGTGTTTTTACAATACAAAAGTTATTTTTATAATAACCTTGTGTGGAGTCTCTTTTGTGGTGTGCCTAGTATGTTGTTGCTGTTGTGCGCTGGCGCAAATGCTTTACACATTGCCTCCGAGTTTAGCCTTACTGCTTGTGCCAAGCTACCAAGGGGGTGAGCAGAGGTTATCTTGGCGTGTGACTTCCTTGCCCTGACTAGAATGGTGGTTTCTGCCTGGCTTTGGCGTCAGCCTTAGCCTACCAGAAATAGCCAGTTCTAACAGCCACTACTATGGCTAAATGTAGGTAGAGGTGCACGCAAGTCCCGCCTTTTACAAGTGTGTAAAGTAGGCATCAGGCTCTTGGACCATGGGTTTTAATGGATCAACGTTTTTTTTTTTAAATGCAGGAATGTATGAACCTCTCCCATTTTGCAGCATAACATGCCGATGATGTGGGCCGTTGGCCCTCCGTCAAGATGGACATACAATATTGTGGAAGTTGAAGGTACACAATATCTAGGACCTCAGGTGCAAATGACAAGACTAAGCAACTCAGGTTGACCTTGGTGTGAGGTCTAGCCTGAAGGGAAGCCTCCCATGAGGGTTGAGGGACAATTCTAAGAGTAGGGAGTACTATGGCTGTCTGACACATGCTGGCACTACTAGGATGAGGGTTAGTGACGTTTACCTGACATTCTTCACCACCAAGAGAAACAGCAGGAGGGGCAAAAAGCATAGGAAAATATCCCAGGCCAATTCATTCATAGTGCATTGCTCATGGACTCTGGATGTGGATTCTTGCTGGCGAAGTTTGGGCATTTCGCATTTTCCAGGGTAGCGAACAGGTCTGTCCATCAGGTTCTCGATGCTGAAAATACGTATGAAGGACATGGGGGTGGAGTTCCCACTCATGGATTTGTTGATGCATCTGGCTTACCAGGTCCACACAATCGTTGTTTGCCTCTGTGCCAGATGTAATGTGTAAAGGACATTTCTAAAGAGCTGCTTTCACTCCAGGGAGTATCATGGCGCTCACCCAACCCAGATGGAAGGGTTGGAGGGAAAAAGAATGAATTGCACACTACACCACATATTACACCAACGCCCTACAAGAAGCATCAGGTAGAGAGAAGACCCAGGTTTTTAGTGCCTTCCTGAAATGGATTTCTTGGGACAGTGATCGTAAAAAGGGTGGGAGCTTATTCCAAGCTTTGGAACCTAGCACAAAAAGGGATTTACCACCCCTTGTTACTAGCTTAAAACGAGGAATTGTGAGTAAGTTCTGACCAGCAGACCTCAGACAACGTGTGGGGTGATATCTTTTAAACCCATTGCATAGGTACTTTGGACCTTGCTGATGGAAAGCCCTAAAGGTAATTAAGAGAATCTTAAATAAGATTCTTTTACCTATTGGCAGCCAGTGGAGTGTATTAAGTGCTGCTGAGGCTGAAGGCCTGCGGGGCCAGCGTAGTACAAGGCGGGCCGCGGCATTTTGGACCATTTGTAACCTGTGTAAAACAGTTTTGTTAGCTCCAGCGTATAAGCCGTTGCAGTAGTCCAACCTGGAGTTTATTAAAGCCACTGCAACTGTTTTTCTGGCCGATAGCGGAAGAAGATCGAAGAACTTCCTCAAGGCTTTTATAATCTGGAAGCACGTCCCAGCTACAGCCACTGCTTGATGTTTAAAAGACAGCTGGTCGTCAAATTTGATGCCCAAGTTGCGAGCAGATGTAATTGTGTTGGGAGGGGCTTCTGCATCCACAGGCCAACACATTTTTGGGGAGAACAAATTATGACTCCCGAATGGCAAGATTTCTGTTTTACCAGCATTACATTTTAAATGATTGTTGGTCATCCATTTAAAAGTTGCTGTTAGACATTCCTTGAGATCTTACTCGGCGCCCTGCCGTTCCCTGTCCAACACCAGGATGAGCTGGGTGTCGTCAGCATATGATATTGAACTGATTTGGAATGATGCGATCAGTTCCACTAGGGGTACCATGTACAGGTTAAAAAGTACAGGACTTAAACTCGAGCCCTGAGGGACCCCTGAGCTGACGACCTTTGCTTCAGACTGGTATTGACCCAGCACTGTGACTTGACGTCTATTGCTAAGGAAATTCTTGAGCCAAGCCAAGACCTGTCCCCCTACCCCTGCGGCAGCCAACCGTTCCACTAAGATGTTATGCGAGACCGTATCGAAGGCTGCCGACAGGTCGAGTAGGATTAGGACAGCCTTCTTTCCCTGGTCCATGGCTGCTCGTAGGGTCTCTGCTGTAAAAAGCTGTGATATGAATATTGTAGTGAAGTGCTCTGTGCCAGATCCTCTGAGCAAGATAGAAGAGCTGAGAAGTGTGTAATACATGGCAGTTATGTTGTCTGTCCTGATCAGGAATATCTTGCCCCGAATTATCTGCAGATGCAAGATGGCTGTCCGGGCTCGATGAAAGGCAGGCAGATTCAAGTAGTTGATATAGCAAACTGGGAGGACCACGTTCCTTGGACTGTGAACTGGTTGAGATGCAGACTACATCCAGTGACTTTGGCAGGGAGGTAGTAGCGAGAAAGGTCGGTAGCTGCTGAGTTTGCTTGGGTCAGCTGATAGTTTCTTCAGGAGAGTGTTGACTTCTGCGTGTTTCCAGTTGACCGGGAAGGTTGCGCATTTGATGGATGAGTTGATGATGGATGTAAGCAGGGAGCAGATCGACGAGCCTCTTAAGTTGTAGATGTGGTGGGGGCATAAGGGCTACTTAGTGGTGAACCATGGAAGGGGGCCCCCTCTGGCAGATGCTGTGGGTACAGGGGGTATAGTTGTGGTGATGTGGAAACTTTCTTCTGACTGACACCTTGTCCTGCAGATTCCTCACCGTATCACTCCCAAAGAAGTACTGTCCTAGGAGTTGGGATTCGGAAGAGCCAATTAACTAGGGAGATCGTTTAACACAGCCCTGCCAAAGTACCAATCACTGTGCTCCTGAGGGGGTGAGGTAGTAATGGTTGACAAAAGTGTGTAAGAACGACTATGAAAGCACACAGCAAATATAGGCTACTGCAATGCCTGTGTAGAGAGGTATGGAAGGAGCTGTGGCCCTAGTATAGTGGAAATGAATGCTATACAAGCCAATGGTATAACCAGTACCAGTACAGTCTATACAGAAGGAAATTGAGCCACACAACTGTGCATCGGCTCGATGTGAGACGCCATGAGGGAAGTTTATCACAAGATTCAAATCCCCCTGCGAAACAATGAATGGAGTGGAAAGAACCAAGTACACCAAAACGTTTTACAAACATGCCACAAGATGCAAGCTAAAAAACAGGTAGTCTGGATGACACATGAAGGCTGAGAGAGCAGCCAAATAGTCTTTAATAGTCAATACTGCTAGACCCTACTAGTCAAGCAAGAGAACTAATCGTAGGATGTGAGAAAGGAGCTATTGAAAAGGATTTAGACTTCCCAACTCACACGACAGAACAAATGTGTTATAGAAATGCAATTAAATTGAACTTGTAGTAGGTTTCCTGGCAGTCAAGATGATATTTGCAACTTCAGGCAGAAAACAAAGGGCTCTGTAGGAAAATGGATTATTTGGGTGAACACATGCCCACCTCAAGGGATAAGGCCACAACATGATAAATACTACACAAATTAAATAATATAAACCTGTGTTTAAATCCTTGGTAATGTGACACAAAGCAATCCGGTTTCAAACAAGGGCAATGTGTAAAGTATTTAGGCAGTGCATATGCAATAAAAAATAAAAAAAATCACAAAACACAATAAAACATTTTTTATATAAGGAGAAAATGTTCTATGAGTAAATATGACCACAATGATAAAAATCCAATAAGAGGAACAAGAGATATGATTTTTTAAAGATTTAAGTGAAAATAGCACCAAAAAATGCAAACAACCAATGATAGTCTAAGGTAGGGGTAGACCGGAACCCTAGGTGCGATTTGAGGTCAACAGTGATGGAAACCAGGTTGGCTACAAGTGGTCTGGGCCCGGTGAAAGTCTGGAAGCCAAACAGTTGGAAAAGGTTTTCAAGTCCCAACACAGAAGATTTAGTCACTTTTTGAGCATAAAAATCCTCCTTTAGCATGCCACCTCTGAAGGTAGACACCTCTGTTGAACTGAAAGATAGATAATTGAAGCAGGTTGGTACCACTGGAACTCAGGTGCTTGGGTTATTTCTCAATTAAATCTTTCAAGCCCCAATGCCTAATGGGAACTAGTCATTTTTTCAGCCATGCTGGGAGACTTGAGAGTGACCAGGCTGAAATCAATTTGACGCAGTGAAACTGCCGGTCGGATAGTTTACCGACCTGTCCTCCTAAAGCTCTGGAGAAAAAGCTTTTTTTTTAAATTTCAAAACTTTCTTCTGGTGCCCAAACAACCACAGAAGTATACTTCTTAGTTCCCCGGGACCTCATGGGAGCGCACTTGGAGACTCACATGGTATTAGGCAGAGGCCAACAGCAAAGTCCAGTTCAGATCCAGCTCCCAATGTTCATCTCAGTGCTTCAGGTAAAAGGCCTCCGTCAGCTGGTTGTATTCCTGTAGGCACATAAGAGGTCAGCCAACCGACCCTTAGAGTATACTTCTTTGTTCTGGGTACAAGTGGGGGGCAGGTCAAGACCTTCCGGCTCCTCTCAGCTCACACACAGCAGGTCCATCCCTCTTCTGAACTTCCGCAGGTCCAGAAAGTATTCTGAAGAGTGTTCTGAGGATGCTACATTTATTGACACATGCTGACAAGTGTGCAAGAGGGGAAACCCTCCCTGCTGGTGGGTGCCCGGTTACAAAACCACAAGGTATCAACAGGTTCAAACTGATTTTTCAGAAAATAACACTTTTAAACAAATTATTATCCGGCTCTTGGATGTTTTAATGTTCATTCATTGCATTATAAAGCATGCAATATCCATCATGATTGGCCATCCAAAATTCAATCAATAACATATTTATAAACCCAATGCATTTCGAGTCATGCCTCGACCCTTCATCAGGGGTTACTCAATGGGTTCTAGAAAATTAAATGAAAACTGGTGACTGTACATCATGCAGTCCGGATTACAATAGCCAAAAGAAACTGTCAAAAAAACTCCAAAAGGCTCAGTGGCGAAATTCCGTGTGCCCCGTAAAGTAGAAAAACGTTCAAGTGCTCAGTGAAAACGCCGAAAAGGCTTTGATGCCAGTGCTCGAAAAGTGCATGTGCAACTTTATAGTAAAAACCGCAATTATGTGCAGAGATCATACAGTGGCCTTTAAAAGTGTCTGTTATTAATTAAGGTAGTGTACAGCGAGGCTCTCGAGCTAATATAAAAGCAGAATGAATGAAGTGATCCGTGCTGATACTATGTTGCAGAACGAAACCAGGATAAATGCGGATGTGCTAAACAATAGTACATGTGCGCAACGTTTTCTGCCAGATTGGCATTATAGAACCTGTACATCGTGGTCACGTGCAAACTTGTTAAATGAGCGTAAAAACTACATTAGTAAATCTAGAGCTTACCGGGATCACTCCAGATTTAGAATCGTGAAACACAGTAATGGGTGTATGACGCGGTTACGCGTCCACGTTATAACGTAATTCTGATGCCTTAAAGGCGCAGTACATAGTGGTGCTGTGAACCGAGTGAATGAAATAAAGTTTTTAAAAAAATTAAAAAAAATTAAAAAGAGAAGAAGGTGAGTGTATAGCGTGATACTGAGTTCACGTTATTACGTGATAGGCATGGTGTAAAACAATATAAGTGAGGATACATGGAGAAAAGGTACTTTAAAAAGAATGTGCTTAAGGAAAGACTGCAGAGCAGTTAAATAAAGGTGATTAATTGAGCATGTGAACATGTCGTGAACCTTAGTGATATATACACATTTACAGAGCTGGCATTTTAAGTACTTGCTCAGGATAACCACGGTGTTTGAATTTATCAGTGAATTTTTTCATAAAGACATTGGTTTCTTCAGGATCGGATGTGATTCTTTTCAGTCTAATGAATTGGGAATACGGCAAGTGTTTCTTAAGTGCGCTTTGATGAAAACTTCGAAAATGCAGAGTTATTACTATCAGTTGCTTTTGTGGGGACACTTGTTTTGATTGTACCTGAATCAATTTGGATCAATACATCCAAAAAAGCAATGCTGTTTTTCTCGATCTGATGAGTGAATTTGACATGATCATGGATGAGATTCAGCTCACGAATGTTGTTTTATAAACACCTCCTTTCCAAATGATTAAAATTTAATCTATGTAACGTTTGAATAAAATTAGATGTTCGGTCCATTAATTGTTCTGAAGAATGTGGTCAGATTCCAATTTGGCCATAAAAATGTTGGCGTACGAAGGGGATCCGGCAAAGCCCATCGAAGTTCCATTGTTTTGGGCATAAAATTCACCATTCCATTCGAAGTAGCAATGAACCAGTGTAAAGTGAAGGAGCTCTAGTAGCAGTACTTTTTCTGCTCTGATCTGGTCATGTTTCAATAAAGCCCATTCAATGGCCTCTAAGCCATCTAAATTTGGTATGGAAGTATAGAGAGCAGTGACATCGATGGTACATAAGTGCCAATTTTCAATGCCGTCCGTGTTTAATTCATGTAGTAGATTCAATAATGATGTAGTGTCTTGAATGTAAGTCTCTAATTGATGCACAATCGGTTGTAAAAAGCGGTCCAAATATCTTCCAATAGGTTCTGATAATGATCCACATGACAACACTATGGGACGGAAAGGAGGTTTTTCAATGCTCTTATGAATTTTGGGATGCTACATTTATGAATTTTGGGATGCTACATTTATGCCTGGCAGAAGTAGCCAGCTTGCCTTCCTCAGATTGCCCTGTCCATCCAGCAGGAGGAAAACAAGTACCTAAAACGACTATTATGCCTCCCCGTTTCTGCTTCAACTGAGATTACTCACAGAGAGTTAGGCCTAAATTACGTTACAGATTTGATTGCATTGCGTCCCCTGTCCCTATGGCGGTCCATATGGGCTAAAGAAGAAACCAGGTTTACCCAGGAAGTAATTATGGATTGTATTAAACTTGATCGTCACTCGAAAATCCCCTGGCTAAAACACATTCAATTTTGGTATAAGACCCTCTTTGGTCAGGACATTTTTAAAGATATATTAACAGAATCAGTTTTAACAAAGCGTGACCTCAAATCCACTTACCTGGACCATGTAAAAGGGACCAGAATGAAGGAGTATGCAATGCAAAGTACGTTTAAATTATACATGGAATACAATCTTAGCACAGGTCTCTCCTCCTATCTCACATTTGTCAGTATTAATTCCCATCGCTTTGTTCTAGCTCGCCTGAGGCTGGGAATAGTTCACCATTTAGTGGCTTTCCCTACAGTAAAAAAACCTGGGATATGTCTGTGTCCATGCGATGGGAAATCCAAACAGAGCATCTGCCACTTTTTACTTTTTTGTAATTTTTATACTGGTTTTAGAAAGTTTTATCTGAAGCAATTATTCTTAAATCATAACATGTGCAATACAAGAGCCGCAATGCAATTGATGTTTGACTTGGCTTCCCCGGATGTGTGTTATCGTGTGGCCACTTATATCCTAAAATGTATGTGGCAAAGGAAATCAATTATAATATGACTTCTTTCCCCCCCGAATATTCCCCTGGCTGCTACATTTTATGTCACGAATGTGTCCTATCCTGTCTATGATTTATTGTTCGAGTTACATTGTTTACATATGTATCTATTTGCAATGCACTCTATACTGCATATTTGCACCTGCCGAAAGTACTTTATGGTAATGATTGTCTCCCGGTTTTTGCACTTTGCACTGGCGTTTTGCACAAACCTTTATCGTAAAACAAATTGCTGCTAAAATGTTTAAAGTGATCAAACAGACTTCGCACTTTATTCTTAATTCTGCATATTTGCACATGTCAATAGCACTTTATGCATATGATAGGTCTCTTGAATTTTGCACTTTACATTTGCGTCTTTTGCACTAACTCTTTCTATAATAACTGCTGCTAAAACGTATATAGTGACCAAATTTAACTTTGTACTCAAATGAGACACACCTTGTATTACAATTGAACTAAAACAAGACTGGTGTATGGATTTCGATGTAATTTTAACTGTTTCATTATCTATAACTCACATAAATATGAATTTGAAACTGTATTTATGTATGTTGCTACATGGTTGTACTTGTACAAACCGAATAAAGCATTTTGAAATGAAATGAATAAAATTAGATGTTCGGTCCATTAATTGTTCTGAAGAATGTGGTCAGATTCCAATTTGGCCATAAAAATTTTGGCGTACGAAGGGGATCCGGCAAAGCCCATCGAAGTTCCATTGTTTTGGGCATAAAATTCACCATTCCATTCGAAGTAGCAATGAACCAGTGTAAAGTGAAGGAGCTCTAGTAGCAGTACTTTTTCTGCTCTGATCTGGTCATGTTTCAATAAAGCCCATTCAATGGCCTCTAAGCCATTTAAATTTGGTATGGAAGTATAGAGAGCAGTGACATCAATAGTACATAAGTGCCAATTTTCAATGCCGTCCGTGTTTAATTCATGTAGTAGATTCAATAATGATGTAGTGTCTTGAATGTAAGTCTCTAATTGATGCACAATCGGTTGTAAAAAGCGGTCCAAATATCTTCCAATAGGTTCTGATAATGATCCACATGACAACACTATGGGACGGAAAGGAGGTTTTTCAATGCTCTTATGAATTTTGGGATGCTACATTTATGCCTGGCAGAAGTAGCCAGCTTGCCTTGCCAGCTTGCCTTTTTACAAAAAATCCTACAGTGACCCTCACTCTCTAAATTCAAAATGGGGAACCTCTTCTCCCTTTGAGCAGAGTCTGTTTACTCACCTGGACACCTGGAGGGTCACGGCTTCACAATAGGAAGGGACAGCAGGGTGGGCTAGTTCCCTTGAATTTGGTAAAGCTATCCCAAGACACTGCACCAGCCTTAATGTGGCAGCCATACTGGCAGGGGTCAGTGTACTTGCATCATCTAATGCTGAGAAAGACTGATTGTAGGTCATATATCCGCAATGCAAAAGGTCAGCACGATTGGTCCAAGCAATCAGAAATCAGCCAGGCTCGCCAGAGACATAACAAACAGCTTTAAAGAAGTTTGGGGTAGTCAAATTGTTCCCTGTAATATGCCTGCATGGCCCCAGACCAAAGCTCTTGAAGTAACAAAGCAGGTAAATGCTCTGCTCTCCAACAGAAGACCAAAGTTACAGCCTCCACTACACTCAATCAACACACTCTGCTGGCTAGCTAGAGCCAGCATTCAAAAGAGCGGACATGAGAGTTGTCCAGGACAGGAAATGCTACCTTTTAGCTACTACTGTTTCAGTTCTTTGGCCAGAGGTGAGAGAAGATTAATGGGCGGGAGAGGGATGGAGAAGCACTAGCCCAGACAAAGGAGCTTGGAATGGAAGCTAACTTGAGGAAGGTATATATAAAAGTGTTTTTCACAAGGCTCACAGGTCAGACAAGATTGAACAATTGAGAACTACCATATCAGAGCCATGCTGCGGTCCTAGTCAAAATAATGGGAGCAGGGTTAAGTTTCCTTTAATTAAATTGAATCTTTTTTCCCACCTGGAATGTCATTCACTGCTAATAATGAAAATGGAAGTTCTGGGAGAATATTCTAGAAAGTCAAAAGGATACTGCGTTATATGACCTAGAAAGATCAAGTGACTCTGGGATCCAAAGAAATATAGGGCCTAAATGGGGGTACGAGGGCAGCAAGCCAATTCACTCATGCGCTGTTTAGGCCAAGTGTTTCACTACTCACCCTTGCATGTGGGGGTAGCTACAACCAGATTACGGCTCATCCAAATGGGGCTAGTCTGCCTTTGACAGCCTGAGAGGGACTTATGTATTAACCACAGCTCAAACTTGTCTTGATTGCTCTCCCTCATCCTTCCTCTTTCATAAGGTGCATTTGTTTAGCAGTAGACCACATTAAATAACCAAGATGACATGATGTATGGCTATTGCTTTTGTCACCAATTCCCATTCTTGCCCTATTGCCCGTCTTGCCTGCCTGGCGCATGTTGCTGTATGGATAACTGGGCCTTCTCTGATTACACCCCCTACTTTATTTTGTGAAGAAGAACACAGCATCCCACTGCTCCGGTCACTAAGCTGGTTGGTCTTTATTATAACTGCATGTTTATCTCTCAAATACCCTCACCGATCACACCACCTGGTGCTGTATACCATAGCATGGTAACCGCACCTTGGTGGGCATCACGCATGACATGACAACTCTTCCAAAAACAAACAAAACACACCCTACACTGTGTAACTGGCTATCTGTGCTGGTAAGCGCTACAGCACCCCATGTAAAAGGTAGAAAATTCTATACAAACACTACAATACAATACGATTATGCCCCCTACCTTGTGGGCAGCAAGGTTGACTTTTTGGTGACGTATGGAATATTTAAATCAGGTTTTTCTACCAGTCAAAAGGGTGATTTTTATATGCTCTGTGCATCATGGTTCAAATGGCTACAGTCAAGCTACATAGGGTAGGCCTAAAGCCATGTTTTTACCGCCCCTGTAGTGGATAGCACAATAGCTGCTGCAGTGCAAAAGTGGCATTTAACTTTCCATGCTGTTGGTATGCTTCTGCACTTACTAAGGCCGTGTGGATAGTTAAATGTGCAATCAGGTTTTAAGCCAATTTCGAAATGTTTTAGGGGTTCGAGCACCTCCAATGGGCATAGGATAGCAGTGTCCCAGTAGTACGTGAGTCCCAAATAAAAGTAACGAACTGGGGTTGATCACCCGAAAAGGAGTCACTTTGCAACAGATTCTAGATGAAAATTTTCAATATCCATGCATGCAGATGCAGCATTCAGGAATTATGGTGGAGAGCTAACCATTCTGCTGAAAGAGCAAGCTGACCCTTTGGGGACAGGGAAAATGTAAGTCGCGTGCACTGGATGAAAAGTGGAGCGCTTGGCTGTAGAGATTAAGAGAGTAAAAACGACGGCCCATTGAGAAAAGCCGTTTTTTAGGACGCCCACATAAGAGACAGCGTTCCCGCATCACTAGTATATTGAAAGATGATGTAAGTTTCTATTCGGTTAAAATCAGGAAAAAGACACGGACAATAATAACACTCTAGGAAGGCAATCTGATAAGAACGCGGCAGGATGCGAACAGAATATCGTTTCCAAAAAAGATCGACAAACGCAGCGAGAACATAAAAAGAAATACAGTCAATGTAAGGCTCAAGCAATCAGCGTTGAGTCAAATTTTTAAAAAAGGATTGAAAGATACAGTTCTGTGGGACATAAGAATAGGAGAGAAAAAAATGTTTTGGTCTTGATAAAGATGGGTTTATAAGCATGATACCATCGAAACGCGTCAACGCTGGGTTGGACACAATTCAAGGACTAACCAATCCTAGACGTATGTTGATGGAATTGAAACATCTATTAGGAGGTTTTTAGAATCCGCTTTGAATGTGTATTTGTATTTGACAAGGGGTTAAGTCATACTGTTGTGTTGTCTCTTCTTTTTATGCTGGTCATAATTAGAAATTGTTAAATCAATCATTGTATAAAGAATTATTCTCATTGCGTCACAATAGGAATAGTGGTGGGAAGGAAAATTGTGTTTTTATAAGGAGTGTACTAGGAAATGTTTTTAATTGTGTATAACATGGATTTATAAAAATGTTTCAACTTTTGAATAAATGTATACATAGTTCTACTACATTGAATGAAAGAATTGATTATTGGGTTTTTGTTTGACTATTGTAACCAGATTTCAGTTGGGTCAATGGAATTGTTTTCAGCGACAGGGAAAATGTGCCAGAAAGCCATTAAATTGGCATACCCGATCCTTTGTTCCGAGAGCGATCAGAATCAACGGTATACCTTATCCACCCACCCCTGCAGCTGAAACTTCCACAGAAGCTGGATGGATTGGTAGGAATGTGTGCACAGAACTAGAGACCAGTGGAACCAGAAGGCATCCCCCAGAAAATAATTCAGAGGAATGGTATGGCACAAAACTGGGGACATTGCTGCGCCGTGGCAAACAGATCCATGTATCGACTCCCAAATCTAAAAAGCTCACCACAATCACTTCAGGGTATAGTTCCTACTTGTGGCCCTACAGTGAGAGGTGACCGAGCATCCATTCTCACAGTGAAAAAACCTTCAAGGTGAGCATCTACAAAACAATTCCCCGCTGCTGCGCCCACTGCCAAAGGTGAACTGCCTCCCAACACAGAGTTCACAGCCCCAAACCAACCTGTCTGATGAAAGGCCTTCATAGTACGGCCACCAGTAGCTTCGCAGCTCCAGCGCCATATATGTGCAGGCACTGCTGGGAGTACCACCTAAGACTTCATGCCATCAAAATGGGGACCAATGCCCAGTGAGGTGGTGTCTATAACCATGGTAGCCTGGGCCTGTGGCGGTCTGAAGGGACAACACAACGAAAGATTGAAGGGGTCGATATCCGGATAAGGTGTCTGGAAGATCAGTACCTGATCCAGATGCTCCCCTGATGTTGCAGCCGCAGTGTTCTCAGGCACCACTGAAGGGGTTCTCAGTTACCATCTGGCTTGAATCAGCAATAAGATACACAAGGCTTGAAAACACATCAGACGTAAGACCTTCAGTGCTGGGACCTGCTTCTCAGAGAGAAGAAACAGAATCATCTCCCAAATATCTATCACCCTCTGAGGAGGAGGAAAAACAGGAGGGTCATGCTCAAAACTGCTACCTTGAGGGTTAACCAATGCATTGGGGAGAGGTGATATTTATAATATATGGATTCCTGGCAACTGCAGTTCATATGCCTCAACTGCCAGCACATTTGTAACTATGCGTGATATAATCATCAGTCCAAAACGAGCGGAAAAAGAACTGATTATGCGTGACCCCACTGCAAACTTCGGGTAACGTCTGGGGGTGTGGAGGATTGGCTAATGGAAGTAGGCTCCTTGGAGGTCCAGGGACTCCAGCACTGAGGACCAGCAGAACTTGCCTCAGGGACAGCATCCTCAACTTTTCCTCTTGAATGAACAGTTCATATAGACAAAGGTCTAGGATGGGATCACGCCCTTCTCTGAGATAAGCAGGCAAAGGAAATACAGAAATGGGAGAACTCTGCCCTCCAGTGGAAGATGGAGGCATAAAGCAGGGAGGTGCTTGAGGCAGCAGAGCTGCAAGAATAAATAGGGCACTAGATCTTCTGATGGGTATGGCATCCCCTAGATCCAAACCAACCCCAAAGGCAGGTGCAATATTTCTGTCAAAATAACAGATTATGTTTCAGAAGAGGGCGTTATGAACTCTGTGGTGGACAAGGAGCTTTCTGAAGGAGGACCAGAGGGGTAAGTTATGTCCACGTAAGGTGCGGCATCCAGGGAAGTTGCGTTCTGTAAATCGAGCATTAAGCCAGCATCAATATTTTAAGGAGGTTATCAGCCTTTGAGTCTTCATCTCCTGTGAAACTATATACCTTATCAGGCATAGCAATGGCCTCGGGGTTGGATACAAATAGTTCTTCCATCTATTTGACTTTTCGGGCTCTAGGAAGAGGCGCTGCCAAAGGCAGGTTATCCAAACTTGCTTTCAACTCTTAAACTTAAAAAAGCATTATTCTGGTGGCTTAAATTAGCGGAACCGATGGCTCTGAGACTGGTGTCACGTGTGGCACTGACCAGACAGGTGATTGCACCTTGGGAGGCCTGTTTTTGGATGCCAAAGCAGGAGTCCACAGAGGAGAGGCGTCAGGCACAATTGGAGTCTCCAGAATCACCACTTGATTGGGCTCCTCCTGGGGTTATGGTCAGAGTGAACCAGTGAAGTCCAGCATTGCCAGACAGAAGGCCTCATCCTGCGCCCGCTGGCGGATGGAAACGGAAACTCCTGACACTTTTATAAACATTAGCATTTGAGGGAGGTTCTGAAATCAAGCCTCCGACCACTTGCTTGAGGAAGAGGGTAATTTCTTCTTCTTATGGTGCTTTGTGACAGAAGATCTTATTGGAAATCCTTCCCTATCAGGAGTCTCACCTAAAGGTGAAGCGGACTACTTTGATGTATTCCTGAAGGCGTTGGCCGGAACCAGCACTGCCTCCCACTTCCCGATAACCATTTTGAGCATCAATGAGTTGGAGATATAGACTGCACCTGTGACAATTTTAAAACCTAAAACCTTAGAAGACATTTGATCTAGTCTCTATCTAAGCACTGATAAATAAATGTGGTCAGTAAGCAGCAAGACAGCTTTTTTTTTTTGAGTTCAAATCTTTTTTATTGAGCAAAAAACAAAGATGATAACGGCCATAATGCATCAGTAGATTTACATTCGTATTGGAGTGACGCCGTGGTCAAGCATGGATCAATGCATATAGAACAATACATACAGGAACGGAAAATAAAGCATAATGAAAACAAGAAGGTAACATCAGACCGAATCTGTAAGTGAGATGAGATGAATGAATAAAGAAATGGATAAGCAAATAAATAAATAAATGAGCACGGTAAACAATAGAATATGCCATCATTGCAATCTTCACGGTTGTGCACAGTTCCGTAGAGCTCTCCATCCAAATCTTATCAGATAATACCAGGTATACTTGTCATCCCTGCACATTGTATCTAAGTCTGGTAAGTCCATATGGGCAGGATATAACCAGTACAATTCGTGCGTCTAGCACCCCCACATTTACTAAGTGTTAATCTCATTGATGGTGTATCATGATGGATCGAAGGTAAAGGAGGCCTGGTCTAAAGAAGACCATAGTTTTTTGTTGGTAACCTGCCATGGTGATGAGTGAAGAGCAGGATTGTCAGTGCCCCTAATGCTGGATAGCCATTCCCTCCAGGCATTAAAAGAGACCTCAGATGTTGATTTCCAATTGCATAGGACTGCCTTGCATGCTAGTGTTAGCAGGAGATCCAGGAGCTGACGGTCATGATCACCCTTTAGTAGTGGGTCTAAAGCCCCCAGGATAATGTAGATGAATTCCCTTGTAGGGTGTATGTCAAACGTGTGCCCAATGTAGTCAAAGATTTTAGTCCAATATGTTTGGAGCATGGGGCAGTTAAATAACATGTGTGGAAGGTCCCCAATACCCGAGGAGCAGTTCCAGCAATTCGGTGTATCTCGTAGGCCAACCTTAAATAATCGTTGTGGGGTCCAGAAAGCACTGTTAAGAATCATATATTTGGTCTGTGATAGTATCGGCGAGACCTTATGTGTGAGTGCTGATGCATGTATCCTGACCCAGTCTATGCTTATGCCAGTGTTATTTGGTTCTGATTCCCATTTTGCTTCGTTACGCCTCATCGATTTGTTGGGTGTTGGTGCAAGAAGTTTATATATTTTTGAGACAAAATGTCCAGAGGATTGAAAGTGAGGGAGCATAGATTTCAGCCAAGGCGTCGCTAGTTTGAACGTTCTGCTGGATAAGGCTGACTTTAGCTTCAGGAATGAGTAAAAGTCAATCGGTAATAGGGAGTGTCTAGCCTGCAGAGTCGAGAATGGTAGTGGCATGTTATTTTCGTGTAGGTCTGCAATCACATTAACACCTTTATCAGACCAGTGGTCCCATATTATGGGCGATCCGCCAATTTTGATTGACGGGTTACGCCATAAAGAAGCAGATGATGAATTATGGATTTGTAGACCAGTTTTGTGAGCGCGGTCTAACCGCAAGAGAGCTCTCTTGGTATTAAGTATGATGTATTTAGAATTCGTAAGGTGTGAGAGATCCATTGTGAGCACAGCAGAGAGCGGGGCCTTTCCGATAATGGATCTCTCAATGTCAATCCATAAGGGCGTATAAGTAGGGTCTTCAGTAAACCAGGAAGCTCCTTGTCTGCAGAGAAAGGTGGTTTGGTAGTTTCTGAAATTTGGTAAACCTAAGCCCCCTTTAAGCTTTGGCAATTGCAGTTTCTTCATGGCAATTCTTGGTTTCTTCCCTTTCCACAGGAAGTCCGTTAACGACTTCTCAACTTTATGTAGAAAATCCTCTGAAAAGGTCATGGGGAGCATACATGCCATATAATTTACCAAGGGACTGATCATCATTTTTAATGTTTCCGCCCTACCCCACCATGAGAGAAACTTTGGGGACCAGCCATCTAATAGTTTCTGTATTTATTTTGTAGAGTATCTCCTCATTAATTTTTATGGTGGTTACCAAATCCCTTTCAAATTCCAGACCTAAGTATTTAAAACTCTTCGGCTGCCAGGTCAGCCCGTAATCGCCCAGGATGTTTTTAGCACACAGATTATTTAACGACTTCACCTTAGTTTTATCCTTGTTCAGGGAGTACCCAGATACACTTGAGAATTCTTCGATTGTGGAGAGTAACGCCGGTATAGCCTTATCAGCTCTTTCAATCATGACCAATACGTCATCAGCATAGGCCGTGAGTTTGATTGTACAGTCTGCAAACTGAACTCCTGCAATTTCAGGATTTTCCCTAATATAGTACAAAAAGGGTTCAATTGCCAGGAGGAATAAGGACGGGGACAATGGGCAACCCTGCCTAGTGCCTTGTTCTAGACTAAAGGGGGAGGAAAAGGCGCCACCAGCCCGCACTCTAGCAGAGGGACAGGCGTAGAGGGACATGACTAACCTAGTGAATAGGGGACTCAGGTCGAACTTGTGTAGTACAGCATTTAAATAAGTCCAGTCAACTTTGTCAAACGCTTTTTCAGCGTCTAGTGTGATAGCCACGGTGGGCGTTGATAAGAACTTCGCTTTTTCAATAACGTGAGCCAGAATTCTCGTGTTATCGCTCGAAAGCCTGTTCTTCAGGAATCCCGCTTGCGAGGGATGTATTAGGGTCGGCAGAACCTTCTGGATGCGTTTTGCTAAAATCGATGCCAGGAGCTTACAATCTAAATTTATCAGTGAGATAGGCCTGTAATTTTTGGGTAGTTTATGATCTTTGCCTTCCTTGGGTATTACAGCAATTACGGCTTCAGCCATAGTTCCCTTGACCTCTCCTGTGGTGCTAATTTCTTGAAAAACTTCTAATAGAGGAGTTGCAAGAATATGGGCAAAAGTCTTATAAAATGGTGCAGTTTAGCCATCAGGGCCAGGGGCTTGCCCTTTTTCAAGGCATTTGATCGCGCTAACCACCTCCGATTCAGAGATCGGTTCATTTAAAGCTTCCCTTTCTGCGGTCGTAGGTGTTGGTAGTGTGCAGTTTGAGAGATACTTCTCCATTTTTTCACTGTCAACGTGTACGTTCCTAGCATAGAGTTTTTCATAAACGTCTTTGAAAATGATCGCAATCTTAGTGGGATCAGACTTAGGAGTGCCATCGCCATCGATTAAGTAATGGTGTTCTTCTGAATTTTAAATTTAAGATAAGCCGCTAACCCCTTCCCTGCTTTGTTCGAGTCGCAGATTTTAAAACGCTTCTTCCTGTCCAGCCAAATTCCTGCTTTCTCACTGATAAGTTTATTATAGGTGTATTTTTGAATGGACTGTTCATTTAGGACTGCAGGGTTCCTACTCATCAGGTATTTGTGCTGAAGTTTCGAAATGTCCTCTTCTAACTTCAACAAGGCCGCAGTGCGGTTTTTATTAATAGCAGAGGATATTTTTATAATAAGTCCCCTTATAGTGGATTTCAGTGCCTCCCAACGGATGGTGTCTGAAGTGTCCCCTCTCTAATTGGACAATAAAAAGTCTCTAATGGCGGTATCAAGGGTTTCTTTGTGTTTCGTGTCATTAAGAATAGTATCATTAAATCGCCACATAGATTGACGGGTAGATGGTTTAAGATTAGATCGTGTAAGGGAGACGCATGAGTGGTCAGAGACTAATCTGGGAGCAATGTCCGCGTCCTCAACTCTTGCCACTGCGTTTTTAGATATGAGTATATAGTCGATTCTCGAGAACGAGTCATGTGGCGGGGAGTAGAAGGAGTAGTCTCTGCCATCAGGATGCAGTAAGCGCCACGTGTCCACCATATGGAATCTGTTGCATAGTTTCATGAATGCCTTATGGGCTTTGCCTGGGCGAAAGACGCATTTAGAGTCCCTTTCCAATACAGGGTCATATGGGAGATTGAAATCGCCTGCCAAAATATGGAGTGCTGTGTCAGGAATGGAGATGATCTGCTTCGAGAGGCCTACCCAGAAGGACGGATCATGTGTATTTGGGGCATAAACAGTTGTGATAAAGAACTCAGTGTCATCTTTGCGTAATTTCGCCGAAATCCATCTCCCTTTCGTGTCTGTAGTAGTAGAGACTACGTCCACATTCGCATTCTTGGCCACTAGCATCACCACCCCATTCTTTTTTGAGATTGCTTTAGAGCCTATCACTTCGGTGTAATATTTGTTACGTAATGTGTGAAATAGCTTCGCCTCTAGTTTTGTCTCCTGCAGTAAGGCTATATCTCCACGCTGCCTACGTAGATAATCAAGTACCTTTTGACGTTTAACTGGCTGATTGAGACCTTTCACATTTAACAATAATATTCGAAGATTAGCTATAGTTGTTGTCCCTATTGGAGTGTCCATTACAGGAGCCATCAATTATACAATAAGTGATACCGTCTCATGACCCATGCGTATGCGCAAAAGTTGGATCGAGAAGAGGGTCTCATACCTTTGTCAAAGCCAGTAGAGTCATATCTCGCCTTGAATACAGGGTTAGTACCCTTTGTAGGGGATCGGCGGACAGAGTTTAAGCTCCGACAGTTTCAACCATGATTCAATAAGTTCAAGAAAAACCGGAAAGTTCAAGAAAAACAGGAACTGAGAACAGCACATCAGCTGGCATCTAATATGCTCTGATGACGTCACACCTGGTGTACTGCGTTTGCGACAAACAGCACAGTGTCACCTACATACGCAGGAGAGTTATTGTTGGGCAAAGGTTTACTGCCCAGCCTGACGACAGAGGGATATGTATAAGGTGAGAAATCTGCAAAAAGATTATTCCATCAGACGAATATTTTTCAGACACTTTCAGAAGCATGTGGTACACCTTTCAATACTTAAGCATATTTTTGAAATATGTTTTCCATACATTTCAAAATATACACTGTTTAAAAAAATTAATGTATTGCATTTAAAATAATGGCATGCCATTTAAGTCAACAGGTTTATCAAAAAAGAGGTTACGTCCTTTATGGGGGCAGGGTGAGACTTGGAATAATTGCGACAAAAAAGGTTAACCTGCCACCAGTTTGATAGGCTGTTATTCATTCCAACAGTCTACGTAGCAATGCATTTAGTCATTGTACAATGTTTAACATTTAGCAATTCTACATATGGAAAAATGGTGTGAAACTGAGAAGACAATTCAGGTCCTGCGAAGAGGCATGCAATTGAAGTTGGGAAAATAAGGGTAGCAAATCAATCCCGTTTAACCTAACCCAAACGCTGAGCTCCTCACTCCAGCGCTGAATGTTACGCAAACAATAGTTGAATCTCAAACCACGACAAAGGTTTACACAAATAACAAACCCTTGAATTGGACTACAAACCAGACTAGCTGATGACCAACATAATTGGGAACTATTAAGGACACTGAGTGAATGCAGTAAAATCTTGGTGATAATAGAAGTCTACAAAGAAATTCAAAATGCAATTTTGTACGCTCGTGCAGAGGGAAAGCAAGCTCCATTATTCACAGATTACACCGTGTACTTATCAGCCCTGATGAAAATCCCTAATATCGCTATGGGATTGGAAACGCGCCAGCTTTTGCTTTAAATCCACAAGGGTGTATGAATCAATCCATAGTTCTGGAGAGGGTCTAAGCATTGTATAAACCACCCCACAGAAACCTAGATATTCACCCCTGGATGTTTTCTCTGTTTACATTTTTTGCCAGTAAAAGATGGTTTACAGAGAGCGGTTTTGTCGAACTAAAAATCTAGAATTGTACTGGTTTATTCTTTTTTACGCACTGTATCTTTTTTGTTTGACTTAGTTGTATGTTGGTCACAATTATTTGTACAGTCACATTTATTTGTATACTTTACATGTCACCGCTATTCTATTCAAATGTTGAGAGGTGTATCTTTGAATGCCTTATGTTTTTCAAAAAATGAAATGAGCGCATAAAATTGATATGATTAAATGCTAAACGTTAAGCATGTACAATGACTAAATGCATTGCTATGTAGTCTGTTGGAATAAATAACAGCCTATCAAACTGGTGGCAGGGTAACCTTTTTCGTTGCATTCAAGTCAACAGAGCACAAATAAAAATTATAAAATTGCCCAATAAAAATGTATGTAGTTCCAAACTTCGTCTAAATGGAAACCCTTGAACATAATTTTAATAAATGCCAAAATGTATTGCCTTCTCAGATGTGCAACTGAACTTATTTCCACTCTAGTTTATTCTCCACCGGGAAAATGTACTTCTCTGTAGAGAAAGAAAGTGTTACTTGCCTTGAAGGTATCTGTTTGTAGCGTGTAGATTCACATGCTTTGTATACTCCTGCCATCTAGTGTTGAGCTCCGACATTACACGCTGTTTTTCTTCAATGAGGCTTAGAGTCACGAGATGCAGTGGGACTCCTCCCTTAGTGTTACAATGCACATGGGCACCAATCCACCCTACGATTATGTTATGCTCAGTTGGTGAAAATTGAGTGTTGAAGTATGTGCCTTGCTACATGTCCTGAAAAAAATCATGTAAATTTGTTGTAAGAAACAAGTGCTGTCACTACCAACTCCCCGGGATTGAGAGTTATTGCATATGAATATAGATGCTACGAATAGATGCTTACAGTCTAAGTAACATTATCTGTTGGCAGAATGTGTGGCTGTAGATCTACATGCTTAGCATGGACTATAAAGCAGTTTCCTCTTTGCTGTGGCTAAGGGGCAGATGA
Organism: Lissotriton vulgaris; assembly: GCF_964263255.1. Lineage (NCBI taxonomy): Eukaryota > Metazoa > Chordata > Amphibia > Caudata > Salamandridae > Lissotriton > Lissotriton vulgaris. Next base: position 570,769,561 of record NC_141697.1, read on the forward strand.
TGCAGATGTTCGGAACAAAATTCTTATTACAGCCATAGCCTGTTGAAAATAAATATGTCCACACAACGTTTTGTGAATGTGTGTGGAGTGAGCAGGAAGAGGTTTTGCAGATATATGTGAAAGGAAATGTTCCCTAAAAGACCCATAGTGGCTCCCTATTTGTGTAGAGTGAGCCCTAGGAGTACAGGGAATACACCGTCACCCATGCATAAGCGGTCTGAATGCTTTTAGCAACCCACCTTGCAATGCTTGCCTTTGAGACAGTTTGGCCTTTAAAAGGTTTAGCAAATGTTAAGAAGAGTTGATTGGTCCTTCGGAAAGGTTTAGTCCTACCAATGTAGTACAAAAAAGCACTCTTAAAATCTTGGGTATGTAACGCTCTTTCTGCTACGGTATCTGGTTGTGGAAAGAAAACAGGCAGCTCAATAGTTTGATTGATATGAAAAAGTGACATCACCTTGGGGTTTGTCCTAAGGACCACTCTATCCCTGTGAAGTGTATAAATGCCTCTGTGTTAGTAACAGCCTGCAGCTCACTAATTCATCAGAATGAAGTTACTGCTACAAGGAAAGCAGCATTCCATGAAAGGAACTGCAAGGAACATGAGTGAAGTGGTTAAAAAGAGGGCCCCCATCAGTCATGTTAGTACAACATTAAGGTTCCAAGCAGGTGGTGTCCTTGGGGGTATACCCCTCTTAAGTCCCTCCATGAACGCCTTTACTAAAAGATTGCGGAAAAAGTGATACATGTTCCATGTCATCGATGTACGCAGTTATAGCTGCTAAGTGAAGAGGTGCACGCTACACCTGCTATGCTGACGTGGAAAAGGTATGAACATATATCCTGAATGGAAACCATTTATGAACTGTTTCCATTTGGCTGAGTAAGAGGCCATAATAATGGCCTACGTGCTCCTTGTAGGATGGTCATACAATCCTCTGGGAGCTGTAAATATCCATATTTTCAGTCCTTAGGTGCCATATTGCGAGATTGAGAGGTCTGGGTGCTCAATTTGACCAGGTTGCTGAGTGAGAAGGTCCTGCCTGCTTGGGAGTTTGTGTGGGCCGACAGTCCGACCACTCTAAAAGCAAGGAATACTTGTGGGACACCCCCGCGCCGCACGGCCACCAGCTGCTGCGTGTGCCCCCAGTGCCTGCCTCTGCCTCAGCGCCGTCCTCGCTGCTGCCTTGAGCGCTCCCCTTTGGTTTTTGCCCGTTTTGCCGGAAAATTGTGCTTGTTTTATTTCTGTGCCCGAGATCGCGTTTCCACTGTTTTTTCCCCGTTTTGTCCTGTATTATTGCCTGTTTTTTCTGTGACGTTTTTCTCCTCGTGTATTTGACCTCCATTGTGCCTGTCTCCTTCCTGCTTGCCCGCCTACCTCGCCGCTCTCCCTCCCCGCTTCCCGCCACCGCCATTAGCCCCGCCCCTTTTTCTTCTGTACCCTCCCCGCTCCCGCCTCCCAGCTGCTCCGCCCACCCGCGCACTTCGCCTTAAATGGCGACCGTGCGAACGCGCAGCGGTCACGCGCAGCGGGCGCGCCGATTGTGCGCCGAAGGCGCGCCAAAGGTAAGCCCGTCTGCGCCCGTCCGCGACCGGATCGCGTCCAGCGCCAGGACCCCTGGCCCCCGAAGACCCCGACCTACCCGCCTGACGTACTCCGCCGCCACCCTCAACGCACTCAACACCGGCCGACTCCCAGAATGCCACCTAGCCGCTCCACGAGGTACCCACGGACCTTTCAGCTGCCACACCTGCAAGTTCTCCTGCACCCGGACCAGCCTCGCACCAGCACCCGCCAAGTCGAACACCAGCAGCACCCACCTCAAGTGCATCCTGCTCAACACCCGCTCCGTCCACAGACACGCCATCGAACTCTGGAACCTCCTAGACGCCACAGCCCCTGACGTTGCCTTCCTCACGGAGACCTGGATGAACGCCTCTTCAGCTCCCGACATCGCCATCGCTATCCCAGAGGGCTACAAGATCGTTCGGAGGGACCGAAACGCCAACCAGATGGGAGGAGGCATCGCCATCGTCCACAGGAGCACCATCCGTCTCACGACCAGCACCGACAACACCCTGACCAGCGCCGAACACCTGCATTTCCAGATCCACACCAACCCGAACACCACCCTCAGAGGCACCCTGATCTACCGACCCCCGGGACCACGCACCCCATTCAGCGAGGACATCGCCGACTTCGTCAGCCCGCATGCCCTCCCCTCCGCTGACTACATCCTCCTGGGAGACCTCAACTTTCACCTGGAGAACAACAACGACCGCAACACCAGCACCCTGCTCGACAACCTCGCCAACCTGGGACTCAAGCAACTGGTGTCCACCCCCACCCACCTCGCCGGACACACACTCGACGCAGTCTTCTCTTCCAGCACAGACATCGACTTCAGCCACGCCACAGAGCTTCAATGGACGGACCACAGCTGCGTCCACTTCACCTTCAAGAGAACGACGACCCACCACCACCAGAAACAGGCCGCCCGCAGAAGCTGGAACAAGATCACAGCAGACCAGCTCGCCACCTCCCTGAGCCAGCACCCTCCTGCCAGCTCAGCGAACCCCAGCCAGGCCGCAGACAACCTCACGAAGTGGATCAGCAACTGCGCAGACGAACTCGCCCCACTGAGGACCCCGCCTAGCAGACCCGGCAGCAAGAAGGCCCCATGGTTCACCGTCGAACTCAAGAGCTCCAAGAAGAACTGCCGAGCCCTCGAGAAAGTCTGGAAAAGGGAACCGACACCAGACAACAGGACCTCCTTCAAACTTGCCACCCGGAAACACCACCAGCTGATCCGCGCCGCCAAGAAAACAGCTTTCAAGGACCGGTTGGACAACAACGCACACAACTGCAAGGAACTCTTCAACATCGTGAAAGAGCTTTCCAACCCCAGCGCAGGAAACAACGACATCACCCCATCGCAAGACCTCTGCAACTCCCTCGCTTCATACTTCCACAACAAGATCGCGGACATACACAACAGCTTCAACAACCAACCAACGCACACCATGACCGAACAACCACCCCCCACCACCACCCTCCACGCCTGGACCCCGATCAGCACCGAAGACACCATCCGCACGATGAACTCCATCCACTCCGGATCACCGACCGACCCCTGCCCTCACCACGTCTTCAACAAGGCCGACGCTGTCATCGCACCCCACCTGCGAGACATCATCAACACCTCCTTCGACTCCGCCATCTTCCCTGAAAGCTGGAAACACGCCGAGCTCAGCGCTCTTCTCAAGAAACCAACAGCGGACCCCACCGACCTCAAGAATTACCGCCCCATCTCGCTCCTCCCGTTTCCAGCCAAAGTCATCGAGAAGACCGTCAACAAGCAGATGGCCGCCTTCCTCGAGACGAACGGATCCCTCGACCCCTCACAGTCCGGCTTCCGAGCCAACCACAGCACCGAGACCGCCCTCATCGCCGCCACCGATGACATCCGAGCCCTGATGGACAATGGAGAAACAGCGGCCCTCATCCTCCTAGACCTCTCCGCGGCATTCGACACGGTCTGCCACCGCACCCTAGTACGGCGCCTCAGCAACATCGGCATCCAGGACAAGGCGCTGGAATGGATCGTCTCCTTCCTCGACGGAAGAACACAGAGAGTCCGCCTACCACCGTACAAGTCAGAGGCCTCCGAAGTCATCTGCGGCGTCCCCCAAGGATCATCTCTGAGCCCCACCCTCTTCAACGTCTACATGAGCCCCCTCGCGGCCATCGTACGCAAACACAACCTCAGCATAATCTCCTACGCCGACGACACCCAGCTGATCCTCTCCCTGACCAACGACCCCGCCGCCGCCAGAGCCAACCTGCACGAAGGGATGAAAGAGGTAGCCGAGTGGATGACGACCAGCCGCCTGAAACTGAACTCGGACAAGACGGAGGTCCTCATCCTGGGCTCCTCACCCTCCGCCTGGGACGACTCCTGGTGGCCTCCCGCCCTGGGCACCGCACCCAAACCGACAGACCATGCACGAAACCTGGGCGTCATCCTGGACTCCTCCCTCTCCATGACCAGGCAGGTCAACAACGTCTCCTCGGCGTGCTTCAACATCCTACGCATGCTAAGGAAGATCTTCTGGTGGATCCCCACCGAGACCAGAAAGACCGTCACCCAGGCCCTCGTCACCAGCCGACTGGACTACGGCAACGCCCTCTACGCCGGTACCACCGCCAAGCTCCAGAAGAGACTCCAGCGGATCCAGAACGCCTCAGCCAGACTCATCCTCGACATCCCACGAACCAGTCACATCTCCGAACATCTGAGAGACCTTCACTGGCTCCCCGTCAACAAAAGAATCACCTTCCGCCTCCTCACCCACGCACACAAAGCCCTACACGACCAAGGCCCGAGCTACCTCAACAGCCGAGTCAACTTCTACGCTCCCAAACGCCACCTCCGATCAGCCAACCACGCCCTCGCCGCCGTCCCCCGCATCCGTAGAGCGACTACAGGAGGAAGGTCCTTCTCCTACCTGGCCGCCAAGACCTGGAACTCCCTCCCGACCGACCTGCGCCTGACCCAAGACCACCTCTCCTTCAGGAAGAAGCTGAAGACCTGGCTGTTCGAGCAGTAGCGGCACCCCCCCCCCCCCCCCCCCAGCGCCTTGAGACCCTACGGGTATGTAGCGCGCTTTATAAGTGTCAATGATTGATTGATTGATTGATTGAATACCAGGACTGCCTGGACCGAAATGGGGCTACAAGGATAAGGGTGGCTGACACCTCCCTCATGTTATTGATTACATATAGACTGAGTGGGAGAGCTGGAAAAAATAGTCAAATATACCTAACCAATTCATTCATAAATCATTGCCCATGGAGTTTCAGCTTGAGTACCTGGAGGCAAAGCTTTGGCATTTTGCATTTTCTGGGGTGGTGAATAGGTCAGTGAGTGGAGTCCCCCACTAATAGAAGTACTTTCAGAGTACTTTCTGGTGGAGTTCTTACTTGTGGACATGTTGATGTGTCCTGCAAAATTGTTGTTGACTCTTGGGAGGTGTTCTGCCAAAAGATGAACATGACAGCAAGCTTCCCAATGCCAAAACGTGTGTGCCAATACTGAAAGGAGGGCAGAGTGTTTTGCATAACTTATGGATAGAGTACATGGCTATCATGTTGTCTCTGCACACAAGTACCACCTTGGGAGTAGAAGGTCTACTCCATACAACTATAATGACCTGGGCTTGGAAACTGGTCTCACGTCACTAAGCAGAATACTTTTCAGTTCAGATTTAAAATCTCTCTCTTTTAATATATATGTTATTAAAGCATGATGTAGTAGCACACTGTCATTTACAGACAGCACATTTCCCACTGAAATGGCCACAAACATTCCCACTAACATGCAGTTATACTGATAAAACTATATAACGTCAACACAATGGGTGGAAATTGGGTTTCAGCAAAAATATTCATAATTTCTCACATCACTGAGTAACGTGTTCTGATTTGTTTCGATAATAAAATCTTTGTTTCCATCACACAGTATTACAAAACATTTACGGAAATATTTGTACAGTTCACTTACAGGCTATGTAAATATTGTTTTAGAAAAAAACTCTGAAATCCTACAGCCTTTCATTTCCCACTCATTGTACCACATGATTGTCAGACTGTTCACTTTACAAAATCTCCATCTCTGCAGTCAGAGAAAGAAAAGTATACACCAAGCTTCAGGATAAAAGAAGCAGCAAAGCGTACAAGATATAAGCTGGCATTTGACCTCGGTCTTTGAACCACAGCAAATGTGACAAGATAAAAACAAGATAGAAAGGTGTCTTTATTGCTCATTTACTTTTTGACTCGCCAGAATGGGCCAGTAGGCCCCTAAAAATAGCTCACCCTGATCAAATCGAACTCGCGAGCGGGTGAGTATATTTCTCGAGGCCTGAAAAACGAAAAATAGCAAGTAGATTCCCTCTCCTCACTAATGTAGGGGCACTGGTTGTAAGGCACCTTCTGGAGCAAGGCTGAGACTGCTTCTTGCAAGACGGTGTGCTGTGCTTACAAGAGGATGTGTTATGTAGCTGGTATATTGGGTGGGGTGGTATGCAATTTGAGGCAGTAGCCTTGCTAAACTACTGCTACAACTCACTGACCTGTGTGATTTCCATCAAACTGTGTTGGGAATCTGATATTCCACTCCCCCTCGACAGGTATTTTACGTTTTACTCTTGTGAGTATCTTTAAGGAGTAGAAATAAATATATACACAATACAATACCCAATTAGTAGCGTTTCTTTTTAGATATGTATATTGCCACAATTCAGCCTCATGAGCTCATGCGGGGGAAGGGACGCTTATTGCCAGACTTTCTCAAAGCTACTCCCTTGCCAGTGGAGATAGGCTATATCAGATTGGGAATTGTATTGTGTATATATATTTCTACTCATTTAGGATATTCACCTGATAGCCATTCACCAATAGGAGTAGTACTAGGGCTCAGTTGGTGGCCCTGACGAAAAGTCTTGGGTTAATGGCTTGAAACATGTAGACATTTGAAATACATACACAAACAATTGTCTTTCGATTGCTATTTTAACCATACTAGCTAGAGGTCTGACTAAATCATTTTTTCCAGGTATTTTTAACTGTAGTTTCTCAATAGATAAGACGCTCCCACTCTTATACCTCCCGACTCTTCACAGTAGATGATCAAAAGTGCTCTAACATATTAGTCGGTCGCAACATGGCCTGCTCCGCAGCAGGACAGGAAGACCCTATAATGAAACATGCCACCAAGGGAAATCTCGGTGGGTAAGGGTTATTTTAAGATAACGTTCTGCTTTCTATCTAAAAAAAAAAAAGAGAGTGGAAAGACAGTCAAAACTACACGAACGGAATCTCGTAGTTTGTTACAGTACGCATAGGAGGCAGCGTCCTCTGTTTCCTGACCTCTGCCGCCACCTAATCGTGATTAATGTTTATTGAGGACCACCATTTTCTCCCAGCAATTCATGTTGTAGTGAGAGAGCAAACCTACGAAGTTGGCTATTCGCGACTGGGTAATTCGACCTACTACAGACTCTCTTTCCCTCAGCGTTTCCTTGTCTGGGGTGCGGTGAGGAAGACATCCCCGGTTGCCTGGACGGACACCAGCTTCCTTGCTGTATTAACAACTAGAGTGTAAGGGAGGGCTTGGCCTCTAGTTTACAGAGTCACTAGGAGAAGCCTGATCTGGCCCTTCCACACTGAGTGTACCTAACTTTGCCCAAACTGAGTTCTTAGAATTCTGACGCCCTTTTAAGCAACCCCTTAAGCATTGGTAAATACTAGATTTTGTGCTCAGTTAGTGAAATGGTTTCCATAGGAAGTCATTCTCCTTTTGTTTGGTGTGCATCTCCATCTTATGGTGATGAGCCGCCCTATAAAGTACTGAATGATTCACAGTAGAATCATCAGGGGTGAAGGCTTGATGGCAAAGGGTTCAAGGTCTGGGCCATCTGGTGGATTACATTATAGTCTATCCCACTCCTGCCTCCACAGGATGGTCATATGGGGCTCCCTCCCCACTGTGGATGCTGAAGTCATAATAAGAGCGGGCTGACCCTTCTGGAGAATGTGGAGTTAGTGGAGAATAGGAATGTAGTGGAGGAAAGTGACTGGGTGAAAGCGGCAATGCCATAGGGCTTGTGGCCTGGGCATGTGCTTTTCCAGGACCGGGCACTGAGGTTCCAGGACGGTAATTTCTTCCTCGAAGGAGAGTCTTCACTTTTTGGGCATTGGGAGCAATGTGCTGGAGATTTTCCCCAGGGGCTTTGAAGAAATCATGCCAGTGGCAGGATGAATGAAAATATTCTGTTTTGCATCCAGTTTCGCTTCCAGCCTTTCAAGGATTGGTGCTTTGGAAACACCCCATATCGCCATTTAAGGTCTGGTCATGGGCGTCGATTGTTGTTTTGGCAGCAACTTCGGCATGAAGCTAGGTCCCTGTGGACCTTAATAGGTGGGGAGGCATGAGAATCCTTCACTCTGTACCCCCTCAGAGGTTCTGGCAGGCAGTCTGTGGGATGTTCATTGGCTGGAACCCTGAAAGACCCTGCCTCTTCTGTCTCTGCATCAAGGGGATCTGGTTCAGCAAAAACATCCAGCACCTCAGCAGTTGACTACTGATGCATTCGAGGTGAGCCCTAGAAGACGCTAGGTGCAAAACCATGGATCTTCTTCCACCTAAGTAAGGGACAGGACTCACATGCTCAAGTGAGAGGAAAAGACTGCAAACGCCTTGGTTGTCAGTTTAAGGATACTTGGTACTTCACTATTGGCAAAAACAGAAGGTCGTTCATTTTATTACTCTGTATTTGCCCCCATCCCCCAAGTTTCTACGTCTAACTGAAGGAGTCCATGACAGAGGCCTTGATTCTGAATTCTGTTTCTGTAAAACAGAACTCTAGCGATGGTCTCAACCCTTTCAGTGCCCTGGAAAGTCCACTATCCACCCCTGGGTGTAGATTTGCTCACCAGAAAATATATGTGCGGTTACATCTATCTATTGTTGTAAAACTACCTTTTATGCAATTCAAAAGTGGAGTTACACTTAAGTAAAAAAAAGGTTATTTACATCTGCACGTTAAACTTTCACTCAGAAATAGCTTTGAGACGTTAGACTAATATTATGATAATATTAACATTTGCAGAGGTGCTGGTAATTCTGGTTCTAGAATCCAAATTCCAAAAAGGAGTAGCTTTAGGATTCCAGGGCATGAGTTCATCATAAACAAAACTAGTTCTCACAAGAGCTCTAGAGGGAGCTACTGAGGGACATTCGCCCACTCACAAAAGAAGGCATGATCTACATTGGAACCTAGAGTCCAGCGATACAGAGTGACTATTCACAGGTGCTCATTAATGAGCATGCCGTTTTCATGGAGTCCTCAGTATCAAATTTTCATTTACTATTTTCACTTTTGAGCATACTTGCTTCCTTTTTGGAGGCAGTCCTCGTAACACTGTCTTACTCATTATTTTTCCCTTCTTGCTAGGAAGTTCTTAACACTGACCCACATTTCTCTCGGTTTGACCACTCTCCTCGTGCTCTACTGAAGTAAGCATGCTGTCCCCTGCCCTCGATGCTTGGGCCTCATTCACTATTTCACTCCGACCCCTTCGCTCACTGTGCTCTTTACATCAGTTCCCCATAGGCTTTGGTTGTCTGTTTACAATGTATCCATTGTGTCATGGCTGTTCCGACGATAAACCTACTACTCTCTTCTACCATAAATATAGTGAGGAGCTCCAAGTCACTAAGCTTTAGCTAGGAATCTTTTCTGCCTCACTTTTAGTTTTTCCTTTGTTTGACCATTTTGTTTACACACAAGGTTTTTTGTGTGCAGACCTTTAAGTGCTAAAGAAGAGTTGGTCTGGTCCTAAGTGCAGCCAGCCCCAATGGTGCGGAGGATAAGACCATGTCGTCCTTACAGCTCAAGGGGTTAAAAACCTACAACTTACTCCAGATTTTGGAACACACTTGTGGTGGGACCGCTCCACACTATGGTGGATTGAGGATATTAGTTCAATGTTCATATAACTCTTATGTCACATATGTACCGAAGGTTCAAACTCATTGACCAAGTGACCAAACCCCACAAACGAGGACATGATTCAGACGAGTGCGGGATGAGAGGGTAGGAGCAGATAAGAGTACATGAGGCAAAGGGCAGAAGCTAGTTGTAGGTAAAGATTTGTATAATGGTCAGTGGGGTTGGGAAGGTTGAGAAAGGAGTACAAAGTAAGTTGGGAGAAGGAACAGAATGTGGGTCATGTATGCAGATTGCATTAAAGCTCCTAGCTTACCATGAAGGTTGCATTGACGAAGCTGCGAACGGTGGGACCTGTGGACTCCAAGACGTCCGGGGTCATGAGGGGGGTCGAGGACAGAGTGCTGCCGTCCTGCAGCCACTCATTGTAGCGCAGGCTTGACATCTTGAGCCTCTTGGAGGGGTCTACCGTGAGCAGTCCTAGTGAGGGAAGAGAGGAAGCTGGTGAGAAATTATATGGTTGATGGTGGGACAGCAGAAGACAGGAATGAGAGAAATGAGGAGACAGAAACATGGACACTCGAATGGAAAGTGCTTATGAGACACAGAGGAGAATGCAGAGAGAAGAATCCGCTGAGCACAAATTTCCATCACACCTCGCACTAGCTCCTTGGCAGCATCAGACACATGTTTCCACGCCTCGCCTTCCAGTGAGAACTCGCCTTCCCGGATCTTTTTCATGATGTCAGAGGCATGGATGAGCAGCGTGCCCTTCTGGGTGCTCTGGAAAGGGACTTGCCCTGAAAGCATGGTGTACTAAGGAAAGAGAAAGAAATAACATTATAACCCGTTGTTGATGGAGTCGATTTGACCAAGCCTTGTGCCAACAGTTGCCTAAGACGGCCTCATCAACCCACCATGACCTTCCCGCTCCATAACTGTCTCTCAGGTCCACTGCCCGCAAACAAGACCCGCCCTAACAACGGAGCTGCGTACCAGTATGACCCCTAAGCTCCAGAGGTCGCAGGACTCGTCATACCCCTCCTCCTTCAGCAGCTCCGGGGCAGCATACTGCAGAGTAAAGCATGGCGTCTGCATGGGCTGACTGTTCTGAGGCCTCAGACGGGCAAATCCAAAATCAATTACTTTCACAGGGGACTCTTCGCTCTCATCTGCAAACAGAACGTTCTGAAAGGCAAAGCACAGCAATTATATATACAACCTGGGCAGCTATAATTTGCATAGTAGATTCTTGGCTCTCACTGGGAAACAGAACACCTGACAAGCAAAAACCTGAATCACATAAAACAATAGGTCTTTATCCCAGCCTCTCTCAGGTTTACAATACGGAATGGCCAGTCTGACGAGCTGCCAATATAACCCTCACTGCTCCTTAGGATAATGCTCTATACCCTTCATTTTAAACAATGTTTTAATATGTAAAAATTTATATTATAGATCATTCCAACACTTATTTGATAGATGAAATATGTAAAATTCTGAGATGCCCCTAGGAGCATTGTCTCGTAAAAACAAAACAAACAAAATACAACAATAGTAAAAAATAAAAATAGAGATAAGTGTTTCGCAAGGGCAAGCACAATCACAAGTGAAAGAACCAGCAAGTTATCTTCTACATGTAGGTACCTTCCTGGAGATTCCATAGCCTTTGTTCCTAGACACTCTTCCAGTAAGTATTGTTTGGCATAGAATACAGAATCCACCATGAAGTTGTTTGAAGTGCAATGGGAACCTCTACACATGACACTGCCATGACCGCACGTGCTCTCTTACCTCTGGCTTCAAGTCCCGGTGTACAACCCCAGCGTCATGCATGAAGCTGACCGCAGACACCAGACTGCGCATGATCCCGCTCGCCTCCGACTCGCTGAAATGCTTCTTCTTTTTGATTCGATCCAGGAGCTCGCCACCCCTTAGCAGCTCCATCACAAGGTAGGTGTGAAACTGGAGGAGTGGTGGAGGGCAGAAGAGCCAGGATGAAATAGTTTGGAAAGAAGAAGGCCAAATGAAGAGGAAGAGAGGGAGTAAGCGGAGGGGAGGGCAGTAGGAGGAGATGCAGACAGAGAACACTAGAGTGAATATTTATTGGTCATTACAGTGATGATAAATGCTGTCTGGTCATAACAGTCTGAATTTTGCCTGATTGTTACACAAAATGTAAATATTGCCCAGTCAAGAAGCAATGCCTCAACATGAATGTATACTGCAGAATATGACAAATACCAGGTTGTTCAAATCAAAGAGTAAAGATTGTAGAATATCTTAGCAGACAAATGCTAAAAAGAAGATTCATCATAGAAACAAAACATGGGAGACACACCATACAAGCATTTGATCAAAAATCACAAACATTCCACACTAGCATAAAATTCCACGATGTCATCCGAATGACGCGGGATGGTTAGCATGTAGCTACGGTGTTAGGAAAGGTTGAAGTTACTTCTGAGGGGATTGAAAGATGGAGGTCCAGGATGGAAAGATGGGAGGACCAGGATGGAAAGATGGGAGGACCAGGATGGAAAGATGGGAGGACCAGGGTGGAAAGATGGGAGGACCAGGACGGAAAGATGGGAGGACCAGGACGGAAAGATGGGAGGACCAGGACGGAAAGATGGGAGGACCAGGACGGAAAGATGGGAGGACCAGGACGAAAAGATGGGAGGACCAGGACGAAAAGATGGGAGGACCAGGACGAAAAGATGGGAGGACCAGGACGAAAAGATGGGAGGACCAGGACGAAAAGATGGGAGGACCAGCATGGAAAGATGGGAGGACCAGCATGGAAAGATGGGAGGACCAGCATGGAAAGATGGGAGGACCAGCATGGAAAGATGGGAGGACCAGCATGGAAAGATGGGAGGACCAGCATGGAAAGATGGGAGGTCCAGCATGGAAAGATGGGAGGTCCAGCATGGAAAGATGGGAGGTCCAGCATGGAAAGATGGGAGGACCAGCATGGAAAGATGGGAGGACCAGCATGGAAAGATGGGAGGACCAGGATGGAAAGATGGAGGACCAGGATGGAAAGATGGAGGACCAGGATGGAACGGTGGAGGACCAGGATGGAACGGTGGAGGACCAGGATGGAACGGTGGAGGACCAGGATGGAACGGTGGAGGACCAGGATGGAACGGTGGAGGACCAGGATGGAAAGATGGAGGACCAGGATGGAAAGATGGAGGACCAGTATTGGAAGATGGAAGACCAGGAATGAAAGATGGAGGATCAGGAACGAAAGATGGAGACCAGGATTGACAGACGGAGGACCATGCAGATTAAGTAGACTCAGAGCTCAAAGGCACATGGAAATGCAAAATAACATGAGGTGCACAATGCTCTCTCAGATGCAAGATTGAAATGCTTGACAGTACTAGGAGGGCGGTATATGTTAGGGCCTTGTTGTTCCGTCTGAAACTTCTAGAGAAATCAGTCACTGGGGCAATGCAGTCTTTCTTTGAAGAACATTCCCTACACGCCAAAGGACAGGGAGCAGTAGGAATGGGAGAGTACAGGCTCTTCTCCTGGGCCTCTAATCACAATCTAATCACATCTGCAGCCACAACGGAAAAGTCTAGCTACCCCTGCCATTGGCTTCTGCCTACTATGCTTTTCTCTCTTTTCATCCGAAAGACTCAAATGCGTAACAGCTGCTTACCAGGACAGTTCAGACAACACTGCCTTCATAGGCAGCTTCTATGTTGCCATGAAAACATTCTATCGTTGCCATGTATACATTCAATCGAGAGGGAAAAACACACATGTAACTGTGCTAAGGACACACAAAGCAGAGGTTTTTCTCGGCTAGAGAGTGGGATTTAACCTTATTATTGTGTACACGGATAAGAGTGCATACACATAGGACATCGAGATGTTATATAGCAACAAATAAGCTTTCATAAAAAATATTAATGCCATAAAACCTATATTGTCTTACTGATAATAAAAGTAATTTATCTTTTATGATGCAACAACACTGCATGGACATCTTATTTACGGTGAGTAATACATGTACAATCTGAACTTTATATTGTACTCCACTTTACTTTCCATGTTCAGGCCATGACCATTTGACTTTGTACACCTCTGAAAGTCAAATCCTAAAGAGATGGCTCTTGGCACCTCAGCGAGTTCACAGCAGTACCTAGTTACTTTTTTGTAAGGACTGCAGCAAGACTGTTGACACAGATGATCTAATTGCCTTTAAGTCACACTGTGCTTAGGACTTAGCCTCACAACTTACCTTGTCAATCCTACCGCACAACTTTAATTCCTTAAACGTAACCTCAGAGCCCAGCTTCAGCGAACAGTACCATTCCTATACCCTTCTCTTGGTAATAACTCTTCTCAAAGTCTATCACTGGCAAAATAAATGAACTATTAGCTCTTACTTTACTAGGTAGAAACAACTTCTCTTCATGCAGCAAGCAGCAGACACGAATGGTTCTCTTCATTTTGATCTGCTTGAGAAATTTCAGAAACTACCTTCTCACGTAGTCAAACCACATGGATGTACTTTTCACAACTAGCAATGCATCATCGCTAGCTAATCTCTTATGTCAACAATTGCACCATCCCAGTATTCACCACTGCCATCGAGCTGTCCACCACACCATCAAAATCTTTACCCCTTCCTCTTCTACTGGTACTACCACATTAGACATAAAGAAATATCATTCTGTACATGGGTTAACCATCTAGCTACCCTGTATGTGGCCCGATATGGTAACAAATGTATTAGTGGTTTATGATCTCTTTTCCCTCAAAAAGGCTACCCCCCATGTCTCCGTAAATGTACCAAGGTTCAATGTACCGTCAACGCCTTTCTCACCACAAATGAAGGCCTACATTTCATCCTCTTCAAAATCTTACATGTGAAATGATATTCACATTCTTGCACCGCAGCACTTCACCAAACCAACGGGCATTGCCCTGCGCCAAATGTATAACAATTTTTAATGCCCAAGGTGCACATGATGACAATGTTATTAAAATCACCATCAATGCCATCAAATTCATGCCAGCACACTCCATACCACTCAGATGTCAACCATTTCTTTGACAATCCACCCTTTCTTTACCTGGCAGTAAAACAGGATATACATTTTATGCAGTGCTCATTCATGCCTAGATGAACAGCTGACCTTCATCGAATAGGGGCAAAGTATACAGAATGGACTCAACCATTTTCCACATTACTGGTGGGATCTACTTCCTACTTTCATCTGGCACTTCCCTCCACAATTTTCAAGCTTCAAGCACTAAATGCACTCTTGCAGGATCACAGTGCAAGATGATATCCCAAAGTAACTCACGCCCATCATGCCTTCAAAGATGTTATGCAAGGTGTTTCTGAAGTCCTCAGAGGCCAATGCGATCCAAATGGTACGAGCCTGAACAGGTACTCCGTGATCAAGTCACAAAGGACGAAACACACCCAAACAAAAACCATCTGGCTTATGTGCACTACAATTAAGGGGGGCAACTTTTCTGAAGCCTCTATTGCCTCCACCAGCCCTTCATTGCTCAGTCTACCAATACCAAACCATAAATGGTACTACCCACTTATTGAGATGTTCTTAACTTTATATGCCTTAGGTAAATTGGTTGCCAAATTTTCAGTGAACACATTTTGGAATAAACTTTCCACACCAACTAAAGTCATGCCATGTCCCAATAAATTAGTTGTTCTTTAACTCCTGAACACAATTCCAACTTCAATTATGCCTGATGTACGCATCCTGAACATGCTATCTACATTATTCTAGCCTTACATATAGTTTTATACCAAATACGGGAGGAAAAAACGATACCCGCCTTTTGATAGGTGTCACCAAACACCTCTGAGCCTTACCATCAAGAGGGCTAATGTCACATGCAACCTCCTTCAACCAGCAATCTTGTTGAGATATTTTTATGTGTCTCCACTAGCACTGTTGTCCCTCACCACCTTGCACCAGGGATGCTTCACGGCTTTCCCAACATCCACATGCAGGAACTACCCTTGATCGGCTCTCATCATTCCAACCCTTCACCCATCACACACTGCTCTTGCCAACGCTTGTTACCACCTTCCTTACACCATCAGCAAACTACCATAATCGGTGAATCATCATTTAGACACTCCCAGCCATACCAAGCTTACAAGTATTATTTAGTATTTGTATTTACAATTGACGAAATTACCTTTGGGGTTAACAGACTGCATATTTTGCTTCTCTACCCGTGTTATCATTGATCTATTTTCCTCCAACCTGTACTGACCCCAACCGGTTTTAGCTTCCTTCTTGCTTGTTGAGGAACATGCTGTTGGGAGATCGTGGTGACTGCTGCAGTGCTGACTCGCTCTTGCACTGCTCAGCTAGAAGAAACCCTAGTTTAGGGGGCTCCTCATAGAGACAGGCACAGGACAAATTCCCATAGACTCAGCACTCGGAAATTCCTGCTTAAAAAGAAGAGTGGATGTACCCTGCAAGCAAGCAGGTGGTTTAGTCAGGCAGCCTTCCAGAGCAGTAGAAATTCTTAGCTGCTGAAGGTTCCTAAATAGTAACGTTTGGTCGAACCCTGATAGAGTATCTAACACAGGTCTGTCTGTGCACAGGAGCTGAGGTGCAGGTCAACGTTCGAAGTGATGACTGCTTCAAGTTGGCACGAGGAGATGCGTTGATCTGTGACCTGGTGCCAGAGGACACTGGATGTCCTTGTGTAAACAAAAACTTTATATTGGTATACAAGACACTCTCTGTGGTCCAGCTGGAAGGTGAGAGGTCTACCAAACCATTATGCAGCAGTATACCCTGTTCCACGGGTCTAACATGGAAGTAGACACAGATGTTTTACTTAACACGGCCGTACTGCCTGTATAGTGGATATTAAGGAGGGCAGGCAGACTCCACTTCACCACAACAAGTGAATGCAGCTCCCAGATCATGCACATTGAGACAGATGGTCCCCTTGGAACTCCGTACAATTTCAAGCAACTTACATATTTCTTGTTGTGGTTTATGGCATGAGATACCCTGAGGGAGTGTCTTTGCGAACACCATTGACCCTCATAGGGATCTTCTTTCCTGCTGGATTATCTAGCACTGAGATAGCCAACAGAGGAATCTCCTTCAAATACACATATATGAAGGCAGTGTCAACAAACGTTATGCAACCCACCCTACCTCCACACCCTATCTTGCCAATACCTAGGGAACGGATACAAAGTTTTGCCAAACCCTTGAAGAACGCAATAGCTACTTTAGGTAAGCCCTTCAAGAAGGAGAGGGGATCCTGTCAAATCTTCTCTATGCCCACAGAAAGGTGTTTCAGGAGGTAAAAGTTATTGTTCTGCCCTTTTCAACTCTTCTCCTGGCACCCAATTTACAGCTAACTTATTTTGCTGAGAGACTACGGAAAAGAAAAACTTAGGTTCACAGCTCATTATGTGGCGTGCCATGTGAAGTCCTCAGGAACTAGGTGGCCCATATGCACAACGTGCAGGATAAAATGCATGTGGGTCACTGACTCATTGGTCTGACCAGACGGCAACCCTTACTGGTTATTAAGAGGATCAGGGAATTCCGATGCAGTTCCGGCCACAAGCCGGGTTGGCATCAACATACCCATGAAGACAGGCCAGACGTAGCAGAAAGAAGAGAGCTCACTCTGAGAATTCTTATGGCTAAGAGTGTCTGGTTTCAGGGTCAAATCTTTAATATGCAGTTTTGCACCGTATGGAAAACGAGAAAGATCTACCAGAGAGATTCAAAGCTTGTTGTTTACAAATGATTGCTAAGTAATAATGCAGAGCAGATTGCTTTAACTGAATGACTGTCTAATTTGCACTGTTCAAACCTCTCAATGGCAACTGACGGATCTTTCAGGCTGTAGAGAGGTTTGCAGCTAAGAGGAGATGCCAAATGATGAAGCATGCCACCTTGGTGGCTGTAGAGAGGTACATACAGTAACGAAAACTATTTTTGCATTTGGTGAGTTTGAAAACACTGCAGGGGTTGTAGTCACTGCCTTCAAATGCTCCTCTGAACTTACAGAAACACCTCTCTACGTTTCCTCTCCCGGTTACACCACCCATCAAAATACACTGTGCTCACTTGCTCATGTTTTAAACCTTCACATGGTCACTTCTCCCTAGAAGTCCAAGTTCCAGAAACCTCAAGCAAAAACAAGGAAGGACCTGCACCCTGCAGACTTCGGAGACAACCTAACATGTTCAAAACGTTCCCAAACACTACTCTATGTTCTCCTCGAGCAAAGGTTAAAGAGGCTCCAACAGAGCAGCCATCTTGGCACACTAGGTATACATCCCACACTCTAGTAGCCAGTCCAGGTTACCTTAAGGTAGTTGTGACCAGCGCCTGACAATTCTGCCCATTAAGAATTCAATGCTCCTGGGTAAACAAAGGAGTGTGCACCTGCCTACCTCCCACCTTCTCATTTTTAAGATTTGGGCCCCACAAGTTAATTTATTGATTAGGGTTAGGCAGCAGGCCGTGGTCAGAGTGCAGACACTACCAAAGTGGGAGGAAGTGACAGCCTCCTGTTCCACTGGGAGTTTATTAACTCCACTATGCTTCTAACAATCAGACAGGCCCAGATTCCATCACTAGCCAGAAAGATTCATATTTGTGTTAAATCCACATCTGACACCTAGATTATCTACACCACTGTGAACCCTGAAGCACAGCAAGCATTCAATGTAGGTTATTAAAAGTGATATGTTTTAAAGGACTTATGAAAGGCTATGTTGGCAGCAATTCTTCGAAGGTCAAATTAAAAGAATTTCCAGAGTCTAAGCCCCAATTTACTTACAAAGAATCAACCACATTTTTTAAAAACTAAGCACAGATAACAGCACTTGTGATGTCATCAAAGGGGTCTATGCCATCAATCACTGCTCGGAAGTACACAACACCTTACAAAGAAGTGTTGCTGAACAGGCAGCCAATGCAAGGGACAGCTGGCCTTAGTGACATGACCAAAAGTCCTGGTTTACTAATTACATTTTTGATATGTTTTGGTCTTCTTTAACTTCTTACCCAGAAGATCCAAGTACAATGCATGACCATTCTCGAGAGAAGAAAGAAGGCAGGCTCTTACCAAAGTGGCATGCAAAGAACTATGAATAAAAGGCAGGCTTCATTTTACAGCCGAGAATGGAGGGAACAGGATGAAGTTATGTTTTTAATGTAGGGGTCCAAGAGAGAGCTTGGTCTAAAAAAAACTAAAAGTTGCTCACTTTCATGACAGGAGAAATGTGCTCTCCCAATCATGTCGACCAAAGGCAAGATACACAAATAATGATCCTCCATTTTATTGGCATTTAACTTTAAAAGTTACTTGCCATCCATTATGGTTTATAACTCGGCGGTCAAAACTAATGACGAATTGAGTGTCATCACCAGAGACCATTGGGTATTTCTTCAGATCTGAGCTGCAGGTCTTGCTTACACGTGTATGCCAATGACACCAGCCAATCCTGTCGGTCCTTTTCCTAGTCACAGTTGTTGTTCTTAAACCCACATATAAGCTAGCACACAAGCTCACTAGGCTGCATCCAGTTGAAGCTAACTACAGTGGCTTCCCACAAGGTGCAGTACAATCTCCTTCAAGTAGACTTAGTTATATTTGGTTTCTGACAATGCGCCAAATGAGGGTTGTGCTGGAACCATCACCACAGACCAGAAAGGGGGCAGAATTGCATGCCTTCCGGACACACAACTCATAGCCCAGGAAGGTTAGTCTTTGCTAAAGCTCCCTCCCTATAGACTGCACATATATACTGCATCGCCAAATCACTCCAGGAACTCCAAGCGACTGTAAAATGCAACCTCGTTTGCCTGAAGTCAATGCCCACACTGGCACTGCAGCTGGAAACGTCATCTGTCTAAGTGCAGTACGGGGCATTTAAAAACTATGGGGCAGTGTGCCTTCATGGAGTCGGTGTCCTCGCTCCATGTGAAAGCTTGGGTGCCAGGAGTCTCTTACCTCACTGCTACATGTAATAAGCAATTGCAAAAACAACAGTTGTTGGACAGAATGCAGAACAATGTCATACATTCACCCCAGTACAGAGATCTGGGCCTAAATCCATCGTTTTTTGCACCCCACACCACCCCAGTTCAGACATAACCATATGCAAATCAGCCTTGACCCTGTGCCTCATGGGAACAGTCCAGCCCGAACTGCCAAGCCATGTCTTTCCTGGACCGGAATCAAGAATCCTAGGACCAGTTTCTGGCTATCAGCCATCTTCAGCCAGGATAGCTTGACTCCAGTGGTGTGGAAAGCATGGGACTCTCGTCTGAGCATACCCATCCCACTCGGGGTGACAAATGCAAAAACAACAGTTGATGGACAGAATGCAGAACAATGTCATACATTCAATCCAGTACAGAGATCTGGGCCTAAATCCATCGTTTTTTTCAACCCACACCACCCCACTTCAGACATAGCCATATGCAAATCAACCTTGACCCTGTGCCTCATGGGAACAGTCCAGCCCGAACTGCCAAGCCATGTCTTTCCTGGACCCGAATCAAGCATCCTAGGACCGGTCTCTGGCTATCGGCCGTCTTCAGCCAGGATAGCTTGACTCCAGTGGTGTGGAAAGCATGGGAATCTCGTCTGAGCATACCCATCCCACTCGGGGTGACAAATGCAAAAACAACAGTTGATGGACAGAATGCAGAACAATGTCATACATTCACCCCAGTACAGAGATCTGGGCCTAAATCCATCGTTTTTTTGCACCCCACACCACATTTGCATATGGCCATGTCTGAACTGGGATGGCAGAGTGGGCTAAAGAACGGTGATGAATTAAACCCAGATCTCTGGACTTGGTGTGAGTGTTTGATTGGTTCAGATGCTCGGTCCATCACCACCCCCTTTTGTACCGCTTTGTTCGCCATAAGTTGGCAGGGTATGCTCATACGTGAGTCCCTTGCTCACTTTGCCACTGGATTCAAGCAAGCCGGGCTGAAGACGGCTGAAATGCCAGAAACCGCTCCTCGGAAGCTTGTTTCCGGTCCAGGGAAGGCATGGCTTGGCAGTTCGGGCTGGACTGGTCCCATGAGGCACAGGGTCAGACTGATTTGCATATGGCCATGTCTGAATTGGGGTGGCAGAGTGGGCTAAAGAACGGTGATGGATTAAACCCAGATCTCTTGAATGGGTGTGAGTGTTTGATTGGTTCAGATGCTCCGTCCATCACCACCCCCTTTTGTACCACATGAAATAAGCAGGCAAGTGAAAGGCAAGTGCAAGCTTTATTGTAGAAAAGGAAGCAATCTTCTGCAAGCGGCTCCATGGAAAAGCTTCTGCAGACCAACTTACGATATCGTATACCAGCACTGAACGCCAAAATGACAGAATAATCAGATCCCTGCCACCAAGGAAGCAGGCTTCACAGCACACTGCCTAATCATTAGACAGATCATGAATGCTAGCTAGTCAGTCACTCATTACAGAACACGAGCATCACCTGGTCAGTAACATGCTGCAAGAGTGCAAGTCTTACCTGGTCTTTGTGCACCTCATGAAGTTTGACCACATTGGGATGCGCCTCACACAGCTTCAGGGCTGTAATTTCACGCTGCACATTCAGCTCCTTTCTGCAGAAGAGATAAAGAATTTAAGTGACCTAGAGACAATGCAGTATTCACCTTTCGACAACTGACTAACTCAAAATGTAAAGTTTTAGGCATCAAGAGTAGATGTGGTCACGGTGATACCAACCCGAAAACACCAGGATCCCCAACTTCCGACATCACCTTCAGATGATAGTTTCCCTTACACTCTGTAGTAACTCGGACAATGAATGTAAAAACATGACTGTTTACAATCCAATGTTTCCCTGCCTTCAGCTGGGAGGGGTTAGAGTCCAGGCTTACGGGTTAATCTACAAGAGGTGGAAGCTACATAACTGTTGTTAGAGGCAAGTAACCTTTGACTTTCACAGCTTCAAACATTATTAGATTCACATGAATTGCACCGACTTCAAAGCAATACACCCCTCTATGAAGATGGCTAAATTAAGAGTGGTAGCAAAGAGTTTATTTACCATAGCCTGGCCCAATATTGTCTCCTACCCTCCAGTACTTGCAAAGTAATGTTTAGTGGCTATAGGAACATGTGCCGGCTGTGCACACGTAGAGCAATCACAGCAATGAAACCAATGCAACTGTTTTCTTACAGGAGAATGAGTTCAGTCTTATGCATGTGATTTGGCAAACATAACTGAATGCAGTAAACAAGGCATCAGACTATACTTCTCTTGCTTGAAACACTGCTCATAAGTTGGGTGTAGGAGAGTAGGGTCTGCTATCCTATGGTCACCCCAATTTTTGCTTTTTGCTTCACTGGTTTTCGACTTACTGAGGCTGTGGGCCTGCTAATCAGACCCCCAGCCTGCTGCTCTCTCTCTAAATTTGTAATACATGTGCTATAGGTACATACCACAATTGGAAATGGACTCCTTGTCAGCCCCTGTACCATGCACTATAGGTGCTCAGGGCATAGGTGCCACCAAGGCCTACCAGGGGCTGAAGCATAGCTTTTGCCACCCCTGGCTGGTTCTTAAATTGACACAACTGGCTGATCACTCAGCTGGGGCCAGTGGGTGTAATCACCCCTTGCTTAGATATAGTATACCTATATCTAAACCTATATCTGGACACATATAAACCTGTGAGTCACTCCTATGGAAGGCCTTATCAATCCTGGAGGCAGAGTGCGTGGTTTTATGTGAGATGGAGCTCTGGCATGAGCTGAGCCTGTCTGCAGCTGTCGGGAACAACTCCCTAAGCTGATCCGGGATAATGCCATACCATCTACTATTAAGTGCCTTGTAGTCCTCGCGGTTATATAGCAACTTTGGTTTGGCTTTATCAAAGCATGTCGTGTAAGGTGTCATACGAATTGGAATACTACCCCCTCGCCAGTTCTGGCGACGGGGGTAGCATTCCACCCTTCTAGAGAGATAAGACATGTTACTTTACTGAAACGCGGTTGATTTAAAATGAGCCTCAGATCCACAAAATGGATGCCTCTGCCACAGACACGGGTCTGGCCTCCTGCTGCTAACCGAAACTCAGCAAATGGTGGCCTGGACAAAGGGTTTCCTGTCGCAGGGCGGTGTCAAACCACCCCAGACAGGAGATAGTGGATTGTAGCAGGGAGGTTTCAAAGAAACCAGACACTGCCTGGGGAGCACAAGGCTGCCCCTTGCATAATCCGGCCAAACCGGTTCTGGGGCATCCCAGCCCCAGTCCCAGCGCGGCCTGGATCAAAGGAAAGGGGTGTAACCACCCCCTTCCTGGGTCCCACCCATAGGAGGGGACCTAGCAGGATATCCAGCCCACCAGATTCGAATAAGAGTGGGATCAGTGCCAATGCAACTCAGATCATCCTGAAGAAACATAAGAAACGAATTCTGGACCCTTCGACCTACTACTCAACGTAGAAGACTGAAGAATCTCCCTTGTGGTCAAGGAGTGACCACCCTGTGCAAACAGGCAACATCCAGCCCTCGACTCTTGCTTTGTTGCAGTTCCCGCCGGAACTCGAGCGACAGAGATCGACGAGATCAAGCTTGCCTGCCTTCTCCCAGCCCGATCCACAGTCCCTGCAGAGCTGAGACCAGTGGAGGCGACCGGAAGCGTGGGGCACGCCATCTTGAAAAGGCCATGAGACGCTGACCGTGCAGCCCACGAGTGACCCTCGAAGCTGTACACCGGGGTTTGAGAAGCCCCAACTCTGAGCTACACTTGCACCAAAGCTACCCCCTCCACACTCGACGAGTGCTGCGTGGGGCCCTTCTGCTTGTGTTGGCTCGACGCGTTGGCCCGGTCACTTGCCAGCTGGCTTGTGGCCCCTGTGCCGACGAAAACTTGAAAACGACTTGCTTTCCTGGTTGCTCCAGGTCTGCACCAGCTCCTGTGAAAAGGAGCCCCCACTCTGACCCTCCTGGTCTGAGTGAGAAGCAATCTCCCAGTTCCGCGTGGATTGCTTTTGCCAAGTGCTGTTTGCTGCAATCTTGAAGCCGACGGTGCTGACGGCGAGAGCCTGCGTGGGACAGATCGTGACCTGCTCCTGGACGTCGCAGATGCCCCAGAGCCCACGTGACAACGGCGAGAAGCCTCTCGACAACCATCTGATTGCGCCCGACATTGCCTGGTTCCGTCCTGGTTCCACCCTGGTCACTGCTGAGTGACCCAGACTCTGTCCCCTCTGCTTTCAGATTCATCTCGACTTCAATCCACCCTTGGATCACACCGGAGACTTCTGCTTCCCATCGCCTGCAGCTTCTCCAGCTCCAAGCACCAAGATCCTGCGTGTCAAAACCCGACGCCACTTCGACCCTGTGCACCCACTTCCTGTGGGTGAGGTAACATTGCAACGCCGGTGTGCCCATGCTGGTACACACCTCTAGGGTCTGTGTCTTAAGTTTTGTTCCTCTAGGTTCAGCGGAAGTATCTTTAAACTAACTTTGTGTAACTTTTACGCACCATTGACTTTACATTGGTGCAAGCCGCACTTTACGTGCTGCACTCGAATTCCGTGGGCTACTCCCGACTTCAGCATTGCTAGTCCGGACTGCTCCCAGCGATTCTCTAGGCCCTAGGCCTAACCACTGTTCGATTGGTATCTCTTATACCACTTTCTTAATATATGGTTTGAGTGGCCACCCGCCCTCATCCATAATTGTGCAACTTTGTATGTTATACTGTGCTTTTGATTTAGCGCTTGTGCCCCTTTCCTCATAAAGAGTACTGGGGATTAATTTAGAAATAAACACATATATTTTTATAATATATACTTGTGTGGTGTCCTTTCATTTGGTATTACAGGATTGTATGTGGTAAAACAGCTCGCTTAACACGACCTCTTAAGTTAAGCCTTTAAGGCTGCTTAGTCCATGCTACCCCTAGGATAGCTTGTCTACAAGGTTGACTTACAACCAGACACCATAAGGGATTGTTTGGACTGATACAAAGTGGTTCCAGAATTGGAAACACTACATATCAGGCCAACTTACCACATTGGTGCGCAGCGGTGCGGATTTGAGCTTGCTGTTTGTTTTACCATTGCAATCTTTATATCAAATTGAAAGATCACATCAAGTACCTTAGGTACATATAAAATCAAAAGCTTAGCATATTAAGTTCTACTGAACTTAGTAGTTGTAGATTAAAGGGATTAGCACACCCTGACTACAACTCACTAGCAAGGTACAGTAGGAAAACACTTAGTGTAGGTAAGTGCACCACTTACACCTCACTAGCAGTCATGTCTGATACAGGTGGAGCCTCAGGCTCTGCCACTGTGATAGTTGACCCTACCAAGGGAACTTCCAGATATGACAACCTTAGCCACAAAGACTTGGGTGCCTTGTGCACAGCAAGGGGGCTAAAAAAGGGCAGAGGCCCTACCATTCCTTCCCTGATAGCTATCCTGGAAAAGGATGACTTAGATAAGGTGAGTCAGGCTCCCTTAGAGTCAGGAGAGGGACAGAATTCCCCTGAGAATAAGAATCTTCCAGAAGATGAAGAGGAGGAGGAAGAGGAAGGCTCAGATGTAGAAGAGCCCGAAGATCAGGATCAGAGGGTGACCCAGGTACAGATTGGCAGGCTTAACCAGGCCAACCTAGACCTACATGGGGGTGGAGAGGGCCAGCACCTCCCCAGATCCCATAACCTAATTCTCCCAGGCAACAGGAGGGTGAGATCTCCATCAGGGGACTCTCATATTTCTAGTGTCTCAAGAGAATCTCAAAGGGGAATGACTTCCCCCCAGAGGAAAGAGCATAGGGCCAGGATGAGGGCTGTCCAACTCCAGATAGAGAGGGAAGAGATGGCCTTGGCTCAAGCTAAACTTGCTTTAGCAAGAGAAAGAAAATTGCGTGGCTTAGATGCCACTGGTGGCAGCAAAGTTCCTAAAGAGAAAGACAGGGCCTATGATAATAGAACCCGGACAAAAATTGTGCCCCCCTACAAGGAAGGGGATGACATCCACAAATGGATGACTGCTCTTGAGAGGGCCTGCATGGTACAGCAGGTCCCTGAGGATCAGTGGGCAGCAATTTTATGGTACTCCTTTTCTGAGAAAGGGAGGGATAGGCTCCTCACTGTTAGACCTGAGGATGCCAAAACTACTCTGTCCTGAAGAGTGCTCTTATTGAAGGGTTTGGCCTAACCACTGAGCAATACAGGTTGTTGTTCAGAGACACCCAAAAAGCACAGACTCAGGACTGGACTGATTTTGTTGATTGTGCCACTAAGGCTCTGGAGGGTTGGCTGCAGGGAAGTAAAGTCTCAGACTATACAGGACTGTACAATCTTATAATGAGAGAGCAGATCCTTAATAACTGTCAGAACCAGCTGTTGCATCAATACCTTATTGACTCTGATTTGACCTCTCCCCAAGAATTGGGAAAGAAGGCAGACAAATGGGTCAGAACAAGGATTAAGCAGAAACCCCAGAACCATGGTGACCAGAAGAAAACAGACCAGAAGGGTGGGAATCAGAAAGATAAAGAAAAGGACCAGAAGTCTTCAGGCCCCCAAACTAGTAATAAGGAGGGGGGTTCCCAAAATGACAAAAAGAAAAAGAAGAATGATGGCCCAAAGAAACCTTGGTGTAATACCTGCAAATCAGTTTCACACTGGGGCAGTGAATGCACTAAGAAAAATCCAGTCCCCACCACTGCAGCTCCTAAAGCACCTGCACCCCCTAGTACAGTTAGCAGTGGTGGTACACAGCCAAAGGGTTTAGTAGGGTTGACCCTGGGTACTGAGGTGGAATCTGGCCTAGTCAGAATCCCCACACAGGCAGTTCTCCTATATGATGTGGACTTATCTTTGACCACTGCAGTGAGCCCCAGTAACCTGGGCAAATATAGGCAGACTCCCTTAATCAATGAGAAACTGGCTCAGGCCTACAGGGACACTTGTGCCAGTGTCACTATGGTGACACCGGACTTTGTGGACCCTGGTCAGATTGTACTAGGTGAAAGTTACCTAGTGACCAATGCAAGCAACTCCACTACTTCACATAGTGTGGCTGTTGTGAACTTCTCCTGGGGAGGGGTAGATGGCCTAAAGAAAGTTGTTGTAAGTGCAGACCTCCCAGTAGACTGTCTGTTAGGCAATGATCTTGAAAGCTCAGTTTGGTCAGAAGTGGAGTACAGGACTCATGCAGAAATGCTAGGGATTTCAGCTCATGTCCTTGCAGTGACAAGGTCTCAGGCTAAGAAGTGCCTTCCCGAACCAGTGGTGGATCTTGAAACATTAGACCAACCACAACCCAAGAGAAGGAACAAGAGGGTTAAGGCTGTGCCTTCCCACTTGCCCCAGGTTGAGGATCAGGTTTCACAGGAAACTGATTCTGCAGTCCAAGAGGAGACTGTCTCTGAGGAGCTTGAACCTGACCAGGTTGAGTTTCTGGGGACAGGGGGACCCTCAAGGGCCGACCTGGGGCAGGCCCAATTAGATTGCCCTTCACTTGAACCCCTCAGACAGCAAGCTGCTGCTGAGGCTGCAGGGAATGTTCAAGGTGCCCATAAAGTTTATTGGGATGAAGGACTCCTTTATTCAGAGGCTAGAGACCCCAAGCCTGGCACAACCAGGAGGTTGGTTATACCTTTGAAGTTTAGGGGTTTCCTTCTCACCTTGGCCCATGATATTCCCCTTGCAGGACACTTAGGCCAGAACAAGACTTGGGACAGGCTTGTTCCACACTTTCACTGGCCTCACATGTCAGAAAATGTCAAGGAGTTTTGTCGCTCCTGTTTCACTTGCCAAGCCAGTGGTAAGTCAGGTGGCACAACAAAGGCCCCCCCGATACCACTACCTGTGGTGGGGGTACCCTTTGAAAGAGTTGGAATAGATATTGTGGGTCCCATGGATCCTCGCACAGCATCTGGGCACATATTTATACTGGTGGTAGTGGATCATGCCACCAGGTACCCAGAGGCAATTCCCCTGAGGACCACCACAGCACCTGTGGTGGCAAAAGTCCTCATTGCAGTTTTCTCAAGAGTGGGCTTTCCAAAGGAGGTTCTTTCAGACAGAGGTACCAACTTCATGTCTGGATACTTAAAAGCAATGTGGAAAGAGTGTGGAGTAAACTATAAGTTTACCACACCCTACCATCCACAGTGCAATGGGCTTGTTGAAAGGTTCAACAAGACCCTAAAGGGAATGATAAAAGGTTTACCAGAGAAGCTTAATCGGAAATGGGACATCCTTTTACCCTGCTTGCTCTTTGCTTACAGAGAGGTCCCACAGAAGGGGGTTGGCTACAGCCCTTTTGAACTTTTGTTTGGCCACCCTGTGAGGGGTCCATTGTGTTTGGTGAAGGAAGGATGGGAGTTACCTCTCAAAAAGCCTAAGCTAGATATTGTGGACTATGTACTTGGTCTCCGCTCCAGGATGGCTGAGTATATGGAGAGAGCATCCAAAAACCTGGAGGCCAGTCAAGAATTACAGAAAGCTTGGCATGACCAAAAGGCTGTTCTGGTTGAGTTCCAGCCAGGGCAGAAGGTGTGGGTGTTGGACCCAGTGGGGCCAGCAGCTCTCCAGGACAAATGGACTGGACCCTACCCTATCATTGACAAAAAGGGAGAAGTCACCTATGTGGTTGACTTTGGCACCCCTAGGAGCCCCCACAGGGTGCTCCATGTAAACCGTTTGAAAGCATTTGTTGACAGGGAGGACATGAGTCTCCTCTTGGCCACAGATGGGGAACAGGAGGAAGAGAGTGACCCTCTCCCAGACCTGCTTTCCCAGAACCCTGATGATGGTTCAGTTGATGGAGTATCATTGCCAGGCAGCCTCACTGAGCAGCAACAGGTGGACTGCAGACAGGTGTTGCAGGCCCACAGGCATATGTTTTCACTCACACCCAGCCAGACTAATTGGTGCACCCATGAGGTGGACACTGGTGACAGTCTGCCTGTGAAGAATAAGATCTACAGGCAACCTGACCATGTCAGGGATTGTATAAAGGCTGAGGTGCAAAAGATGTTGGAGCTTGGAGTGATTGAGCCATCCGAGAGCCCATGGGCTAGCCCAGTGGTCCTTGTGCCAAAACCTCATACCAAAGATGGAAAGAGAGAAATGAGGTTTTGTGTGGACTACAGAGGTCTCAATGCTGTCACTAGGACAGATGCACATCCCATTCCAAGAGCAGATGAGCTCACTGATAAATTGGCTTCTGCCAAGTTTCTGAGCACATTTGATTTGACAGCTGGCTACTGGCAAATCAGACTAGCTGAAGAGTCAAAAGCTAAAACAGCATTCTCTACCCCTAGTGGACATTATCAGTTTGTGGTAATGCCCTTTGGTTTGAAGAATGCACCTGCCACCTTCCAAAGGATGGTGAACCAAGTCCTTGCTGGGTTGGATGACTTTTGCGCAGCATATCTAGATGATATTGCTGTCTTTAGCTCCACCTGGGTGGATCACCTGATCCACCTGAAGAAGGTTCTGGAGGCCCTGCAAAAGGCAGGCCTGACTATCAAGGCTACTAAGTGCCAGATAGGGCAGAGTAAGGTTGTGTACCTGGGCCACCTAGTAGGTGGGGGTCAGGTTCAACCATTGGAGAGCAAGATCCAGACCATACAGGACTGGGCTCCTCCAACTACCCAGACACAAGTCAGAGCCTTCTTGGGCCTGACTGGGTATTACAGAAAATTTGTAAAGAACTATGGGTCCATTGTGACACCATTGAATGACTTGACATCCAAGAAGATGCCCAAAAAGGTTCAGTGGACAGTTAGCTGTCAAAAGGCATTTGATGACCTGAAGAAGGCCATGTGCTCTGCACCTATCCTGAAGAGTCCTGACTACTCCAAACAGTTCATTGTACAGACAGATGCTTCTGAGTTGGGGGTGGGAGCTGTGCTTTCACAACTTAATCAAGATGGTCAAGACCAGCCCATTGCTTTTATTAGCAGAAGGCTGGCCCCCAGGGAGAAGCGTTGGTCAGCTATTGAGAGGGAGGCCTTTGCTGTGGTTTGGGCCCTGAAGAAGTTGAGGCCATACTTGTTTGGTACTCACTTCCTAATTCAGACAGACCATAAGCCCCTCTTGTGGCTAAATCAGATGAAGGGTGAAAATCCCAAACTGCTCAGGTGGTCCATTTCCCTACAGGGGATGGACTTTACAGTGGAGCACCGCCCAGGGACTGACCATGGTAATGCAGATGGTCTCTCCAGGTACTTCCACTTAGAACATGAAGACTTATCTGGTTAACCTCTTAAGTTAAGCCTTTAAGGCTGCTTAGTCCATGCTACCCCTAGGATAGCTTGTCTACAAGGTTGACTTACAACCAGACACCATAAGGGATTGTTTGGACTGATACAAAGTGGTTCCAGAATTGGAAACACTACATATCAGGCCAACTTCTCACATTGGGCTTCAAAATACACAAAACGCTGGGTGTCTTCCTGAACCCATTGGTCCTGGCAATGTAGTGGATACAGTGCTCCTTTTTTCTCACGACTGGATACAGTGCTCCTTTTTTCTCACGACTGGGGAATAATTTAGGAGGGTGGCAATGGGATGGGTTTGCATGACTAACCAATTTATATATGTTCTGTGTGTTGCCTTTTATGAGTGTCTTTTTGGCTTTTGAATAAAGAATTGAACTTGACTAACCGGTCTTCATACACCACGAAATAAGGCTGCTGCACTGCAAGAGCACAGAATCCCCTAAAGCTATGCAATTTGGACCTGCACATTAAATATCAGATGTTTGGGTGAGTACCTGATGGCCAAAGACAGTTGAGTCATTCTTGCACTGGTTTCATTTGTAGCTACATGTGGTAGGAAATTAGTACAAAATGTCATTATTGGAAATAAATGTATCACTATTCTTACTGATGAAGACTGTAATGTCAGGTAGAGATAAACCGCTTTTTCTAAAATTCTCTTCATCATTTGACCGATCAGTGCTTTATAGTAGGCCTGGATGGTGAACTCTGCTATGTTCGCAGAGTTTTAGCACTCCGCGGAGCTCGCTGAGTTCTGAAAAACATCCCTCTGCTGATTTTTTTGCTCGCTTGTGCCCGTCAACAGTAAGTTGGCGAGCACAAGTGAGGAAAATCCAACTCTAGATCGCTTCCCAGCGAGATTTCTCTATGCAGGTTGTCACGGCAGGTCACTACCGCTCGCATTGAGAAACCTTCCGTTCACGTTGAGGAAGCTGCTGCTCAAGTACAACTTCTATTTAGGCGGCAGAAAAAAGCAGCGCCCTCTTGCGCTGCGGGTGATGCCCTTCAGTCTGATTTTACAGCGTGGGACAAACACCCAGTGCTAAAAATCAACGTGAACGGCTCTAGGTAACACACTACGCCGCTCACGGTACTTTGCGTAGCTTGGCAGAGTTTTTTTGTAACTTCACAGAGTTCCGCTAACTCCACCGCTTACTTTATAGTGCCTGCGTTCCCTTTATTTTGTGGGGAAAAGGGGATGGGCGTAACAGAAGTCTTGATGATAATTCTGTTATGTACATCATGGTGGATACCAAAAAGCTGTAGCCATGTATGGAGCCCCAGCACCAGGCATGCAGTGATTAGTCTTTGGGCAATCTAGAACGTTGTGGGAAGCCTTGATGCATGGATTGAAAGTGAGGTGCAGCGAGACCTAAATTGCTCACCGTTTTGCTATTTTTGTGCCTGAAACACATTCTCGTAGGGATTATCAAGAGCTGTCACCAGCATGTGATAACTGTCAATGGTCAGTTTATTTGTTCAGACACACAACTTCAGGATGAAACTTCTTTAGTCAGCGAAATGGGCTTCCATAATTGAGGAAAAAAATGTAAAGTACTTTTCAGCCCATAAAAACGTTCTGTTGGTGCTGCAACCATCACAGTTGTGAAATGTAAAATAAACGACACTGCTCTTCATTTCAGCACTGGCATTGATTTGATGCAATATGCCCCAAAAGAAACAGCCAGTCAACTACTCTCATGGACATCTTTAAGACTTCTCAAGTTCTAAATGCCACTAAACAATGACTGATATGTAAATAAGTTATTGGACCTATACAATGCCACATCAGGATGTGAAATAACATCTAAAGTAACACAGACCGCAGTGTCAGAGTTGTGGTGTGCTGCACACAGAGGGTGATGAGGAATTATAGGCTTTATTCTTTATATCTTTAGATGTACAGGAATTATTTTTGAGGAGAACTGGAACTCAGTCCTTACTTTCAAATTCTGTGTAATTTGTTTTTCTGTGACTCAACAATACAGCAACATGGTAAACTCAAGTAAGGTATTTTTTGATATAACAATGGAGTTTTAGTGCAGTTCATTTTGAATGTATTAATTTAAAAGGTGCCAATACCATCTCGTTTAAACATCAATTTCAGATGTGCACTAATAGATACTGTACAGTTAAAATCAATGTTTACAGTACCTTTAGCTGTGTGTTGCAGGCATTGATCATGTTTTTTACAGTGTTCATAAACTGACAGCTTATATGTCTAGCACTCGTTTGTGCAGTGCCTAGGGTTGTGGTTATGTGATAATTTCGGAGTCACTAATTTGTGAGTCTTTGGGTGCATGCAACCAAGATCTTGAAGTGCCAGGAACAGCATTTCAGTTTACGCTTTAAATATGTGATGGCTCCTGGTCAATGCAGAAAACCTGAGACCCTGGTGCACAAATCTCTGTTTCGACCCCTGTTGATGCATGCGTCAAAAACACACCCATCCTCTGTCTCAATAGCCGTTACTCTTATCTGTGGCTTTTTAGGTAAATGCTGTAGGCTAGTCAATGTTTCTCCATTGCTGACAGGCACACCTCTTAAACAGGTCAACTGAATTAGCAATAACCTAAGGCCTGGCTGCTTCAGCCTCAAACCTTTTTCTTGACATCAGCAATCTTTTGCTCTTCTGTTCTAGAGGGAAGCTTGTGGATACACTACAGTTCACTGACTTTGTATGAGCTGGGTAATTGGTTGAAACCAGCACCCCTATCACCGAATGGAGGTGTGATCCTCAGATGAAAGGCAAAACCTATGCTTAACCTCAGCTATAACGACTTTGATATGGGTACAATCTTGATCAAGTCACCGCCTTTTTTGTAGAGGCTTTTGATGGTATAGTGTGAAGGGTGAAAGTGTCATACAAGAAACAGGAGCCCTCGGCACAGGCGTGCTATCTTGTGAATAGTAGAACAGTGTGAGCTTTTTCATTCCTGTAGGGTTATATCAAGAAACCGAAAAGCTGAACCTCAGTAGAGTCCGCCTCCTCTGAAGATACTTTGTGGTTCATGTCCTGGGAACATGGTTGGACCAAAAGATTATTTATTTTCTAAAGTTGAATTCTTGAGGTAAATTTTCAACACCAGCTGATCCTGCCCTCCACTCCCATTTGAGGGTGGAAGAAGGATCCTTTTTGAAGAAGAAAATCAGCTTTCCGCAGTGCAGTCATTTTGAGATCCATTTTTCAGCATGACTGAGATTCTAATCTAGCACACCGGACTTTCAGAATCAAACGCGCCCAGTCACTATGTCAGCCTCAAGGCCAATAGTTTTTATACAATATCAGCTTTTCAATCCTACACTGAATATATTTATCCCGTGAGGCTATCAGCACAGGAATTTGGCTTCATGGGTTTACTGGGTTCAAACCGAACTAGGAAACAGTTGTAATTTATCCGAGCAGACTCTGCTTCTTGAAATATGTCTGAATTCTCTGCTTTATATTTGGTGGTTGTTTCCTGTTGTATAGTTTAAAATCATTGCATAAAATGTCCAGCGGTGTTCTCTCTACATTTAGAGAGTCTGAACATAATAGAAACCGGACAACTGAGAATCATGGTGGACTATTGGATTATACAATTTACACATCTTTTAAATGTATTACTCCACAATTGAGGATAGCTCAATTTCAGAAAAAATCATAAAAAGGTATTTTGTTCCCCCTCGAAGTAGACAAAAGCAAAAAAATAAGCAACTGTCGACGACCTGTGCTACTGAGTCCGGAAGTTCAAAAGTTAAATCTTAGGAACTTTGGTCACTTCTCTGATGCATCTTCTCTGTCTCCCAGACCTTCTCATGCTTTCGAACCAGAAGCTAGGAAGATGGCGTGGTGAGCTATGGCTTTTGGATCAAGGTTATCTAGAGTCACTTCAACACTGATGAGCAACATAGAAAATATATGTTTAATAGCAAGATGCTATTCTGAGCAGGATAATGGCGAGCATTATTTTTGATAATTAAAGATAAGAAAAATACTGCAGATCAAACTCAGCAGTCGAATGACCAACTAATCCATGCTGTCAACAGCCCCAAAAGTGGGAATGCAAATGGTCTTCTGGCATACTTACAATTCTTCAAAATGTGTTGTTTAAAAAATAAAACCATGGACATGATTTCAAAGAGATGAGTTTCTATTGAAATGGGTATCTACTAAAAATTAAAGTGATACAGGAATCTCGACAACACACTGTAGGCAAAAAGATGATAATTTAGTAAGATTTAGCCTGCAAGGGAGTTGAGGGGGCCTTCATCCCTTAATTAGTATGTGCAACCCTTCTAGACAAAAGTCTTCGTTTGTTAGCTCAACCAATTATCACAGACAGTGAATAGCTATATATCGGTGCAAACTATTTATACATGTGGGGAAGATTTTAAGTCTCAGTAAAAAAAAAAAAAATGGCAGGGTGTGATTTCACAAAAAACTGTTTCCACTTTAAAGGTACACTGGAGCTTTATGAACAGACGAGAAAAGTAATACAAAAATTCTCTCTAAAGTAGAGCATGGGCTGTAACAGTAGGGACCTTCGAGCACTGAAGAGACCCTCAATGAAGTGATGATCACACTGGAACAGACCTCATTGCTACCATAGAGGCAGGGTGGAACAAGCGGCAAAAGCAGCAACCACACCCATCAGCATTCACGCTCACCGGTCAATCTGGGCCACCTGCTTGTGAATGCTCTTTCCACTGGTGTTGCACACTCACCTATTGCTGAGGATCTTGACAGCATACTCAGTGCCTGTAGAGCGATGCCGACACTTCCTGCAGACGGAGAAGCTGCCCTCACCCAGCGCAGGTTCCTTCATGTCCAGGTCATATTGCTGGAAAAAGGCAGAGTCCTGGGAGACAAACATTTAAAAGTCATCTGAGTAGTCCTCGTCATTTTGGGCCATATGGGGCAGGCGACCCAAGTGTAGCTATATTTTCTCTTCCTGCCTTTGAGCTCTTTTCCACCTTTGACAACATTTCTTGTGTGCATGGAAAGTCCCTGAAAAAATTGCTGAAGCGTGCTCTGCATAAGCACCAATGATTCCAAAATGGCTAATGTGATTCCAATTGGGATGAAGGACTACAGAAGAACCAGTCATTTAAGGCGGTAAATCAGATAAGTAATAGGAAAGTCAACCAATCATTCAGACTCCAATAACCATGGTAAAAGCCAGCCTCTCATAGGGAAGAGGCTTGTTGACAATCAAGAAAAGGAAGTGTCCTTTCTTATACTCAGTGGTGGAATACTCACCCTGATATATTACGGCACTCTGAAGCCTACTCCCCTGGCATTTATTCAAAGAGCCGCACACAGAGCCAATCAATGCTCAGTCTTTTTTCTAGCACACTTTCCAGCCACATAGTCCTGAGCTGCCATTTAGGCAAGCAGTTTTTTTGCATTAAGTGGAAAGACCCAGATGGTCACATTAGCCATTTTGGAATCATGGTGCTTATGGAAAGCCAGCTTCAGGTTTGCTTACAAAAGAAACCTTCCCCACCTTCACTGTGCTGGACTGTGGCACACTACAATGACAGGGTTCAAGTTCACTGATCAGGGACTATTTCCAAGTTGGATGCTACCAAAATGTAACTGCTTCTAACCTGGCCGATTTGAAACAGGATTGCTTCACCACTTTCTATGCATTTCTCTTTTTTCTAAATTCCTTTACTAACAACCTTTCACACACCCCGCGGTCTCATTTCAAATCCCTCACACATATGTCCCATTACCACCTCTCCTCATCCGATTCCCATGTCAACATTCTCTTTTCTTCCCTCTCAAGACTTTGTGGTCCCCTGATATGCTCAAATACCTTCATCATGGCGCTGCGAGCCACTGCCGCGCTGCCGGGGCGCTCAGAGTTCATCAGATCCATAATGTCAGTCATAACAGCATTGCAGGTGAAGAGCACAGAGGGGGCGATGAAGGAGTATCCCTGGAAGAGAAAGGGAGAGCTAATGAGCATTACAGGCAAACCTTTGTGTAGTTAAGAGCAAGCAGAGCGCAGTGCTAGGTGGGGGAGATACCTAAAGGAGTAGCATT
Source organism: Lissotriton vulgaris (assembly GCF_964263255.1). Taxonomy (NCBI): domain Eukaryota; kingdom Metazoa; phylum Chordata; class Amphibia; order Caudata; family Salamandridae; genus Lissotriton; species Lissotriton vulgaris. Next base: position 570,805,410 of record NC_141697.1, read on the forward strand.
GTTTAACAATTTGTTACTTGTTATCTTCCAATTTTTCTTCTAATGCCTAATATTTTGCCATAAATGCTTCCTGAACCTAAGACAGATTATTTGTATTTATGTAGTTGGGTGCATTATTGCTGAGCCCTGGAGGCTGTTGCGGTAAGGCGATTGCCCAAGGTCTGGCCTGCAATCAGAACTTTCACACCATTTCCTGGGCATTGCAATGGTGGCCCGTGAGATTTGGTGCCAGATTTCCATGTAGAGGACTTGTTTCATGTTGGCCCATGATAACATAGGTGGCGCCAACTCTGCAGTCGACTTCTTAATGTGGCGCTATTGTGTCATACTTTGTATACTCACTGAAGACTCATTTAAACGATTGTGCTTCTGAACCTATAGATTCTCGGTCTTGAAAAGTTATCACAGAAATATCTTCGGCTTGAAGTAGTTCTGGTTTAAAAGCGAAAAGCACAGACTGGATTTTATAAATGAAGGAGGAACCATTCTACATGAAATTAACGCATGAAGAATTGCCAATAAAGATATTATTTTTCAACACTCCTGCAAAAGGCATTACAGGGACTGAACACTTGAATGACACCAGACTGTGCGACTTACTTACACAATAGTTGGATGTTTCCTCTGTCATCTTGGTCTTATTTATGCTGGTCTTAATTTTTGTGATTAGCTTAAAAGTACATGGGAAGCGAACTCAGGGACTGCACCAGTTCATTTGACTGTGGAGTACACTGGGGATGTGATGCTGTAACCATTTTTGCCCATTTATACTATTGTGGAGTGCAAAATATACCAGCAGGAGTCACTGTACAAGGTTAGTTTGCATAATGTTAACAAACAGAGCACATCAAGGTTATTAAAGAGAGGCTCAGATCATTCTTGCAGTTAGTGCTCCATGCCTAAAATTTTCCTCAGTGGACATGATCGATACTGGAGCTGGAAGCCGGATATTTCGTACCTCACTTGGGTGCTAGATTTGTGGTGGTTTACAGTATTTTGAAGCCTCCTAGTCAAGCACCGATACATAGTAGGCATGAAAAAGAATATTTTTAGTGTTGGTGGCAACCATAGAAAGCCTGAGAGGGTTTTGCAGTTGACATCTCAAGAAGAGACACTGCAGTAGTAGACCCAGCTAAGGCAGTGTGTGCAGGGTAAAGGAGAAGTTCAAAACAAGTCTTTCTAGACGTAAAAGGAAATTAAGCAACTAGGAGGCCGATCAGGATGGCTATGGTCTTGGATCTCTAGGTTTGAGACGATAAACACAGATCACTCACTGTGACATTACTGTATATTCAATGCGAGACGATCTGCTCCATAATAAATGCACTGAAAATCTGACCTGGAAGACTCTGTCCATATTCGGGGGCGTCCCCGCAGGAGAGTAGATGGGGTCGAGGTTAGTAAATTCCTCTGCAAAGTTGCTAACATCCATCTCGCTACGAATTGCAGGTTTGAATGGCGCAGCCACTTTCTTTGCGGCCAGATCACTCCAGCTGAGTCCCTGCCAGTCACCAGAGGGTAGGAAAAAGACAATATTGCAATGTCTTCTTTGTAAGTGAGATAACACTTTAAGGTAGGTAAAACATCTTGGCATGAAATGAAAAACAGAAAGGGACAGTAGACAGATTACAATAATACTGGTGGTCGCGCAAATGAGTGAAAGAAAGTGAAAAGTATGATCGTAGAAAAAACAAAGAAATCAGAGTAAGTAAGAAAATAAGCAAAGAGCAGCCAAAAATTCATAAGAGAGACTGAAGCTGTAGAAGCCTGCCAAGAAACAAATGGCAACCAAAAACAAGAACTTCAGGCCAAAATTGAAAGCCTAGACAATAATATCAAATATGACTCCACCACCATGATAAAGGGTAGGCAAATATTGCCTAGGTTTGCAAAAGAAAGATAAGAATTTTGGAATGATGTCTTGTCCTTGGCAGCTTTACTCTGTATCAAAAGATTACATAAGTGGTAATGTTGGTACTTCATAAGCCAAGATATAGCATTCTCCTTCCTTCCTAGACATTAGCTCTTAACATCAGCACAGAACACGTCTTTGAGAGGACTACCAGAAATAACTTCACCAAATGTCTGCAGGAGATTCACAAAATAACTTGATAAGTGAGCAGACGTTATCTGTGGCTGAATGGCTAAAGTTGTCCTGCCAGCATACTGCATAATACAGGATTAACTTATAAATATTGCATCTGGTATGCAATAATGGGCTAATCGACTAAGTCAACGGATCGCCCCGGTCCTGACATAATCCAGATTCTAGCAGCTCCCATTCCCCTAAAACCAGTCCCAGCAACTTACCAAGTTAACAGCATGGCATCTGGCAACCAATTATGAATATATTCACTTGGAAATGCAGCCCTTCGTTGCAAAGAACAAAGCAAAGTGATTAAGAGGAACATATCTTAATTAGAGGGTGGCAGTACTATAACGCCATCAATTAAGTATGGGGCTGAATGGAAGACTGTTAAAAATTGTAACAGTTTAAGAATGGTTGCGGTATGAGAAAGAAGTAGCTGGAAATAAAAAAAACACAATGTGACATCCCAACTGAAAAAATAAGTGCTGGTGCAAGCACTAAATTTAGAGAAACCTATACAGTTCAATAGTGCACAAAGGTCACTTGGCTGTAACTGCAAAACTGCCCATGCCAACAGGTAAAAACAAGATCTTCCTAAGCTGTTTTTTTTTTTTTACAGATAAGGTAGGGCACAAACCCTCAGACATTGGTGTACTTTGCAAGGATCGAAGTCACAAATATTTCCAGGCAAGAGAGCCAGTCAAACTAGGAATGCATTACATTTTGTCGGGCAGAACAGCCGCAAACACTGAAACTTAAACCGTCTATTCTACCAATCGCTACAATACAGTTAAGGGTGGTGGAGAGGATGAAGGATAAAATAATGGAAGAAGAAAAAACATGCAGACAGAAACTGAGAGTTAAGAGGAAAGACATGGCTGAAAGAGAGGATGAAGGACATACATAGGAGAAAGAAAAGGGATATAAGAAATAGGGGAGGGGCAAAGAAGAGACAAAGAGAAATATAAAGAAACGGGCATACAAAGAGGAGAAAATAAGACCAAGGAAGGTTGATGGAAAGAGCAGAAATGTGAAAGACATAAAGACATGTGTGTAGAGGGCTGATAGAGCGGTAGATAGATACATGAAGAACATTTTTTCATAACTTCCACATACAGGATCTTGGCAACATTTCTTGGATAAAAGCATATTTTAAGTATAATATTGATTACGGCACATAGTAAATACAATATCTGTAAGACCTCAGCACCTTTGAAATCTGTAGAGCTCTAAGGCTCTGCGATATAAATAACAACAAGGAATAACAAATGTTTCGCTCTCTTTCAAGTCTACTTTTTTTGGCTGGAGTAGAGCATTTTTTGGAAAACAATTTACTGCGCTCGAGAAGCTGTGTAAATGCTCCTATAGACGAGAAGAGGGAACCGAAGAATTCAGAAACTCTGCCTCCCCAACTTTGCACAACAACTTGGTGAAACGGACACGAGTTTAAAGTGAGATATGAGAGCGAGGAACCTTGAGCAACTATCACACCACCCCACAAGACTAAGACCTTAACCCGACACAGAGCCATGTAGACACCTTCCCTTCTCAACTTTACTTAGAACAATAATTTCTACTATCCTAGTCTAGCACTTTCAACAACCCGCTTATGCTCAGAAAGAGGAAGGTACTTGTAATAATGTGCCCCTCAGGACTGTATTCTTCCTGGATTCAGTCTGCAAAACATTGCCCGTTGGTACAGATTATTTACTAGGAAGTGTGTCACACTGGAGAACTGAAGTGCTTCAAAGGGTTCATCATTTTACAACTTAACTCGATCATTCATCCCACCTCGCCTCCACCCCTACCATCCTCACCTTGAAAAAGGGATGATTCTTGATGTCTTCGGCCCCCCGAGGTCCCGATCCCAGCCGCTTCTTGGGGTCCTTGTTCAGCAGTTTTTGCAAGAGGTCCCGCGCAACAAGGCCAATCATGGAAGGGAATGGCGGATTACTCTTGAGGATGCGTCTGCATAGAGCAGAGAAACATAGGCTTAACTCTATGTCGGTTGGCAGCCGTCACAATAATACGAGAAACATAGTCCAGCTCAAAACTGGTTCTCAAAATTTGCAAGAAATCGTAATTTCTAGTGACTATGGGCTAAAGAGATATTAATGTTATATTGTACAAGTAATGAACCTTTTATACTAGACACTATAATCTATTGCAAGGTGAATAATTTAGTCCCTTACAGTGCAATCTACTGGGAGATGAAACCTTTATTGTCAGAGATTACATGCTATTGCTAGATGAGGTCTTTATTCCTTAGGACTTCGAAAAAAACTGGGAGACGCATAATTTGTTACTGGAGACAATTAAATAGAACAGACCCCTCTTTCTGCTTGCCTCACCTGGACACCTCGCTCTGCGTGTTCTTCTCGCCTTCCAACGTGAACGGGGATGCTCCTGTCAGCAGCTCAAACATCAGGATTCCCAAACTCCACCAATCTACAGACTTTAGACAAAGAAGACAGGAGTGTGAGGAAGGTATCTTCTCACCGGTACCACCCTACAGAGCATCCCTCAGCTGGTGGCAGCACACCAGTATAGGTTTTTATGTAATTACTAAAGTTGCACGGTCCCCTAGAGGATTAGATGGATCTAAGGCAAAGAGGGGAAGATGGTGCGCTACTTAGTTATTCAGAGTGCCGATATGCCATGGAAACTAGAGCACTTAGGGCTGTGTGACTATAATGAGAAGGTTTGTGATTTTCTGTGGTTCAGGGTGAGATAAACCGCTCTCCATTTCTCTGTGTACTTGTTCCTTCACCAAGTCACCCCCTTTGCATGCTTCTAGTCTGCTCCGTGGGCACGCTCAGTTTTGTATGCAATTCTTCTTGAGCAACTGACGTCATACAGTTATGCAAGGTCAGAGGAACTGGGCAGGGGGAAAAACAAGCAGGCCAAACCATTGGTTGGCATGGAAATACTTCTTCTGTCACTGGAGAGGGGGCTTTCCTTCCTTAAGTTGGCCTCCTGTCAAGTCACTGAAGGGAGATATAGGGATTTTGATTTTTAGCTCAATGAACGCGACAATTACAAATGGTCTCGGAGGATCTCCACGTTTACATGGATTGTGACCCTAGAGATGGACTCTGAGGTCAAGGAGTCGTGCAAAGTGCCATTCTCTTATACAGAGAGTGGTTTCTGCACTCTCTCTACTCAGGCTGTGGCAGACAGATAAAGGTGGCAGCATTAATCTATAGTTGGGTGTGCCTGTAACCTTCGGAGGGGGTGCTTACCGGCTTCCTACTTGTAAAGTGTGTTTAGTCTCCCCTACATGGGTACTTTTGGCCTCCATCATATCTGGGTTAACTTCACTGAATAAGAATGGATTGGTGAGCAATTGTGTTCAATGTAAACTGAGCTGGTATCTGCTCTGCCAGATATTCTAGCCCCCATGTGTACCTCCACAGTCCCTACTAAAGCTTAACGGGTTGGGGTAGGAACTAGCTCCTACATGTGTGCGCAGACTTTCCCTGCCCTGAGTGATTCTCCTGCAGCCAGGCCCCCCTTGCCTGGAGTTAGTAAACATTTTTTTCTGGGAATAGCAAACACAGGTACCAAGAGACAGGCCGGGAGAGCGGCAGGGTCTCCCCATCCAGCAATCACAGCGTGAATATGCAGGCAACATACCTTGGTTATTTTTAGGGGCACACAGGATTCAAAAGTAGCAGGTCCTCCTGACTGGATCAGACGGTCTATTGTGGAATCATAAAAAAATGGCCTCCTTGACAATGGGCTGTTCAATGTTTCACTCATCTCCTGAGAAGGGCCACACATAAGCACGGGTGAGGGAGCAGATACAGAAATGGAATCCCTTTAGACTCTAATTTTCCCAGTGAATAGGTTCTGGGATGGGAATCAAAATCTGTTTCTGTGGCAGATTTCCAAGTGAAAGGAATTTTCCAGTCTTCACAGAAGGAGCTGTGCTTCAGCTCACCAGCCAAAGTACTTTGCGGCATCCCAGCAAACAACCAGATATCTGCGAGGACATGTGGGAGGCGGCTGTGGAAGAGCAACCACCTTGAAGCACAGGGAGACTCAAGCTGCAGCTCAAGATAAGGAAACTTGCTGCACAGCAATGAGGGAAACAGAGGAAGCTCCTTATTGACAATGACCGTGAGATTGCTTCACCCGGACCCTTCCCTGGTGCATTGGGTGCCAGTGCTGCCTTCCAGTAACCATCTGTAGCTGCAGAGGTTTGCCCTGTTGCAGAATTTATCATTTGCCCCTGACCCCAAATTTGCAGTCTCCAGCTCTGCCCTTGCTTGTCCTATACCAGTAGCAAGCAGCACCGTTCCCGTGGGTGCCCTCCTATCAGAAACTCTTGACTTTAACCAGTGAGATCTAAGGTACGAGCTCCCACTCCTTTTGTGTGCCGTCTGACAGTATCAGGGTTTATTTGCACCGGACTGACCAGAGAACATTTGACATCAAATGCTGAAGCTAAATCACTGCAATACAATGAGTGTTACCATTTCTTTGGCTTCGAAAAGTCCGTCTATTCCAATGTCAACCTTTTTTTTTAGTGCTTAGTGTCTTGGCATCCTGCTCTAGGTCTTTGGGACTAGAACTCTGGTGCATAGGGTCATAGAGATTTTTGGTTTTCAGTGTTTCCCTGTGTAACTGGCAGAAGGTATTCTTCTTGTGGTTATTAAGTACTTTTCTTTTATAAAGTAAAGTACCGACTGGATATTGATTTTATTAGCTGGAATTACAGTATGCACTACATTCTGGGCGAGTAGTCCACCTCACGTCTGACTAAGCATTGCTATCCCAAGAAAGTCCAATGCAGAAGGAGAGGCAAGTTATCCAGTTTGGGGTTCAACAGTACTGTGGTCCCAAGACACGAGTGGTGAATGACTCCAACGGAGGCAGCTTAGCAAAGTACCCCTCGACTGCCCTGGGAACAGGGGCAGGCTTTCTGACATGGAGCACCACCATCTTTACACTTTTCGAAACGTTCACCACAAGTTTAACATAACTGTAAGATCTCAGAGTTTGGAATGTCTCTAAAGTGAAGAGGGTGGAGCTAGATGGAGGGTCCTGTCTGGAGTCGACCAAACAACCGAGTGCAGAGGTCACCTACTCTTTGCATCAAAGAGTGACCCATTTTTGACCAATGGGCAGAACAGTATCAGTGAAGTAAGATGTCAGACCACAATTCATCATTCAAACGTAGCAAAGTTCCTCTTTTGTGGGAGTAGGGAGAACTCTGGCTGTAGTAAGTACATTTTAATGTATGAGCATAAGAAAACTCTGACTTCACTAAAGGCTGACTTTGGTACCATAGAAGGTGCTTGGGAACTTTGAGACTCAACGGTTTTCCCTGGAAATATTCAGTCTAAGCACCTCTCCTTTTGTTTCTCATATATTAGCCTTTTGTATTCTGCTCTTGAAAGTAAGAAGATGCTCTGAAATTGTAATTATGGTGGATAGTTGTGTTCTATTAAAATATAAGATGAATTCCACATTACAAGTAGATAATTGGCTAAAGATTTACAGATATTTTTCATACTATTGCTCATCTTTTTAAGATCTGCACAGGAAAGCACAACCTCTTCAAGTTGGCTAAACAGTATACATGGCTCAAATCCTGCATATTCATATAAATGGTTCCATTTCCTGTATCTGCAAATAATCATCAAGATCGCAAAGTTGTTGTAATGCCACCAAATATGTATCTCTCAGAATCACAAAGAGTAGATTTGTTAGAAAAAATGGTCATTGGTTTTGAGGTTTGTTTCATCAGCTGGGGTTAGAAACTAAACGAAGAAAAACTAAAATAAATCAAAGCAGTTTAAAAAAGTGTAAAAAGAAACACAGAGTAGCATGTCCTGAATCTCAGAAGATAATATAAAAAGTCCAAAGAAAAATAAATATTTTAAAATGATCAAACGAAAAAGAAGTATATAAAGTTCTAGGGCAGATGTCAGGACTATGAGGCAGATGCACAAAGTCATTCCGCGGTCGCAAACCCGGTGATTTGCAAAATCACAGGGTTGTGACCACAACATTTTCTTGCTATGGATCACACCCATTTTGAGAGTCTCAAAAGCATTTCCGAATCACAAAAGGAGTTTACCGACCCATTTCAAATTGCACTTAGGAAATAGTATTAAACGGGTGTTCTGTTCTAATTATGATTTTGAATGGTATGTGTCAGCGAATTGCGATTAGAATTACGGTTGTAATCCATTGCAATGTTACAGACTCCTCAAAGGAGGTGATGACACATTTAGCAAAGGGAAGATGTCCACTGCCTACTCCTCCCGATGTGGTCTCAAACTGGATTGGCTTTTTAAAGCATTACCAGTTCTTTAAAGGACCATGGGCTGCTTTACAAAAATAAGTTTCCCATTTGGAAATGCAAACACAGGATGCTGGTCTGTTGTTCATTGCAGGCCACCATCACGGTGTTTGGAGAAAATCACAGTGGGTCCACAAATAGCAACCTGCAAAATTATTACTCATGTCATAGGTTGTTCTTTGACCCACTATGACTGGAGATTTTGTGATGTGACCATTTACTACATAAGTCACACTGTAAATATGAAGGCTGGTTGTAGAATGTCGATGTGCATTCTGAGACCACTTTCTGCATCCATTCCTTTTTACATTAAGCCCTACACTGCTAAGAGGAAAGAAAACGGTCACAATGTTCAGCCTTTTTTTTTTTAAATCATAAAGTATACTGAATACACTCCTTAGCCTTTTAGTTTGTGTACCGGTACAACCTCTGTGGTACTTTATTTTAAAACGACTTTATTCACATTTTTCAAACCGAGACTACAGCCGTACCACAGCACAGTATTTTTGTGAAAATGTGGGTGCTATTCAAACAGTTCCTCATTATTGATAAATGGTGCCATTTTTAGATTTTTCTCTCCACATACACCCTTTAGCTTAAACTAGCCCTATTGGACACCTTTCAAACAATTTACACTTCCAGTGAGATCTATAGATATTGCACCCAAGGTTCCCAAACGTGTTTGCAATTGTGAGGACAGCCTGGAGCTTTACATCGGATATCTCTATGGACCTAAACCTTTTCATACATCTAAGCAACATGGGTAGAATCAGGAACCAAGTTACATGTGAACCTGGCACTTGTGATTCTTTACATCCTTATGACGCGCTCTAATAATTGTCACCTATCCTTCCTGCACTGAAATATCTCAGCAGACAGTCATGCCCAAGAGTCTACCAGATAACCTACTATGTGCATTACCTGAGGTACAGAACAGCAGGGTTCCAAAACTAGGCAAACAGGAGTAGAACAATGGGCAATCCGGTCTTATGGGGGATAACCCAAGCCAGGCATTTGTTCACTTTTTAGGTGGGTCAAGAAGTCATTATAGAGTGTGTTGGTGCTCTTTAAAAACTAAGGCCAGGGTCCTCTTTTGCCTAGAATCCTATCCCTGTATTGCCCCCATAGTAAGTCAAGGGGCATAGGCACCAGCTACCCCTTGATCAACCCTGCCATTGCTAGTATACTGTGTGGTCTTCTTAAACTCAGCTTGGTCTTCAGGTAGTGACAAAAGGGGTCCAATCAGGCCCAGAATTACTTCAAGCCAAACAAGATGAAGTCCACTTGCCAATATGTTTGCCCTTTTCAATGTTAATGACATCATTCAGAATTGTAGTGTTTAATGCCCCACCCAAAAATCTCTTTTGCCTTATTCTTAATCCCCATTTCCCATAAACCAGTCTGTTTGGACATCCACATTTCTGTTGCTTCACTGTGCATGTGCTGCTCTAGCTATTCGCTTGGTCATTCCAATTTTCAGAGTGTCCTCTGCTGAGTCTATGTAGTACCTGTATTTCAACCACATTCACAGTTCCCATTTTCACCAGATCCTTCCTTCCCTCACCTCTCTCCTTTCTTCAGGGATACCATCACCTAGTCCCCAATGCTTACTTAAATGCTTCCTAGAAAGTGGCTTGCTGGCCCATGTTCAGGATGAAATAGTCTTAGGGCCTCATTACGAGTTCGACCTCCGTGGTGATGGTCCAACAACAACCACACTGCGGGCCAGCCCGCAGGATTACATGTGTGTCAGTCGAACCGCCACAGAACCACTGTGACTGCCAGGGATCCAGTCAGGCTGAGTAATATGCTGGCGGTGCCGCTGCTGCACTGCCAAGCAGATTACAAGTTGCCTCACCGCCACCCTTCCCATGGAAGTGAGCGCCATGAAAAGGGCGGTGGTGAGGCAACTAAGGGGGCCTTGTCAGGGCCCCCTGCCACTCCAGGGCCAGGGGGTGCATGCAGGGGGCACATGTTATGCCCCCTTGGAAATGCACCCCCAGTTCCTGCATGGTATGGAGTGCACAACATGGTGCATTCCATACCGTGCAGGAACATGCTGCAGAGATGTCACATCGGTGACTGTGTAAGGCTCTCCCATGAGTCTTAGACAGGCACTGCCATAACACCAAACAGCACCGCTCGCCCACCAAGGATTACCATTGTAATCTGGTGGGCAGTCGCACTACGGGCTTGGTGGTCCTCCTGTGTCAATCATGTGTTGTGCATTTAGTTTTTTTTTAAATTAGGGATCTCGTTAGTCCCTACTGCTCGAAGAACTCAAGATACATTCCGTTTTGAAATATTATAAAGAATGTTCTCCTCTACCATTATATAGCGCCATGTATCTGGGGAGATTTCAGAGTTTATCCTCCAGTCCCTCAGGAATGCCCACTACCCTCAACTCATTCTGCCTCTCGATGGCCCGCTCTCTGCCTTTGCTCCTCCTTCTCCAAAGAGAATATAGGAGGATGGAAGCTAGGTTAGTTTGTTTCACTTTCTCAGATTGTGTTCTCCAGCTGGCAAGCTTGCCATGCCGACACTGTCGTACTGACACCTTTATTAAGTCTTGATGAAAGAGGGCCACATTCATCCCAATCTCCAGCCTTTTCACCCATGGAGGTAGCGGTTTAGTTGATGGGTTTCAGAATCATATTTTAGAGCTACACAAACAAGCCAATGATGCACTTTATCTTCCCTTCACATATTAAAATTAAAATTCCAGATATTTTTCCTAGGTGTGGCCCGACTGAGATTAAGTATTCTTTCAGGCTAAAGTAGTGCGAGGTTTGGGAGCTCTGTGGTCTCACATCTTGGTATCTTTGCGACTAAACCCTGTCTTGACAACACACTTCTTGAGCAGTACCACTGCCTCCTTCTGTAGGACTTGTCAAAAGCCTTTTGTGGCTTGCTGAACTTAGATTTCGACACAAACTTTAAGCAAAGTTACAATTTATAGCACCCTCTTGTTTCAGGTAATCTTGTGCTGCTTTTGATGAAATAACCTAATTCTAGGTCAGGACTGGAGGCGAGGATTATGCCTTCTTTCTTCGCTTTATTCCATACAGCAGCCAACGAAGAGAAACAAGACTACTTTTCCCATGAACCACCGGGAAAAAGGTAGTCAACAAAAAACAACCAATTACAACCAAGCAAATGTCTCTGAGACCAATAAGGGCGCAGTAGGCCCAACATAGTCTGCTCTCAGTGTCCCCTTGTCCTCTTCGCTGCTGCGCTGCCGAGATGAGCGCTTTCTTTTTTTTCTTCACATTGGTTGTTGTTTAACTGTTTTTTTACTTAGCTTTTACTATTAGGTTGTTGTGGCGCCGCCGCGCGCTTGTATATTTGATTGATATACAATACTGTTATCGCCGCTGCGCTACTCGCGCTAGTCATTTTGCTTTGGTGGGTGTAATTTTTATATTTCAGCTTGTGGGTATAGGTGCCGTTCCGCTGTGTCGGCAGTCGTTGCTTGGTTTCGCCGCTATGGCGGTTTCTCTTGTTGCTGATGAGACGAGTGCATCTCTGTCAGGGGCCTCGGGAGCGTTCTCGCTCCTACGCGGCCGTCTGGTGGCTTGCGACCCTCCCGCCGGTAGGGGGTGTGGAAAGGTCTGGCTTACGGGGCGCGCATTCATTCCCTGAAGGGTTTGTGCGGGCTCCCGTAGCGAGCGCTGGCCTGAGGCAGAACACCTCGTTGGTGTCAATAGCACAACCGTTGCTCAGGTTATTGGCGGTCTGCGTCTACGCTCCGTGGCACTCAATGGAGTCCTGTATGGTGACATCGCTCGTGAGAGCCTTTAACTTCAGCGTGTTAACGCCTGTGGGCACTGGGCCCAGGCTTATTGTGCATTGCAAATATATCTTGTTTTTCACCAGACTCAGTGTGCCCAAGGGATTACCACCCCATTTCTAGAGCTTTGCTCTCCTTGTTTGGCTGACACCCAGCTCTGTTTAGCTGCTTTGTGACAGTCCGGTCTGACACCCAGGCTTGCTACTCTGCATCATGGAGTATGGATATGAGGATGACGAGTACCAGGGAGGTGACAACGCCCTGTCCGACCTAAAGTGGGACGATGAGTTTTAGGATGCTGTTGACCAGTCCATCTACAGGGCGGTGGGGGAGGCTATGTCCCCCCTAGAAGAGCGCCTTATGCAGAAGATTAATCAGGTGCTGGCGCGCCTTACTATGCCCCCTCTGGCGCCTATACCACATGGTCCGGTCCCAGCTCCACAAGTGCCGGTTCCAGATAACATTTCCCCCCCCCCCCCCCTCCTCCCCCGGCCTGGGATGGATGCGAACACATTCGAGAGTCTTGAGAAGGCCTTTTTGGCATCTCAGCCACCTCCTAAAGTTCCGGTACCGGCCTCCCAGGACACATCGGGCTCAGACGGCGCGACGCCGGGCCCTTCCCAACCCATTCCTGCTACCCCTCCTCCTGTTTCGGATATGTTTGATCCTGATCAAATCATACATCCACGTTCGTCTGAATGGTCCCCCGCGGATAGAGTATGTGGCGCTATGCATCCGTAAGCCTCTGGAAAAAGACACGTGTAATTGAATCAGGGTGGAGTGTCCCCGCCCCTCTTTAGATGACAAGGTCGCGCAAACCCCGGACATTGACCCTAGAATGGCAACATTTTTATAGAAACTTATCCATGATCCCAAGAAAGGGATCGACAGGTCATGGAGGGCCTGTCGAGATAAGCTCCTGGACGTGCTAGTCCCATTAACGAAGATTCTGGATAAGCTGAGGAGGCTAAATCTTCAGGCTCGCTCATCTCTCCTGATTGTCTTTCTGGCTGGGCTCAGCGAGCCATTGTGTTCTTAGGGAACGCGAACTGTGCATTATCCACCGAGCGCCGTCGCTCATTACTGATTAAAGTGGATCCCAAGTTGGGGGACTTGGCAGAATCAGAGGGAGGCCGTGTTGCTCAGGAGGGTCTCTTTGGTGACCCTGTCATAAAAGAGTTGGGCAAATTTGTCAACACCTTTACTTCTCTGGACAGGGCTCAGTCCACCATAAAGAAAGTCTTTCCCCGGGTTTTCAGAGGGGATGGTCGAGGTAGGGGCCTCTCGGCCGGCCGTGGTTCCAACCAACAATCAAGAGGTCAAGGCTCCTCCAGAGGTCAATACCAGGACCAAAGTCGATTAGGAAACTTTTATCCCACCAGGGGTCAAAGAGGAAAAGGATGAGGATACCGTGCAGCAGCGGCCTCTTCCTCTGGTGAGTGTTCTTCCTTCTTCCCTCTTAAAAATCGAGGGGCGGCTGCTGAATTTTTCCCAGGCATGGGCTTCAGTCACGGGGGATCAGTGGGTGCTTCAGACTGTCCGGGGATTCCACATAGAGTATCTGGATGCCCCCAAACAGCGAACCATATCCACCCCATAGTTTTTTCCTAACAAGATGCCATTCTGGTGGACGGGGAGGTCTCCTCTTCTGGAGAAAGGTGCTATAGTGCCTACTTCTCTGCACCCCCGGGGTTTTGTCAGCAATCTGTTTCTGGTGCACAAACCGGACAGGGGCAAACGCCCAGTCATCAATGTAGGAAGGTGGATACCCGACTATGGTTACCCCAGATTATTTTGCCTAGTGTTTAGCTGGTTTTTCGACTTAGTTGGCCTGGGATCCTGCTAATCAGGGCCCCAGGCTATCTGCTCTCACTTTAAAATGGACTCCATGTACCCTAGGTACATCTCCAAATGGATACTGGGTCACCTTATGAGCCCCTGTACAGTGTACTCTAGGTACCCAGGGCATAGGTGCATCCAAGGCCTACCAGGAGCTGCAGCATGTATTTGCCACCCCTGGCTGGCCACCCAAATTGACACAACTGGCTGATCACTCAGCTGGGGCAAGGTGGTGTAATCACCCCTTGCTTAGATATAGTATCCCTATATCTACCCTTATATCTAGACACATATACACCTATAAGTCACTCCTATGGCAGGCCTTAACAATCCTGGAGGCAGAGTGCTTGGTTTAATGTGAGCTGAGCCTGTCTGCAGCTTTCGGAACCATGTCCTTATAGCGGTTCTAGGATATTGCCATACAATATACTCTTAAGTGCATTATGAACCTTGCGGTTAAATGCTAACTCTGGTTTGGCTTTATCAAAACCTATCGAGTAAGGTGTCATACGATTTGGAATACTACCCCCTCGTCAGTTCTGGTGACGGGGGTAGCATTTCACCCTTCTCGAGGGAGAAAACATGTTGTTCCTACAATTCCCGGTTAAAGTTAACCAGAGCCTCAGCATCACAAAATGGATGCTGCTGCCACAGACACAAGTCTGACCTCCTGCTGCTGGGAGTCCTTCCAGCGAGGGAGGCTTGGACAATAGGTTTCCTGTCTTGGGAGGTGCTAGCACCACCCCAGACAGGCTCTTGTGTATTGGGGCAGGGGGGCTGAAAGAAATGAGACACTGCCTGGGGCACACAAGGTGTCCCATGCATGGTCCAGTTCAAAACGGTGCTGGGGCACTCCAGCCACAGCTCTGGCGCAAAACTGGACAAAGGGAAAGGAGGGACCTAGCAGGTAATCCAGCCCCTAGATTTGGTATATAGGTAGGAGCTGAGTCCCAAGACTTTAGATTTATCCTAACTGAAACTCTGAAACGAAACTCTGGACCTTCGACGATCTACTTTGCAAGAAGACGACTGAAGAATCTCCTTTGTGGTCAAGGAGTGACCACCCTGCACAAGCAGGCACCATCCAGCGATCAACGGCTTGCTTTGTCGACGCTCCCGCCGGACTTCCAGACATCCAACAGCCCCATCCACAGTCCCAGCAGAGCGGAGACCCGTGGAGGCGACGAGAGACGTGGGACCCGCCATCTTGAAAAGTCTGCGACTTGATAATTATGCAGCACCCGAGGCACCCTCGAAGCTGTGCATTGGGGATTGAGAAGCCCCAGCCCGAGCATCATCTGCACCGAAGATCAGCCCTGCACACTCCACAAGTTCTGCGTGGGGCCCTTCTGCATTTTTCTGCTCGACGCGTCTGCCCGGTCACTTGCTCGTTGGCTAGTGGCCATCTTGGCGACAAACCTTTGAATTTACACTGCTGGTCTGGTTGCTCCAGATTGGCCCTTCCTTCCCTCAAAAGAAGCAGCCCCTTAGACCTTGCTGGTCTGAGTAAGAAGCCAACTTCGTTTCCTGCGTGGGTTGCCTTTGCCAAGGCTTGTTGACTCCAATCCTGAAGCCGACACCGCCGACAGCGAGAGTCTTCGTGGGACAGTCCGTGCCTGACTCCTGGTCATCGCCGACGCCTCCTGGTCCACGTGGCTGCAGAGACAAGCTTCACGACAGCACCTGATTGCTTCACGACATCGCCTGGTTCCTTCCTGGTCACTGGCTAGTGACCCAGACTCTGTCCCCTCTGCTTTCAGGTCCTCTTCATCTTCGATCCACCCTTGGATCCACCCGGACACTTCTCTCCTGGTCGCCTGCAGCATCTTTCTTCCAGGCTCCATAGGATTAGACGACGAAACCCGACACACTTTGACACCCATGCACCCGCTTCCTGTGGGTGAGGTAACGCGAGTACTCCGGTGCTCCTGTGGGTATCAACTATCCAACTGTCTAGGTTTCAAGTAACTTTCACCGAGTCCAGTCAGAAGTGCCCTAAAAGAACTAGTTTCCATATTTTACGTTCCCATTCATTCTCTATGGTAACACGCATGTGTGTTTAGACACAGCACACGCATCCTGTGGGCCTCCTGCTTCCTAACTCTTGGTAGCTCAGTGTAGCCCCAGCGATTCCCTAGGCCTATTCTCTTTCCTTGTAGTGGTCCTTATACCACTATTTTAGTATATGGTTTAGCGTGCCCCTAGGGCCCTACTGTAATTTGTGCAACTTATTGTATTTTAATTGAATATCTTGTATTGTGCTTGTGCCTCTGACCTCATAAAGAGTTCAGAGGGTTTGTCTAGAAATAAATAACATATATATTTTATATATATCCTGTGTGGTGTCCTTTTATTTGGTATTAAATGGGTTACATATGGTAAAACAGCTGGCTTCAAATGCCCTCTTGAGTTTAGCCTAAGACTGCTTTGTCCATGCTACCACTAGGATAGCTGGTCTATAAGGTTGACTTTACAACCATCACCATAAGGGTTGTTTGGACTGGTGCAAGGTGCTCACTAGAATAGTGAACATCATATACCAGGCCAACTTCTCACAATCAACTTGAGCGAATTCAACGAGTGGCTCGTCTATCGCCACTTCAAGATGGAGGGTACTCCCCTCCTTCGAGACGTTCTTCGTCCAGCGGATTGGATGGTTCGCCTGGACTTGAAGGATGCTTATCTTGTAGTTCCTGTGTTTCCCCCCATCGGCGTTTCCTTCAGTTTCTTTGGTGCGGTCAACCGTACGAGTTCGCCTCGCTTCCGTTCGGCCTGTCTTCCGCCCCTTGATGTTTTACCAAGGTTCTCAAGCCGGTGGTAGAATGGCTCAGCGCGCGGGGAGTTCGGATGATTGTCTACCTCGACGATCTCCTCCTCATGGATGCATGCCCCAGGCAGCTTCTACATCATCTTCAGATGGTGGTGAATCTTCTTCAGAATCTGGGCTTTGTGATAAACGAGCCCAAGTCTATGCTCTCCCCTTCTCAGTGCATCATGTTTCTTGGTTTCGAGATCGACTCAAAGTCCTCCACTCTCAGCCTCCCGGCTCAGAAGATGGCGAAGATTTGTCACGAGCTTCGGAGGACGCTCTCTAAGGGTCAAGTCTCTCTCAGGGACTTCACGAGGGTAGTCGGCTTGCTGTCAGCATCTATTCAGGCGTTTTTACGGGGGCCCCTTCATTATCGGGCTCTGCAGCGTCTCAAGGCCCAGCATCTCTGGCCCGGCCGTCCCTATTCTCACAAGGTGTCCCTTTCTGTGGACGCTCAGGAAGAGATTTACTGGTGGCTTCAGCACATTGGAGGCCTGGAACGGCCGGGCTATTTTCGGGTCGGCTCCCAATTTAGTCATAGAATCGGACACGAGCACTCTGGGATGGGGGGCCAGGTGCGGCAATTTTTCTACCGGAGGACTCTGGTCTCCAGACGAACGCAGGTTACATATCAACTGCCTGGAGCTCATGGGGGGCTCATTCGCAGTTCTTTGTTAGACAAGAGATTCCATTCATTCTTCAGTCCTATTGAAAATAGACAACATTTCCGCGGTCTGTTACATCAACCACCTGGGTGGAACGCGGTCCAAGCCCCCTTCCGACCTCGCGGACAGTTTTTGGCAGTACTGCCTAGACCACCAGGTTTCCGTGACAGAGGAATACCTTCCGGGGAAAGACAACCAGGTGGCAGACTTCCAGTCATGTCGTTTTGCGGACTCCAGTCCGGGGAAACTCGACACAACAGTTTATCATTCACTGACCGAGCTTTAGGGTCCCTTTTCTGTAAACCTCTTTGCCTCCCGGCTGGACTTCTAGGTCCCCCGGTTCTTCAGTTGGAGGCCAGATCCCTTGGCGGAAGCGAATGATACGTTGCTGCAGGATTGGAGCCGGGAGGATGGTTATGCGTTCCCTCCCTTTGCAATGATCACTCTGGTAACTGCCCAGGTGCAGAGGCAGGAGGCGGACATTGTTCTCCTGTCCCCTCTTTGGAGGTCTCAAGTCTGGTTTCCGGTTCTTCTGGAACTTTCTTGGGATTCTCCAATCTTACTCCCCCTCTTTCCGACTCTCCTCCTCAATCAAGACGGGGTAGCTCATCCTCTAGTTCTGCAGAACTCCTTGCAGCTCATTGCATGGAGGATTTTCGGCACCGCTGGGAAATCCCTGCCATTTCGGCGAAGGCTGGCGAGCATATGTCGGGAGCATGGGCAGATAGCACAGTCAAGCGCTTCAGATGTGCTTGGGGCCCCTGGTCTCGTTGGTGTGTGCTAAGGGGTGTCAACCCTGTGGAAGCTGATGCAGTTTACATCCTGAATTTTTTGGCCCATTTAAAGGACAAAGGTTTGGCTTACAGATCAATCAATTCCTTTCGTTCTGCTATCTCTGCGGGCCACTTGTCCCTGGAAGGCTCTTCTGTTGGCGAGCATCCCCTGGTTTGCAAGCTTCTTTGGGGCATCCGATTGTCCTTACCACCGGAACTGCGTTATTCAGCGCTCTGGAATGTGAATCAGGTCCTCAATTTGTTCCTTTCCTGGAAACCAACCAGATTTTTGTCACGAAAACAGCTTTCGGCTAAGCTGGCAATGCTTTTGTGCCTAATTTCATGTCGACGAGTGACGGACATCAGGTCGTTGGACATTACGTCCAGGATGTTCTCCCCCTCTGGAGTTACTTTTACTCTCCATAGGCGTACTAAATGTAACACCAGGACCATTTCTTACCTGGAGTTTCCAGATGCTCCTAAGTTGTGTGTGGTAAGATGTTTGAAGGCTTATGAGGAGATGACGGAAGAGTTCAGCCCTCCTGGTGAGCAGCAATTGCTCATTGCTCTCAGGAAGCCCTTTAAAGCGGTCTCCTTTCCCACCATAGTCTGCTGGGTCAGGTGGGTCATGAGGAAGTGGGCATTAGTCTAAAGGACTTTGGCACCCATTCAGCTCGAGGAGCAATGGCCTCAAAAGCTTTTGGCTTGGGTGCGCGCCTGGAGGATATCCTAAACGCTGCTGATTGGTCTTCCGACTCCACTTTCAAGAGGTACTATTTTAAGCCTGTGCTAGACATGGCTCACCTCGTGGTGAGCAAGCTTTGAACTAGCATAATCCTCGCCTCCAGTCCAGACATAAAATGAAAAATTTCCTAGCTATCGTAACGGAAAGTTTCAATTCTTTTAAGGACTCAGAGGCGAGGATTATCCCGCCCTACGGATTGCTAGATGATTTCCCGCCCGTATGAAAGTAAGTAAGATATTGTGCTTCTTGGTTGGGTTTTGTTTCACCATTGTGCCTTGCACTGTGGTGTTTGGTTGTTTCATGACCCGTTTCTCATGTGTCATTTGCATATGCTGCGTTGTTGCCTATGCTTTATCAGCATTGGCATATGTTACCTTGTTGCCTATGATTTATCTCGGTCTTATGATAGCATACGATATGTCATGGGTGTTATCTGTATTTGACGTTCCTCTATTGTTACTCCTAGGTTCAGATGTGGGTAAACAAGACGCTTGAATTTGGATCTCTGATTGGCTGGGTGCTCAGAAAGAGGACAAGGGGGCGATTGCATGGTTTGGCTTCTAGAGTGGCTGGGTGTCAAGGACACTCAGCCATCATCATAAAAATAACTTTTTCTTGGCTCAAGGCCTAACCTCCTGTCTCAATGACAGCTCCACTGATTTTTCAAATTGAGGATGTAGAGCAGTTTCCCGCAATGTACCAGGAGGACCTTCTACATCAGGACACAAATGCGTTGTGTGCAGACATGACAATCTTGTATAGCCCTTGAAGCAGATGGCATTAGCGCATTTAGGGCATGCTATGGAGAACTTTGTGTTCCAGTGGTCTCTCAGTCAGGGTGAATTCATGCTTCAAGTATTTGCATGCAATTAAACTGACCTTGTCTAGTGCAAGTCTAAAGATAGACCCGGCTCTTGAAAATGATTCTGATTTAAATTAGAAATTTGATACGTTTGTGCAGACTTTTCTTCTGATGTTTACGGCTAAGGGTCAGTCCTATTGGTCAGTTAGAGATCTCTTCATCAGAAGGTTTCGGTCCCTTTGCCATTATCTAAAATATGTCCCAGTGTTTGCTCCGTGTTTTCAAGGTCTTAGAAATGAATTGAACATAAACATGGGACTGAGTTATTATGGTGTCATAAAACATAGGTTAAAACCCAGTGTAAATAGATCTAAGAGTATCGATTCTTTCGATTTCCAACCAAGAAAAGAAAGGAAGGAAGTAGTTTAAATAAAATGTGTGAACCCTTTTATAGGACGTGTTACTGCCAAGGTTTGATACAGAAAAATCTTTTGAGAATCAGACAATTTGAGACAAATACGGTATGTATGCACGCCTAGCTTGGAATGTGTAAATAAAGAGTTTATATTGTAACTAGTTTTATGTTGCTGTGGAACCTTCCCCATCATATTGAAACACAAGCCTCTGATATGTGCACAGAGAATTACTTTGCCTTCGGTTTTCTCTGAGGGCCATGTTGAGCAACGGGTTTGGGGTGTCTCCTAGAAGCTCAACAGTGGAGTGGGCTTAAAGGCTTCTGTGGTGAGAGTGGAACATTGTGAAAGGTGGACTTTGTGACTGTGAAGGCAGAGAGATAAACTGGGTACAAAAAAGTATAACTAGTCTCCATTCTACCTGTTCTTCGGCATAGTGTTGCAGGCGCTAGGGTACTTTATGAAATATGTTTGCATAGGGCTTTCCTGGGACCGCTCCTGCAACTGTGAAAACCAGAGCACTTCCCCCAGCCAAACCCTTCCTACTAGTACTCACCTTGCCATGCCCGGATCTGCCTCGGATGATCTCTGGGGCCATATATTCAATGGTGCCGCAGAAGGAGTACGTCCGTTCTTTCTGGAGAGACAAAGTTAGATAAAAGGGGGTCACGCTGTAGATTTAAGTATAGAACCCTGTATAGTTCACCCTCTAGAGAATGCCCTACTCTACAGACCATCTCCACTATGTTATTTTCACACTGACATTTGGTTGCATAGTACAGGCTGGGTGGGGCCTTACACTTTTCCTCATTCCTCACATCACTGGCCAGTAGCACTGCAAATAATTATTTACTGTTTATAGGCTTATAGGCTTACGGTTGCATTGGTCCCCCGGTGTCAAGAGCCTGTGTGCAACATTTGCCCCTAACACATGAGCAAACCAGATATGTTTTGTAAGAAATTATATCACTCTCTTTGCTCAACCCATTGGCCTTACAAACCTTAATAGTAACTTCACCCATTCACAAATGTCATTGACCTTACGGATATCTCACTCATTTCCTGTCTGCCTCTCAACTGTCTCCCCGAGTGCTCTGCTCACTGGTAAGCGTCAAGTGCTACTCCAGACAAACCCTCACCTCTTCGGTGATGAACTCTTTGCTGAGGCCGAAGTCAGTCAGCACGATGTGGCCATCGCTGTCCAGCAGAATGTTCTCCAGTTTGATGTCTCTGTAGATGATGCCAAGCTGAGGGGCGAATGAATACAGTCAGTATGATCTCAAAGAACCTCATATATACAGGAGTACTATCAACAAAGTCTGAGGGCTCTATCATTTGTTTCTTTAGTTGGGTTTGGTGTGGTGGTACCAGGTGCCCCAAGTGCTTGCATCTTGGTCTCTCATGGGTTTCCCAACACCCAGTTCCCCAATGTCTGTCGGTGCAAATTCCCCTACATGCCATAGTAGGTGGCTGAATGAGTGGGATCTGCGGGTCAGTCAGAGACAGGTTAAGACAGGATGACAAACCGGAGCCTACACACGAGCCCCCGCCTTCCACAACATCTTCCTGTGCCCAGAGACGCATCTTGTGAACCTGAAGCAATTCGAAAATGAATGCCACTTACAAATGGTTTGCGTGAGCTGATCACCTCAATACCACTATAGTCTCATTACAAATTAATATTATGGGGTTGTAAAGCCCAGAAGCCTTAGACAAGAGTCTGTAGTATTCAGCAAGAGAGTATAGGCAGAACTTGCTAACGTCTCCATCTCTGCAGCTCTCACTATAGACACTACCTGATGAACCTCTGAGCAAGGGCCTTCCCTCACAGCATTGCACAGGCATCAACGTGGCTATGGCGACTTAAGAGCATATAGTACAGACACCTCCAAATCTGAGACTGCTAGTTACACGTCCTAGCGTTTGCTGTTGCTCACACTTCCTATTGTCAAGGCTGTGTTCACACTTCTGGGAACGCTGCCCCCCCCCCCCCCAATCAGTCCTCTCCTCACCTTGTGCAGGAGTTCCAGTGCCAGGATGATCTCCCCGATATATATGCGGACCTCTTCCTCCGAGAAATGATCCCTCTGGTACAAGTGGGTGAACATCTCTCCCCCACTGACATAATCTGCAGGAGAAATAGAAGGGGGTGAGACAAGGTGTAACAGGAAAACTCGAAAACAACATTCTCCCCCATTGCACCCCTCAGCCCAATTACTCTCCAGAACCCCTTCTCTTATGTCAGCTCACTCATTTTCCGCAAACCCGGCATTCCGTCTGCCACAGTACTATGGAGCGCACTATTCTCTCCGTACCCTCTCTCTCCCCAAAAACCAACTCAATTATTTTAGATTTCAATTTCCAGCTCTTCTCTACTTCAACTGACTCTTTGCACATCGGAAAACCCGTTTTGCCCTTTGGCCCATCAAGCCACTTACAGAACTACTTCAATTCTTTCGTTTCCTTGCTCTCCAGATTTTCAAGAACTTCTTCCACTCTTCAGAACCCCATCTTCACTTTCAGCCTTTATTCCTTCTCTCAAAAACCCTCTTTACTTCCTCTGCTCTGTCAGCTCTCCAGTTTCCCTTCTAGTCCCCTGCACAACGATCTCCATAACCCACTTGATTCCTTCAGACTCTTCTAAATCAGATTCCCTTCTATTCTTTCCACCCATTGCTCTCAAAATCATGCTTTTTTATCCTCTGCTCTCCAGAAATCCTCCTTTCAATCTGCCCCATCCTGCCATCCATAATACCTCTTACACCCTGTGCCACACCATTCTCCAGAGTCCGTATTATTCAACAAATCCGCCTCCACATTAGCTCTGCAGAATCGATTTCACACTCTAGCCTCTAATATTCTCTAGAGATCACTCTTTGCCTTCTGCATCTCTCACTATCCAGAACCCAACTTATTCCCTCTGTTTCCTCCGCTTCCCAAGATCACTTGCATTTCAACTTCCTCAAGCTCTTTAGAGTCTTTTAGTTTCTCTTTCCCTCCGGCTTTCTAGAACCGCTTTCTATACTCTTCCCCGCTCATCCAAACCTGCAGAACACTTTTCCCTTTACTGCAGTCCATCTTCTACGACCCACCTTGATTGATCCTACCAATTGTTTTTCAGAAACCCCCTCTATTTGTCCACCCTTTTCCTGATCTTCAAATCCCACTCCATTTTTGTGTGCTCTTTTTGGCTCACCGAGGATGAGGTGCAGTTTGGAGTCTGTCTGGAAGGCATAGTGCAGTGTCACAAGGAAGGGAGAGGTGCGGATGTGCTCCAGCACAGCACGCTCCGTGCGGGTGTGCTCGGTGGTCTTGGCCTTCTGCACGATGGCTGCCTTCTTCAGCACCTTCATGGCATACAGCTTGCCTTGGTCATGACCACTAGTCTTCCTCACGAGAAACACCTTACCATAAGCTACAGAGAGTGGGGAACGGGGAAAATTAGGCAGAAAACCAAAAACACAACGGTGAAACTGCTTAAATTAAACTCAGTTATTAAAACTTTTTAAAATTTATTCTAAAAGAAGTACTGGGATTAGTTTCATAATGAAAGTCATGCATTGTAAGAATGTTAAGTTGATATATATTTTGTTGATCTCTGAAGAGGTCTAAATCAAAATCAAACTTTGTTGTTATCGGAAACTCAGCCACTTCTAATTACTCTGGCCCGCATGAGGGTCCATCTTTTGTGTGTCTAATCCTACACTACGAACAAGGACCAACCATATGCAAACCAGTTTGGGCTCGATCCCTAAAGGTTCAATTCAGCCCAAACTTCCAGAGAGCGTTCCTGCAGAATAGAAACCACAGACATATTTCGGCCTTACTAAGCTCATCAGTAGGACACCTCTTGTGTTCTTCTGGAAGTGGAAAATTAAAACACATACATGCCACGAGTCACACACCCCACACTCAAATACCACAAATTTGCTAGCGCCAGTGTCAATTGTGTCTGAAAAGACTGAACATAAAAAGCAACAATTCGATTCAAAGTGGACGTGAGGTATTCTTGGTGTTAAAGTTAGTTTAAATATTTACAGTGCAAATCGCCCATCTTTTACATAAAAGTGGTAAACACTAGTATAAACTAACTAAAAATAGCTAGAGAAAATCAGATACTCCAGGAGGGTTAAGTAAATGGAGCGTAAGCAAAAAGATCAACGAATGACGAGCACAATTGTACCCCTACATTACATTACAACACTCACCTCCGGTGCCCAGGATCTTCAGAAGCTCGAAGTTCTCCATGCCCACCTTCTCCTCATGCCCGGTGAGGTTTTCTAATGAGAGACAGAGAAATACAATTTAATGGCCAAGTGAGAGCCAGCAGGGCTGTGCCCCAGCACAGGGATGGCAACTGTCAATAAAAAGATAATACTGCAGATCAGACTGCAGTACTACTTAACCGGTCTTATCACAGCTCTCATAGACACTTCAGGGCACCAGGACCCCCCCACCCCACACTTAGCATGCATCCCGCAAATAACACACTAGACACCAGTGTTACATTGGGAAGAAACTGTCGCAGGTTTATTTTATTACATACAACCTTATGTAATCCAGACAGTCTTGTTACATTAAACTGCATCACTCATCAGGGGTTTTATGGCCCTTGATCACTTGTTGTATGTTACCACACTGTCCCACCAGGGCTTTAAGTGGGCCGGGTTCTGCCGGTGCTCAGCGCCGTCAGTTCTGAAAAGCATGTGCTGAGACTGGCCCCTATCGGGCTCTCCATTTTTGCCCTCACCCACAGGATGAAGAAAAAAACCAACTCTGCAGCAGTACCACTGCTTAAAGCCTCTGATGTAACTTCAAAGAGACTCGGTGTAGTTCTTTCAAGGACTCATTTCAGAACAGAAGCATTTTCAATATGCTATACTACGAAGCCATGGTCGTTGCTTATTTAAGTTATGCATCAAACAACCATTGACAAAGCCAATAGTACTGTTTTGTTGTAGGTGTACTGTTACTTATTGTATTTTATATCTGGAAACAATGACAGAAGCAGCAAATTACCTCTCAGCAGCAAACTATGCTAAGCATAGATTTTCAGCTTACTTTTTAAGCCACGCCCTAATTAGATCGGCCCCGCCCCTTTGAGAGACATCCAGTTGTTTTACCCATGCAACTTTCTTCTGCATCCCCCGTCAGAACAGATATGTTTTAAGATGTTCTGTTTTTTTAAAGAATTTTTAAATGTATATTAGAAAGTCTAGAAGTAGGGGGAACAGTGGTTCATGTAGTACCTTGTATAACTTCCCTTGTCTTAGCACTTTTCAAGCACTTTAAGAATTTTAATACTTGCAACATCGGATAAGTATCATTGTTTAGTAGTGTGTTTTAACAATTTTGTTTGCTACTTAAATTTTTCGGTTCTTTGTTCCGAGTTAATTCGGCTAAATTGTTGCTAGATAATCATCCTGAGTTCTGTCCTGGATTAGTGTGTCGATGCACTAGCACTTTATCTTGATATATTTGCACTTTTAGTATCATCTTGCATAAATCATCTGCTGTTAACACTGTTCTCTGTCCTCGACATAAGAAATATTTTAATTGCTTTTGTTAACTACTGCCTGTATATTGGATAATAATTGCACAAATGTATATGATTTTAGAAATCTTGGGTTAAGCTAAAAGGGTTGATTGAGGTATTAGGCCTGGATTAGGATTATGGTTTCTTCACGTCTGCATATTGTAGATGGCATGTGCACTTTATACGGCACTTTATAAAAATCCTGCCGCTGCTTTCATTTAATATTTATCCCCCATAGATAAGATTTTAGGGGTGTAACTCTTCGTGCTTTTTAATACTGTTTTTTATGAATCATGTTTTATAGTAATGTTATGTGGAATTCCTTGGAATTCCAAATCATAATAAAATGAATTGAATTGAATTGCATACATTCCTGATGAACAACCCTGGTGCAATAAAAAAAATTCATCCTACTTAAAGCCCTGAGTACCCCAGCACACATCTCATTACACAGCTTCAGCCTTCGGCATATCACTTTACTAGCTCACCTTTCGTATCTGTCTTGTTAAAGCAATATATTACCTGCTTCGTTTACATAATACATACATCATCTGTCTTATTACAGCCATGCATTACCTGTCTAGTTACTGCAATGTACTACCGGTCTTATTACAGCAGTGTAATTACGCCTTACAACAATTGTGCATGCCCGCCGTCTTATAGAAGTGCATAAACTGTCTCACTACAGAATTTCAAAACCGGTCTCATTAAAGAAGTTCAGACCTTGCGCAGTGCAGCACAGCATCTTTCTTCTTACACAGTAGTACACTGCTTCACCACACCATAGCACCAACAGCCGAATTACACAGCACTCGAAAGCTTGCCTCTGGAAACAGCAATCCACAAGTTCTCGTGTAACGCTCCTTGTTTCATTACAGCAAGTGTATCCCCTGTCTCCTTAAAACAGTACATCACCGGTTTCAGAAAGTGCTGTGTCACCTTTTTTTTCCAATTACATTTTTTTTTATATAGTGCGAACTTGAGCGGAGGGTACCAGTTGCGTTACACAAAGACGCACTCATTTTTAGGTCCAGCCTAGAGCAGCCCATGCGCCGCTTGCTCGACTTTTAGTAAGGGGGTTTCAAAGTGCTACCCACAAGCTTTTTCTGGCCAGAAGGTTGAGTGCATGCTCGCGTGCACGTGCTCAGCCGCCATCTGCCTTTCTCATCTTCTCATTAAGCCTTGTTTTACAGTTATGAGCCGTCATGGTTCATTAAGTGCTTTCGCCCCCAGCGCGCGCACACAACTCTCTCAGCCTGCTGCAGCCCCCATCTATGCATTCCACACGACCAATGCTTGTTTTTACAGTTACGAGCCGTCATGGCTTGGTAAGTGCTTTCGCGTGCAGCGCGCGCGCACACAACTCCCTCCGCCTCTCTCTCCCTCTGCAGCCCCCATCTGTGCATTCCGAGCAGCCAATGCTTATTTTCGGGGTTTTTTTTGTCACTGAATGCCCTAGACATAAATTAAATTATCGCCCCTGTCTAATTAAACTCATTGCAGATAAGACGCTTTCATGAGATCCCACGCTCCAGCTGATTTATTAACCTGGACAATGCTAATTTTGGATATGCATGCTCGTGGCTTTCGTCTCCTAAAGTAAAAATACTGGCGTGCTGCACGTGGGACTTGTAGCATGTTCTTGCACCATGGCCGGGTTATGGTCACAAAGGAGTTACTCGTGCGTTTTGTAAGTGGTGTGTCCAATTGTTCGACACTGTGATATAATACACCGTGTAGACTGCAAAACAGGCTCCAAAGAGCCACAAGACCTCCTCGCCAGTCTTCACAGAAACCCCCGGGTCTTACCGTCTCATAAAGCAGGAACAGGAACGTTTTGGTCGACTACTTGCCTGGGGCGAGCCAGCCACAAACACCCTCTCTTCACCAGGGGAATGCAGCCCATTAAATGGTTCACGTATTTTGCATGCTGAAAAGTCATGTCTTGTCTTGGTCTTCGCTTCTGTTCTGAATTAGAATGCAATCGTTTTCAGCTCACAGGTTTGAACTCTGACTTCATGCTGGTGTGTTTTACTGTCACACGCAGGCACTATGCATGAACAAGGACACCAGGGAGTCATAAAGAAAATTCTTATGATAAGGGGAATATCATTTTCCTCTTGGATTTTTTGATTTACAAAATGTGCCACCTGGAAAGCGCAGCCCCGCCTTTCCTACTCTCAGTGTGGAAAGAGAACACTGGGAGAGGGCATGTTGGCCCATATGGGACGGAAATTAATTCAGCTATACATACTGTACAGCGAAATATTAGATGCGATGTCACTGTCTTCTATCAGGGAATTTTTATAACGTGAATGTTAGCCAGGGCATGCCGGAAGCACAATTCTTGCCAGCTCTGCAACATGTAAATTGGATTGACACATTAGAGCACACTAGTGTGTCAATGCCACGCTGGGATGCTTGAAAAACTTTGTTTCCCCGCCGCAGCACAAGGCTTGAGTTGACTGGGTCTATAGCAGCCAGCTTAAACAGGCAGCCCCAGTATCTTGTCCGCATATGGCTTTTGGCAGACATTTCCAAGTAGGTTTAGGGTCCATCATTTCTACGAGAAAGCATGGGGTGGGCACATTCATTCCAGAAAGAGTACAGCCCTCATGGAGACACAGACACACACACACACACACACACACACACACACACACACATTTGGTGTGCACTGTAAACATGTTTTCAATCTACTTCACGCCGTACCCATGTATCCCTTTTGGCAGTGAAGAGGCAGTGCATCTTTCACAGTGGTCCTCCACTCTCTCTTGTGTGTATAGACTGCCAAAATGAAATTAAGCCCAGCAATACACGTTTTGTCAAACAAGCATATTAATTTACATTTACACATTTATTAAAACACTGCCTATACTAAAAGCAATATTCCCTTACAGCCATTTTAACGACTTGGGAAAATTAGACACAATTGCTTTTTCGGACTTACAAAGTACGTTAGAATAAAAAGTACATAATAAACTGGGGTCAAACTTACAAAGCCTAAAGAATGCATTTGTATATGTTATTTCTACCTACTTGCTATTCTTGTGGGTGCAAAGGGAAACAAGCATTGGCATAGCCAATATGTCTAGCTTTTGGGACCATAGAAGTATTTAATTATGCAGCACAATATCCTTGGTGCAACAACATCAACTGTTGCATGGCTAAACACTTATAAGGTCCCAAAGGCGAGACCTATTGGCTATGCCAATGCTTGTTAAGATTAAGTGATTTGCCAGGAATCACAGGATGTTGAGCGTCGTTGCCAAAAGTCAAACCTAGTTCCCCAGATTTGAGGGCAACCATCCTAACCGTTATGCCACATCCTGTGTCTACCACTGTACTGCAATACTAGCAATGTAATCCAGTAACGGATAACATAGGGAAAAGAGGGCCGAGGCAGCAACCAATCGCACGGACGACCTTCTGCAGCTCTTGTGGTAAATTACATAGTAGGCAAACTTAAATAACTTACTAACAATATGCACAGATTTAACGCCTAAAGCGTGCTCTAGTTCTGCAGCATGACCTATGATGTCCACGCGCAATCTAAACCCACAGACACGGTCAGAGAAACCCCCAAACACGTCATTTAGTACCGCCTATTTCATTATTATACAATACGCAGTATTTTGTAATCTTAAAAAAGGTAAACCTCTCTTGCAACTGTTAATAATAGGAAATTGTGTATTAAAAGTAGAAGTATGCACTGAAAACAATTACTATACTGGAGCGGAAAAAGCAAAATGAACAATTTACATTAATTAAAAAATCTGCAGACCTGAATCCATATTAACAGGTAGTACAGGGAGTCTCCATTGTTACATAATGAAAACTAGGTAAGGAGCTTTTTTTAAAAAAAAAAAAGTTGTATATCAATCTTTCACCAGTATTGTCGCAACAGTTCGCAACTCCTATTGTAAATAAGCAGCTGCACTGTAACAAGTGCTCAAGGTCGTAGCACCAGGGGAGGTGTTTGGGGGTGGGGCGGGGTTACACCCCCCAATAAATACATTTTCTGATAAATAGTTGTGTATAGGTGCTTTCAGTAGGGTACTGTGAGATGTCAGCCGGATTTCCCCGGGGGATTTTTACATACACACAGACATAAACGCCCCCACACACTCTGACTCTGTTTTGAATGTCCTCAGACGACTGGTTATTTGACAAAATATTGTGTTTACTCTTAGCACTCCAACCATTCCGCATTCCTCCCCCTTTCCACTGCCACTTAGGCCCCTCTTGTGCACCCTGTTTGTCCTATAATTGATTTAAACATTATATGAAAGTCTGACTGTCAGAAAATCTGAATCTCCCCCTCCCCCTGCCCCTCCCTCCCTCCCTCTCCCCTCCATCTTACTGACACACAGGGGCGGGTCTTCCGCTAAAGCGGTGGAGGCGGAGCGTTGCCCTACTGCTTTCGGAGCGGTGCAGAGGAAAAATAAAATAATACTGTGGCGTAATCATTTTATTTTTCCTGTTCCTAGGTGCGGTGAGGGCGGGGCTGGCCAGAGCAGGGGCAGGGAGGTGAGCACACTTAGTGGACAGGACTGTTTGGCCAGCTGTCTTGGCCGACCAAACAGCCCTGTGCACTTTACATCTTCCCCACCAGGCTTCATTACACAGCCTGGTGGGGGAACATACCAACACTTCCTGTCCCCGTCTGAGCGCCAAACTATGGCGCTCAAACCAATCACAACGCTGCATGCAGTGTTGTGATTGCTGGGGAGCCTGTGTGTTTCCTTCTGCGACGGGGAGAGGCAGCGGCTGGTGGCACAAGGAGAAGGTAAGTTTTCTTTTATTTATTTATTTTCTACCCAACCCCCCCCCCCCCACACCCCCCCTTCCCTCCCTCCCACCCCTCCTCCCTCCCCCCGCCACCGTTCCCTACCGGCCGCCACTGCTGACACAGCTATACTATACCGCTGCAAATGCCGCAGTATGATCGGTATCGGGCCAGTCGATATCTACTCAGGAGATTCACAGCTAGTACCACACATCAATGTGTCAGCCCACATATCACTAGGCCATCTTCCCCCAGCAGCTGCCTGGAGAGATCACAGCACGCTAATAATGAACTAGTGTTCCCTCAGCTCAAAGAAGCTGCCTGCAATGGCCGACAGGCTGCCACAAAAGCCACATTTAAGACCATGAACCCCCTCAATGCTTATTTACTTCATTCTGATCCACAGGAAATGATTTAATTTCAAAACGCTCTTATTCCAGCAACACGGTATGCAAAGAGTGCCTTATGTTCCTGATGAATATAGAATGCTTGAACTCTGCTCGTTAATTAGAACTCTGTTCTGAAGCTAGTGTCAAACTCTGGGGAATCAACTGACAGGCTGCTGAAGGTAGCACGTGAGGCTTGTTTCCTCATATAATAAAGAATGAGGTTTGAGAATTCGTAGCAAATGTGTTCTCATTTTAGGTTTCTGGGGCAATACCTGTAAACCCCTCCCTTTGTACATTTACCACTGCCGCCTCTATGCTTCAAAAGCTCATATCCCAGCAACATGGCATTTAGGTGTACCTTGCATTTCTCAAGATATAGAATTCTGGTACTTTAGCTATTCATTAGAACTCTGTGGTGAAGTTAAAATAGAGGAAACACCTCAGGGACTTCGGCTGCTGCTGGAAGCAGGTTTCACTCAGTAAGTCAGAATTTTTCTCAAATGAATGAAAAAGAGATGTGTTAATTTATGGAACATGTGCCCTTGTTTTAGCCCCCAGAGCACTAACCATAATTTTCAGGAGTTAATTCTGAGAAAAAACCTTTGTCAAAGAAAGTTTATCCGTTCCCAGCAGAGGGTTAGCATTTTCCAGGAAGAAGTATTCTTAGAGCTCATCACAATACCTAGAATTAGTGTGGTGCTGCCAATAAATAGTTTATATTGTGACTGAAATCTGACATCATTCTTTTCCATGTGCACTGGGATCCTCAGAACCAGACATTCCTAAAATGTCAGAGCGTTGTTACAAAAAAATAAATCAATCAAAACAGATATGCTCCTTATAAACGTCTACCTAAATAGTACCACACAAACATTACCTGATAATAAAGGGAATCCTCCCTAACATTTTAATGGTCTTGTTTACATTAGCAATATTATCCAAGAAGGAGGGCACTCCTAGGTTGTCATTGACTTTGCAGGAAGATGGCCCTCTGCGGTGCCTCTGGCGTCTTGCTCCACCCAAGTCAAGAAGTACCTAGGAGTGCTCGCCTAAGTGGTTACAATTCGAATCCAATTGAGGGAGAGCACACTCCAAAGGAAAACAAAGTAGAAAAAGTGCCAATTAAAATTTGTTTCTAATTTTATGTGACACTTTCTGAACTTTTCTGTTTTCCTTTTGTGTGTGCTCTTCCCCATTTGAATTTGTGGTTTGCTTCTGCTAGGTTTGCAGAGTGCTTTAGGCAGTTGAGTACCGGAAGAATGAGAGCTTCCTTTTGGCCACAGCTGTCCACATTGTATATCCCTTGGATAGTGTTGCTCTGCTGTGGCCCGCGCAGTGAAGTGCGGTGGGAGGGAGGGGAGGGAGGGGGGGGGGTTCTATGGATGCCGATGAGAGCAAATTAATGTAATTTTCCCTCACCATTGACCGTCGAAAAAATGTATAGGCAGTCAATATATCGATTATAAGCAAATGTTTAGGATGTCCTTATATTTAATGTGCAATAAATTAACTTTGAAGCCAGAACAGGTTAACACAGGTAGAGGTACCTAACGAAAGAAACAAAAGTTAGTAGGAGAAATAAAACGAAAAATGTAACGTCTACGGGCAACTTTTTGAGAAGAATGTCTTACTACTCAAGGGATCAAATATATATTTATTTAAAATATTAGATTGTCTGCAAACAGTTTCCAGCATCTTGCTTAAAACATCTATTTCATTTAAATGAAAGATCCAAATATCTATATGTATCAAAATGGTAATTCAAAAGTAAGGCGGTATGGGGGTGTGACAGGGAGGTGAGATGCGTTGGCCATCATTCCCTTGAGCCCGACCGTTTGCCCCTGCTTCCATACCCAAGCAAGGGCAGAAAATGTCATCAAAAACACCCCCTGCGAGTGCAGGATCCTCCCCTGAGGGCCAGCAGCATGATGATCCAGAGTGCTTTATTCAGTCGACAGCGCAGACTTCAGCAGCAGCAGGCCACTGGCCGGAGGGCTACGAGGGGAGCCATGGGGCTGGCCAAGGTGACATTACCTCCGGAGAGAGGGGAGAGGCAACCGGCTGCACAGCGATCCTCAAAGAAGAACTGGGGATTTCTGCAACAGCTGAGGTGGTCGCTGGATTCAGAGTACCCAGGCCACGAGGAAAATGCGAGAGGAGACATGATGGCCTATAGCCGGCCGCCTAAATCTGGTACAGAGGGTAACTTTGTACTGACTTTGCTGCCCTGCAGGAACTGTGGGGGATACTGTGAAGCCGTGGGAGCATTGAGGGGTTGAGGAGTGGCTCTAAGAGCACAGCAGGCCTACTTTTCATAGACCGTTAGAGTGTGTGAATGTCCATGGTGGATTACACCCCAAAGAACAGGCCTGTAGCCTACAGAAAACATGGCACTGACCTAACAGACAGTCTACAAACATTTTAAACAGAACTGCTGAATGAGCTTCGACAGGACTTCGCTGCTGACTTTACCGCGAAAATGACGGAGCTGCTCATGGAAATGGATGCATGTGGGCCAGCAAATACTAAACACAGAAAGTCACTTGGAGACCGTGCCAACAACCCAAACTGATATGGCGGACAGATGCGCAGCAGTGGAGACCAATCTAACACTAGCAGTTAAACTTGAGGACTTGGAGAATCGCTTCAGACAAGAGAACCTATGGCTCTGGGGACTCAGTGAAGAAATTCCAGATGCGAACCTAGAAACATTTGTGATGGGCATGTTATCCTCGCTGCTAGGTGACTGACATTACAAGTTCATCATATGGGACCTAAAATGAACTCTCAGCAACAGAGACGTGCTGATTAAATTCGGTTACTTCTCGGAAAAAGAGGAAATCCTTCAACATGCCAGGAAAGGAGAACAGCTGAGCATAAAAAGAATACTTGTGTGATCTATCAAGATATCTCGCAGTTCACACTTCAGCATCAAGAAGAGTTCCTCCTGAACACATAAAAGCTCTGGGAAGATGGTGTCCGCTATCGATGGACCTACCATAGCCTCTTATTTGAAATTAGTGGCCAGTGACATACTTGTACAGAGGTACGGAAAGTGTTGGCCCAGCGGGGTCTCCACCTGGATAATATGCCGGACACTGCACCGGTATGGGCCGCAGCACGAGGGGAGGCTCTCTGGAAACTGAGAGCCCCTTGCGATGGCCGCGGCCCTTGCTTGTGAGACAGACAAAATAACCAACAGGAGTGACTGTATTATACTATCCTGTGCCTTGTGCTGCCTAAGGGGTCGGCTTCAAGAATGCATATGTTGACCCAGGGGATCAAGAACAGCTCCAACGTCCTTGTTGTCTGAAGGCCCACCTCATGGACCTGAATTAGACCTTTTGCTGGGAAGATGGCAGTGACTGCACTGCTACATGAGAACCTAGAGTTGCCCAAAAGGTCAACTTGTCACAGTCATACTGGCCCAGGGGGTCCAATAGCTGCTCAGACGACACAACTATAAGGTGTATGGGGTCTGGAGGGGGAACCCCTCCAAGCCTTGACAGGAGGTGGCAGTTGTGCCCTAGTGGATAGCTTTAGAGTGTAATCATCAAAGCCAACCAGGTTGAGTTGACAATGGGGCTTGATGGGAATGGTTGGGAAGCCCTGGTCCTCTCTGGTGGGCCGACTGGGTCTTTAGTGTGTAACCACTGAAGCTAACTGAGTAAGTGGACGATGAGGCTTGAAGGGTGAGGGGTGGAACCGGGTACTCCCGTTGGTGGACTGACTGATCTGGGCGGCCCAGACAGATACCGAGCATGGAAGCTGGCACGAGGAGGGGGACCTTTCTGCCCCCATATCGATCTGTGGATCAGGAAATTTACTTCAGTCTAGTTCTGACACAGTTCTAGTTTACTGCTCATCTAAATCTCTGTTCTTGTAAGTGGGGGGAGGGGTAATAGTGTCCATTACACCACTACACACACCTACCAAGTTGGGTGCCATATGGTAAACACTTAGAACCTGTGCTCCAGATATAATCTGACTACAGGAGACCCAGCACCTTTGGAACACCAAGGGAAGTTTAAACATACTATATATCCCATATCATACCACTCATTAGCATCCACTAAGCACAGAGAGGCATAGTGATCGATGTACAGCACAATCTATCAAAGACGGCCAAGTTGCAATACTGGTTCGTGCCTTAGAAGAAAGTCCCATTACGATGGCAATGGTGTACGCCCTCAACACAGCACAAGACTCCTTTCACTGAAGTAGTTCTTATGGGGGACTTTAACATTGTTTAGGAACCCCTGCAGAGACCTAGACATACAGGTGCCTTCTCCAAATGCCTACAGCAAGCCTTGGAGGATCTGGAGAGAGAAACACTAGGAGTCACCTGGCTTTACATTTTACTCCCTTGTCCACCGGACTTAGTTCGTAGTGATTATATACTTTTAAGTAACCAAGCCGCACCAGGACACACCCATGGACCCTTCACCTGCCAATCCTGCAAGTTCTGCTGCATCAGGACCCACACAAAATCCACAAACTAAAAAACAGAGCTCCAACACTAACCACCTAAAGTGCATCCTGCTCAACACCCGCTCAGTCCACAGACAATCCATTGAACTCTGGAACCTACTCGACACCACATCGCCGGACGTCGCCTTCCTTACAGAAACATGGATGAACGCCTCATCAGCACCAGACATCGCCATAGCCATCCCGGACGCCTACAAGATCATCCGAAAAGATCGCACCAACCAAACAGGAGGAGGCATCGCCATCGTCCATAAGAACACCATCCGCATCACGACCAGTTCCGACGATAAACTCGCTTCCGCCGAACACCTTCACTTCCAGATTCACACCAACCCCAAAACCACACTCAGAGGCACCCTCATCTACAGACCACCAGGACCCCGCACACAATTCAGCGAAGACATCACTGACTTCATCAGCCCACATGCCCTCCCCTTCGAGAACTACATTCTACTGGGAGACCTCAACTTCCACCTGGAAAAGAAAAACAACAGCAACACCACCACCCTCCTAGACTACCTGGCCAATCTCGGACTCAAACAACTTGTTGACACCCCCACCCACCTTGCCGGACACACGCTCGACCCTATCTTCACCTCCAGCAAGCATATCTCCTTCGATCACACCACAGCTCTCCATTGGACGGACCACAGCTGCGTTCACTTCAACTACAATAAGACCACGACCCACAACCCCCCACAACCTATTCCTCGAAGAAACTGGAACAAAATCACCACCGACCAGCTCTTCACATCGCTTCACCAAAACCCCCCTGCCAAATCATTGGACCCAAACCAAGCAGCCACCAACCTCACACAATGGATCACCCACAGCGCCGACGAACTAGCACCCCTGAAAAACCATCTAAATCAAGCAAGGTAGCAAAAAAGCCCCCTGGTTCAACGATGACCTTAAGAAATCCATGAAGCACTGCCGTACTCTCGAGAAAACCTGGAGAAAAAACCCAACCACTGACAACTTAGCCACCTTCAAGAACGCCACCCGCAAACACCACCAACTGATCCGATCCACCAAGAAATCAGCATTCAAGGATCGACTTGACAACAATGCCCAAAACAGCAAGGAACTATTCAACATAGTCAAAGAATTTACTAACCCCACCGCCGGCACCAACGACATCACTCCCTCCCAAGACCTCTGCGACTCTCTATCCTCATTCTTCCACAACAAAATTGCCGAAATACATAACAGCTTTGAAAACCAGTCCGAAGACCAGCCCACTCCACCCACCCCGAACCAAAACCGCACTCTAACAACCTTTGCGACTGGAACCCAATCACCACCGAAGACACCATCCGCCTGATGAACTCCATCCACTCAGGATCGGCAACCGACCCATGTCCCCACCACATTTTCAACAAAGCAGACTCCATCATCGCTCCCCACCTCCGCGATGTCATCAACTGCTCCTTCAACTCCGCTACCTTCCCGGAAAACTGGAACCATGCCGAACTCAGCGCCCTTCTGAAGAAACCCATAGCAGACCCCACCGAACTTAAGAACTACCGCCCCATCTCGCTTCTCCCATTCCCCGCCAAAGTCATTGAGAAAGCCGTCAATAGTCAACTCGCCGCCTTCCTTGAATCCAACAAATCCCTCGACCCTTCACAGTCCAGCTTCCGAGCCAAACACAGCACCGAAACCACCCTCATCGCAGCAGACGACATCCGAACACTACTGGACAACGGAGAAACAGTTGCCCTCATCCTACTTGACCTCTCCGCAGCCTTCGACACAGTCTGTCATATCACCCTCATATAACGCCTTAGCAATGTCGGAATACAAGGAAAAGCATTGGACTGGATCATCTCGTTCCTCGCCGGAAGAACCCAGAGAGTCCACCTCCCCCTTTTAAATCAGAGGCCACCGAAGTCATCTGCGGCGTACCACAAGGTTCATCACTCAGTCCCACCCTCTTCAACGTGTACATGAGTCCCCTCACATCAATCGCGAGCCAACACAACCTCAACATCATCTCTTACGCAGACGACACCCAGCTGATCCTCTCCCTCGCCAAAGACCCAAACACCGCCAAAACCAATTTACACGAAGGAATGAAAGAAGTAGCCGAGTGGATGAAGAACAGCCGTCTAAAACTAAACTCGGACAAAACGGAAGTCCTCATCTTAGGGTCATCCCCCTCTGCCTGGGACGACTCATGGTTTCCACCGGCCCTGGGAACCGCACCCATACCTACGGACCACGCACTTAACCTGGGCTTCATCCTGGACTCCTCCCTCTCAATGACAAGACAAGTCAACGCCGTCTCATCATCATGCTTCAACATCCTACGCATGCTCAAAAAAATATTCAGTTGGATCCCCACCGAAAGAAGAAAGACGGTCACCCACGCACTGGTCACAAGCCGACTGGATTACGGAAACACCCTCTACGCCGGAACCACAACCAAACTACAGAAAAAACTCCAACGCATCCAAAACGCCTCAGCCAGACTCATTTTGGACATCCCTCGGCAAGCTCACATTTCCGACCACCTGAAAGACCTCCATTGGCTCCCTGTCAACAAGAGAATAGCGTTTCGTCTCCTTACCCACGCACACAAAGCCCTCTACGACCTAGGACCCAAATGCCTCAACACGCGACTTTCCTTCTACACCCCCTCCCGCCAACTACGATCGTCCAATCAAGCCCTCGCCGCAATTCCGCGCATCCACAGATCCACCATGGGGGGTAGATCCTTCTCCTACTTAGCGGCCAAAACCTGGAATTCCCTCCCCACCCACCTCTGCCTTACACAGAACCACCTCTCCTTCAGAAAGCAACTAAAAACTTGGATATTCGATAAGTAAAGCACCTCCCTCCCTCAAGCGGCTTGAGACCCTCTGGGTGAGTAGTGCGCTATACAAATTTTGGAACTTGAACTTTGGAACTTGAACTCTAATTGGGCGTCTTCGACAACCAGAGACCAGGTCAATTGCAGTCTACGACCACACCCCCGTCCTAATTGAACAGGATATGGAACAGCAAAAACGCCCTTGGACTTGGCAGCTCCACCCCATCTTACTGAGAGGTCCTACTATATGGAAAGACGTTAGTTAATGCATTGATGAATATTTTGAATTTAACAAGGGAGGGGAGGTCACCACATCTGGAGCTAGGGATACCTTTAAGGCAGTCATTCGAGGCCACCTCATTGCTGCAGCAATTGAACACACTAGACTCCGCAAGCTCAAGGTCCAGCAATTAGAAAGTGATATCCAGAG
Source organism: Lissotriton vulgaris (assembly GCF_964263255.1). NCBI lineage: Eukaryota > Metazoa > Chordata > Amphibia > Caudata > Salamandridae > Lissotriton > Lissotriton vulgaris. The sequence goes on from NC_141697.1 coordinate 570,844,098, forward strand.
GCTGGAGTAGGAGTGTCCGACAGCTATCTTATCATGCCACCGCGCGCTTATTATGTCTCGAGGACAACTCTGAATGCATCACACGAATAAGGAGGAGCTTTCCTATTTAAACCTTAGAAAATGTGCATGTCTCTTGGAAGAAGGTGGACACCCAACTAATGTGCCTTCTTTGCTGCAAGAGGGAGAAGGAATAAGTGAAAGAAATCGTTGATGACGCCGGGAATCACTCAGAGGAAGTCTAAGAAGTTGACGAATGCTGAACCTTCTATGAGGTGGCTCTAAAGGGGCAGCTTCCCCCTTTCCTCAGCACAGTGAGATGCACTTCTGGACCGGGTGCAACTGCTGACACTCACGGAGTCCCAGTGGAAATCCGTGGAGAGGCGTATCTCACTGGATACAACACGGGGCCCAACGGCCTCTCAGCACAATTTTATAAAATATAAAAAGGCTTCATGACAGTTATACCAATACCTGGCAAAGACCCAATGTGATGTACCTCCTACCACCCGATAGCCCTCTTTAACCTAGACTCAAAGTGCTTTACGAAAATCCTAGCTACGCACCTGAACTATGCTATTCTCTACCTAGTGCATCTGGGCCAGAGTGGGTTCATTCCAGAGCAGCAAACACACAACAATATTAGATCAGCTATCCATCTACTTGAGAAATCTTCTCCTAAAAACATCCCTGCGATCTTCCAGTCCCTTTATACTGAGAAGGCATTTGACAGGGTTGATTGAACCTTATTATTATTATTATTATTATTATTATTATTATTCCTCCACCTAACCTTTCGGAGTATGGGTTTGGGTCCTCAATTTGTATAGATGATATTTGCCAGCTACGCAAACAGCACGGCCAAAAGTAGCGTTGAACGGACACCTCTCCCAACCATTCCGCCTCTCCAGAGACACGAGGTAGGGCTGGCCACTCTCTCCCATTATTTGGTTTATCAAAGCGCTGGGGTGCCTGATTTGTAAACTTGGGAAATAATGGGGATAAAGATTGGCTCTCAAGAATTTATAATATTGCTTTGTTCCGATGACGTTCTTTTGACACCGAATTCTTCTGAAACCTCCCTACCAGTAGTGGTGCAGCTACTTGGGACATTTTAATAGGTCTCAAGCTAGAAGATTAACTTTGACAAGTCAGAAATACTCAATCTTACACCACGACATATTTCACTATAAATATATGCTTTCCTGGCTGGGCAGAATCAATGCTGGTAAAATGAATACTCTCCCCACTTAATGTACCTTTTTTTGGTCTTCACAATTTGGCTGGACCCCACATATTCGAAGGATATCCAACACCATCTGATGTCTTATTTGGATAGACAGAGCCCTAGTCTATCACACAAATTGAGACATAACCCTGAGAGATGAGCAGACTTCGGGCCAGAGCATCCCACACCAATACGCTGCGACCCAACTTTGGATAGTGGCAGAATGGTTCATGACAGAAACAGAAAAGAACTGGTTGGGCCTGGACCATGCGATAGTACGGAGGCTTCTTTGGGGCTTAGTGTGGTTACACAGTTGCAGTCGGCTACCCATCGCCTATATCAGTAAACCAGTGTCCACAACCATTGAGGCGTGGGACCTACTTATTGAATCCCGAGGGCAGGTGACCTACCCTTCCCCTTACACACCAATACACTAGAACACTGCCTTTACCTCGGCATTGCAGGGCTGCGACTTCCACAGCTGGTGAGGCGGGGATGCATAATGATCTTGAACATGTATGAAAACACATCCAAGACATTTTCCCAATGCAAAACTACATTCCAACTTTCGGAGTCCAAGAGACTTTGCTATGTCCACCTTTGCATTGACACACCCAGACATCCGCACTGAAGCTACCAGAGCCAAAACGCTTTTTGAGCTGATGTTCCCCAAACTTATAGACACAAGAGGGACGATCTACACTCCACAAACTTCTGATCAGACAAGACACGCCCCTTCCTGTCCTGGAGCCACAACAAAGGGAGGGAACAAACGCTGGGACTGTATAGTACCAGCAAACAGTGGGCTAGATTGAGTAGGGATATCCACTCCTCTTCCATGTACATCGTGGGGAGGGAAATCCATTACAGAGTCTAGTATGAATGGCACTACACCCACACAGATTACATGTAATGAGCCACAATGTAATGTAATGTAATGATATCTTGTAAAGCGCATGAATCACCCCACATGGGGTATCTCCGCGCTGTAGATCTATGGGGAACCCGTCCTGGCTTTCCCTGTGAGATGGTCCCTACTGGGTATCTCCAAGGTGAAACCAGGCATCCCCGGCGTATGTGGGGGCCGTTGTGGAGATGAGGCAAGCTAATGCCCAGAGTTGCAGGGTGTGATCCCTGGTTAGAGTAGGCACCGAGGCAAGACTTATCGAGTCCGCTGACCCTGGTCCACGACCCTGCCGCGTCGGGAATTGAACCCTGGTCCCGGGCCGTCCTCTGCTTCCGGGTCCGCCGCCTCTAACCAGTGAGCCACACCACTCCACCAATGCGTCCCCTCAATGCTGGAAGGGGTGTGGATCATTCTCTGAAGCACCCCATATTAGGTGCACTTGCCCATAGAATCAGTAATTCTGGAGGGCGTTTTCCAAATTCCTAAGTGAGCTACTAACGCACGATCCGTCATACACCTGAAGTGATGCTCCTGGGACTAAAGCCCACAAACCCGAAAGCAATGACAGGGTGTGATTGGTATATGTTCCTCCAGTGCCTGGGAGCTGCGAAACTAACGATAGCTTACAACTGGAAGAAGGCGGAAAGATCAGCACCGGCCCATGCTATCAGAGACTGTGGACAATAGTCGCCATGGAACGCCTGACCAGCAATATGAATGACACCAATCTTATGTTCGGTCTCAAATGGAAACCACTCTATGGGCGACTTAGTGGGCGTCCCTCTAATGCAGCTCTCTCACCGCACTAGAGAGCCCCATTTCATTAATATCACCTTAGGGGCTCATGCCCTCGCACACCGAACACCCGCTTTTGTGGACAAAGGCTAGATGACACACTCCTGGAGATTTGCAGGCCTGACAGTTACCAGAATCTCAGAGAGGGACATTGTAAGGCAGGGACATATCCTTCGCAAGTTTGGGTGAGCAGAGGAAGGGGGAGTGTCTTTATGGAGGGACACGTCTACTGTATTTGTTTATTGTGAAGGCTATGTTGTGATAATGTTAACGCGACCTCTGTGCACACAATGTGCAAACTGCCCAAGCTTGTACCCACCCTGGGAGACAGGGTGAGCCTGAGGCCTGTGCTCCTCTTTGTTGTAATAACCAATAAAAAAATTGCACAAAAATAGTAAGGAAGTATTTAGCAACAGAAGGGATGGCTAGCCTGAGGAAACAGATGTACAAAGGGAACACTGAACGTAGGGAGGGGTCTCTCTCCTCAACTATTTAATGTCGGTGTTCGGAGTTAAGGACTAAAAAAAGAACAATACTTTCTCACATTTTTTGAAACTGCTGTTTATCTGCATATCTTCTAAATGCTAATTTACTTCAGCTTGTTCCATAAAAAGGCTTTTATTTCAACAGCTCTCCCATTTCAGCCACATGGCAATCCAGCAATGTCTCACTGATGTCGGGAATATAGAATGCTAGCAACCAGGTTTTTCATTTAGAACTCTGTGGTGAAGCTGCAGTAGACCACTGGGGTATCAACTGACAGGCTTTTGCTGTTAGAATTACATGCACCAGGCAGCATGGCAGCATTTTTTTCAAATATGAATGTGGAAGATATTTGGGGGTTTATGTAAAATGTGTGCTTAGTTTTGTACATGTACCACTAACCATAATTTCCAAGAGAAAATTATGAGTGTTGCCTTAAAATTCACCACAATTCCTAAAGATAGTGTGGTGCAAACTATGAATGATTAATATTGTGACTACAATCTGCTTTAGTCATTTCTCTATGTACCATTTAAAACGATTCACAGAACCTTCAAAGCAAAGTCCAACAAGTATGCTTCTTGTAACTTTCAACTAAAACAGTACTATGAAAAACACACCTTCTATCAAACAGATTTGTGCTTTTCAGCCCACACTTTAAAGGTCTGATTTACTATAGACATACTATCCAAGGGGGAGGGCACTCGTGTAGTAATTGATCATGCTATTGACCCTAGTCAATACCTAACAGGGGGCTCCCTCCTTGGATAATATTTGTTGATCAACACATTGGAACAAAGCTTGAAAAATAAACTCTCAATATTGAAAGTAGAATCTTTAACTACACAGACATTCTAGCTCATTATTGCTCCATTCAAGAACCATACCTTACAGTAATGTATGGCCTAGCTTAATCGTTTCACAGCTCTAACGCAATTCTATGACCTGCAAATATTACTAGGATGAAAAACATATGGACTGGTGCTATACCATCCGTGAGCACCCGCAATCTGAAGGTGGTGCCTGCGACTTTCTGCCCCATTGGCCTCCTGGTTGGGGATACAGCGGCTGGTGTCAGGCACAGAAGGTGACTAAGGGGGAAAGGATGCTGAAAACCCAGGCAGACATAACCCTATAACGTGCTTCTGGCTCCCTCTGCTTCAATAATGGGTGCCAAAGAAGAAACACTCCTCTGCACAATATCAAGGAGAGCAAAAAACACCACCATTGCTTTGCAGCCCTAGAAATTCCAGTGACACAGGTGCCCTTCCCTGCGTACCCAGCTTAAAAATGATTTTGGTTAGGGAGGGGTTAGTGTTGGTGGGGAAGGCGGGGGGGGGGGGGGGGGGGGAGCTGGTGCCTGTACTGCCATTTTCTGCTGAATACACAGATAAATTCTCCCTGATGTCTACATTGTATGCACATTTGGGAAATTTTGAAATGAAGATAAGCATGGCTGGGATGAACAAGGTGATACCACTGTGGCATCTTCTAACAAAGATCGATAAGAGGGCAACACTGACTGCAATACTCCTTAAATGTATTCACAGTTTAGCTGGATTTGTTTGCTGGTCTGACAGTAAGCACCAACACAGCAACAACCACTGCTGCCGTACATACCCATTCACCACCAAAGGACAGTTCTCCTGCCGACCCTGCCACCCCACCATGACCACCAAAGCAACCAACTGGAGAGAGGAGTTGGCCTAACGGCTAGGGAGGTCGACCTCAAATCGGGGGAACTGTGTTCGATTCTCGGCAATGGCGCTGAACATCCTGTGATTCTTGGCAAATCACTTAATCTCCCCGTGCCTAACAAAAATAAATATGTCCTCGTGTAATGTAACTGGTGCGATGTGAAGCGCCCGTATACCTGAATCGGGTCACGTTTGCGCTATATAAAACTCTTTTTAAAAAAAAAAACTTAACTAGACACACCGCAAATGCGACTGCATCCAACATGTTGACCGAGACCACCACAGGGGAAACTCCAGTGGATTCTACTCCATGAATGATCACTCAGCAAACAATCCATGGAGGTCTGGAACACAATTTCATCCCTCACCCTGGATGTCCTCTTTCTCACCGAAACTGGCTAAACACCACCTCCACACCAGACATCGCCATCGCCATCCCTGAAGACTGCAAGATAATACACCGGGACCTAACCAACAAACAGGGAGGTGGAATCTCCATCATCTACAGGGACACCATCTGCTACAAGACATCCCCAGAGGATCAGACGATGGAACATCTCAACTTCCAACTCCACATAGATGGAAAAAGCTCCATCAGAGGTACCTTTGCCTACAGACCACAAGGACCACGCCCCAGCTTCAGTAACGACATCCCGGACTTCATTGCCGCGATCGCAACAACTCCGCACACTACATCTTTCCAGGGGACCTCAACTTTCCCCGACGACCCCAGCAAGGCCAACACCACCGACCTTCTGGAGAAGTTAAGGCAACATCTGCCTCAAGCAGCTTGTCCCCGACCGTACACACATCGCAGAGCACATGCTGAACCCCATCTTAAACTCCAGTGACAGAGTCGGATACAACCATGCCACATAACTCACCTAGTCCGACCACTGAAGGAACAACTTCACCATCTCAGGACAAACCAAACCTTGCATTGTGCTCCCCAGATCCATGGGCAGAGACTGCAAAACGTTATCAGAAGACCAGTGGAACTATGCCCTCTGCTCCCACTACCCAGACAATACACCTGACCCCGAACAAGCCGCAAATAACTTCTCCCAGTGGATCGCAGAATGCGTCAACACTATCGCCCCCGCCAAGGCCAAAAGACCAACCAAATGAGCCAGCGGGTTCATCGAGGAGCTGCAATCTACCAAGCGCAATATGCAGCAACTAGAAAGGAAGCGGCGCATCAGCAAAAAGATGGAAGACCGCACCGCCTCCAGGACAACTCTCAACCAGTACCACCGTCTCCTGAAAGAAACCAAGAAGAAAATCCTAGTAGACCGCATTGAAGCCAGCTCAAACCACAGCAAATAACTCTTCATCATCGTGAAGGAGTTCTCCAGTCCCTCAGCCACCGAAAATTACATTACATCCTCACAGGAACTGTGAGACAGCCTTGCTGTTTTCTTCCATGACAAGATCTTTGCCATCTACGAAAACCCTCCACCGCCAACTGCATCAACCACCTCACACCCACAGACACAAACCCCGAACACCTGCTCACCCACAGGGACCCCTCACCATGCAAGACACTATCTCTATCATGAACTGTCATGAGCCCCAGCGGACCCCTACCACCAACACGTCTTCAACCTCAGAAGGAAGACAGTAGACGATGAGCTCAGGAAAGTCCTGAACACTTCAGTCATCTTGGCCTCTTTCCCAGAGGACTGGAAACATGCTGAAATGAGGCCTCTCATTAAAAAAAACATCAGCAGACCCAGCCGAACCAAAGAATTACTGGCCCATCTCTCTGCTCCCTGATCCAGCAAAGGTCCTCTAGAAAGCGATCAACCAGCACTGATCCAATACTTAGAACATTACACCCCCCTGGACCCCTCCCAATCTGGATTTCGAGGTTACTATAGAAAGAGACAGCCCTGATCGCAGTCAGGGCCGGACTGGCCATAGTGGGCACAAGGCGTTTCCCCGTTAACCCGCCAGGGTGGGGGGCGGTTTTGGGCCCCTAGGGGGCCATTTATGTTACCAAGGATTGGCAATATCTCCCCCTGTAACAAAATAGGCCGAACCGGCCCTCGCAAACTGCTCGGCTGCACTCCCCCGCACCCGAGGGGGGGGGGGCGGCTGAGCAGTTTGCCAGGGCCGGGGTCTCTCCCCAGTTCGTCCCTGATCGCAGCCACTGACAGAGCCATCATGGAAGGCAGTGAAATGGCAGGCCTCATCCTCCTGGACCGGTCAGCCATGTTTGACACCCTCTGCCACCACATCCTGATCAACAGACTCCATTACACTTGGATCCTGCAAGATGCCCTCAAATGCATCGCCTCATACCTCACGTGTAGAACTCAGAGGATCGGCCTTCCACTGTTCACCTCGGATTGCAAGAAGATCATCTGCGGAGTCCCCCATGGATTGTCCCTCAGCCCCATCCTCTTCAACACCTAAATGACCCCTCTGGCTGACACCGTCGTGTCGCATGGACTTAATATCATCTCCTATGGCGAGGACACCCAGCTCATCTTCTCACTATCTGAAGACCCCTCCACCACCAAAGCCAACTGATACAGATGCATGATGAACGTCACAGACTAGATGAAGGACAACTGTCTCAACCTCAAGACGGAAGTAATCATCTTTGGGAACAAACCGTCACCATGGAACGATATATCGTGGTCCACGGAACTCGGCCCACCCCCCGCCCAGACAGACCATGCCCACAACCTCGCAATCATCCTGGATAGAAAGATATCTACGAAGAAACAAGTCAATGCAGTTTCGTCCACCTGCTTCTACACTCTTCGGATGCTCCACAAGATCTTCAGATGGCTGCCAGTCAACACCAGAAGGATCGTCATGCAGGCACTCATCACCGGCAGACTGGACTACAGAAACTCACTCCATGTAGGAATCACTGCTAGCCTCCAGAAGAGACTCCAGACAATGCCAAACTCAGCTGCAAGACTCATCCTCGACCTCCGCAGAAGGACCCTCAACACACCCATCTCAAGAAACTATACTGGGTCCCTATCCAGAGGAGATGCCAGTGCAAGATGCTGACCCACACCTAAAGGCCCTGCATAAAGAAGAACCAGCATACATCAACATATGCCTGACCTTTCACCAACCGTCAAAACCCCTTCAATCCGCTATCCTCGTCCTTGCAGACGCCCCATAAACCTGCCAAACCAACAGCAGAGGAAGCTCCTTCCCGCACCTGGCAGCCAAGGCATGGAACAACCTCTACCTGCAACTCAGGACCACACCGTTGCTCCAGCATTTCAGGAAAGAACTCAAGACCTGGTCGAAGAAACAAGCCACCACGCGTCAGCCAAACTCTCCAGCACCTCGAGACCCTCACAGGTGATTTGCTGCGCGTTATAAATGTTTGATTGATTGATAATGTGTTCTTGCCTATACCAAAATAGAGCAAACATGTTGATGGGTTTGGGAAAGTATGGAATGTTGAGGACAGTCCACTGTGGGGCAGTATATATTGTCAGAGATGGTTCCAATTTGTTGGGATGAACAGGGTGAACCTGAAATCGTTTTAGACCCAAATCCTCCAGACATGGGGTTGTCATATCAGAAAATATGGCACAGCACAACACACTGATTGCAATCAGATGTGTCATTGGAGTGCTGATGAGTGGGTTAGTGAATATCCAGACGTTTTTACTGAGTAGTTTCAAAAATTGAAGAGTTTTCATCACTGTATTGTTTGAAAAGGCAATGATGAAGTCGTATCTCTCAAACAACGTAAAGTACTCTTGAGTTTGCAGAATGAATTGAAATTTGAATTGGAAAGGTCTTGTCCCATGGGAGTTATGAAGACCAATGAAGTGGCGGAGTGGCTTGTTCCTGCAGTTATAGCACCGAAGGCTGATTAATCTGTGAGACTGTTTTGATTTGAGGGATCTATATGGATTGCTTGCCAATCCTTGCCCAATATGAGATGCTGTCAACATGAAGTGGGGCTGATTTTTACACTTTTTCGGATAATTCAGCAGCTTCCATCAGGTTTAGTTAATTATTGACTCTAAACATCTTACATCTTTTCTAAAACCTTATGGGTCATATCGCTATATTTGCATGCATTTTGAATTGCATTGTCTTTATTTCAGAGATTGATGAATAATTTGGTTAATAACAATAAAGGGGTCAAATATTTCCAGGACAACATTTTAGTTTATGGCGAGAGTGAGGCCGAGCATGACCGCAGGTTGAGGAGTGTTTTAGAAATCATCCAGTCCAGTGGATTGACATTAAGGAAAGATAAGTGCAAGTTTTCCAGGAGGGCGTAGATTGATTGGGCCTCATGTATCTAGCAGGGGTGTTGAACCTAAAATTAGGATTTTGGAAGCAATTGAGAATGCGCCTAAACCTAGCCTAAGGATCAGCTTTGTTCCTTCCTAGGTCTAGCGCAGTACTACGCCACGTGTGTAGGAAAATTTGCTTACAAGATGCATTTTGAGTAAAGTTAAAATATATATATATATATATATATATATATATATATATATATATATATATATATATACACACACATTACAAAGTTACCCTTGTGAAGACGCCAAACACTCTGGGGAGCTTTCACCATTCTTTATTAAGGATCGCTGGTTGATTGCAAGTGCCTCCTCTCACCACGAGAAAGCCTGACGCGTTTCGAACGGCAATCGTTCTTTTTCAAAGGCTCCATTGTCCGTTCACCTGCAAGCCTGTGTTATTAAATGTTCGCATCACAGCTTGAGCCCCGGCAAAGCAAGTGCCGCTGGTCCTTGTAGTTTCTTCAGTGAGTGCTGCAGGCGAATGTAATGTTCAGTGTTGCCCAAGTGGGCTGGGGATGAGGCGACACGAAGCAACTACTCGCTTTTACAAGTCCTCCGAGTTCCAGAGTTAAGGACTTGTAAAAGCAAGTAGTTGCTTCGTGTCGCCTCATCCCCAGCCCACTTGGGCAACACTGAACATTACATTCGCCTGCAGCACTCACTGGAGAAACTACAAGGACCAGCGGCACTTGCTTTGCCGACGCCCCTCGGGGCGGGGCTCAAGCTGTGATGCGAACATTTAATAACACAGGCTTGCAGGTGAACGGACAATGAAGCCTTTGAAAAAGAACGATTGCCGTTCGAAACGCGTCAGGCTTTCTCGTGGTGAGAGGAGGCACTTGCAATCAACCAGCGATCCTTAATAAAGAATGGTGAAAGCTCCCCAGAGTGTTTGGCGTCTTCACAAGGGTAACTTTGTAATGTGTGGATTTTAGCGGCCAGCCCGGTCGCGAAGACGCCCCACTGCCACAGCGGTTCTAGCAGTGACTTTCACGGGTTACTGTTACTTGAACTGGGGAGTTCCAGAGTTAAGGACTTGTAAAAGCAAGTAGTTGCTTCGTGTCGCCTCATCCCCAGCCCACTTGGGCAACACTGGAGAAACTACAAGGACCAGCGGCACTTGCTTTGCCGACGCCCCTCGGGGCGGGGCTCAAGCTGTGATGCGAACATTTAATAACACAGGCTTGCAGGTGAACGGACAATGGAGCCTTTGAAAAAGAACGATTGCCGTTCGAAACGCGTCAGGCTTTCTCGTGGTGAGAGGAGGCACTTGCAATCAACCAGCGATCCTTAATAAAGAATGGTGAAAGCTCCCCAGAGTGTTTGGAGTCTTCACAAGGGTAACTTTGTAATGTGTGGATATATACCACACTGACGAAGGCAGCACGCCGAAACGCGTTTGTGGAGGGTGCCTGCAAGAAATAAATAAACCTGCACTGTTTCGATAAGTAACCCCCGAGTGCTGTCATCTTTCTCGTATGTGAGGAGGTGTTGGAGCGTGATATATATATATATATATATGAATAGGGATGTGAGGTAAATTTTTAATTGATCAAAAATGTGACTGTACATGCTCGTCTTCTCAAAGCTTTTGATACCAATGATTTATGCATTATTTCCACCAATGCAAGCAATGTAGGATTGGGTGCAGCAGTTACGCAACGAAAAAGCATTGGTAGTGATATTATTGCATTTGCTGCAAGAACGCTGAGAGATGCACATGTTACATACTCTACTATAGAAATGGAAGCTCTGGGTTAGTGGTGGGCTGTCCAGTATTTTAAAAATGTTGCGATGGGCAGCAAGTTCTTTTTAAGGATAGATTATAAACTATTCGTGAATTTGTTCAGCACTAAAAACAGAAGAGCTGCTCTCCACACCGCTGAGTGATAATATAGATTACAAGAGGTCCACTACAAACTGGAGTAAGTAGCGAGTGTCATGAATTGTGTGGCGGATTGTTTGTCTAGGTTGTCATTGAAGAAGCGTGAAAATATACAAGAACTGAAGAATGATCTGGAAATGGTCTGTGCGGCAGGTTCAGTTGAGGGTGCCATAAATGGAGGTTTGTCTTATCAGGAATGGCTGAGGGCATTATCCAATGATAAGGTTACACAGGAAGTGTTTGAATTAACACTGATGGTTGGCTTGACAATAAGAACATTTCTGAAACATTCATTTTTAAAATAGGTTTATTGAGTATTCAATATAGATGATAGTATACACTGAAATACCAAGGTGAGGTAAAACAGGACTTGCAGAAATCGAACCCCTTACCCCCATCCCCCCGGCACATCAAGTACCATTACATTATTCATGTATTGAATCATGGCATTATGGACACAAAAAGGTGGTACATAAAAAAGGAATAGAGTCTCAGTTCAGGCGAGCAATGTCTCTACAGATAGTAGCACATAAACACAAAGGCCATTAAAGGTCATGATGACTCAATAGAAATACAGTAAGTGGGGCCCAAAAGACTTTGGGTCGCGAGGCCTCAGGCAGCTCCTCCGCATAGATCTCCAGCTGGTCCCTGCAGTAAACCGAGTCGCGGATCCATTTTTTGATTGTGGGAGTGGCTTCGGACCCCCAGCACTGCACCACCGCCCGTTTAGCCAATAGATTTGAGACAGCTACAGTACAGCGACTGCAAGTATTTAGGCTCCCCACACTACCCAGGAGGCATATCTCCGGAACACAGTGCACAGGTTCAAATAAAACATCCTTTAGCACATTCGCCACCCTGGACCAACATGCAAATATCCCTGCACACAGCCACGCCAGATGCATGAAGTTTGCGCTTGCCCGAGGCCACGCAGTGGCCATCAAGAGGGCGGGCTCCTAGTCACGGAGGGCTGCCCCCGCCCACCTTGTGGCCAGCCACTCCTCACCTGGGCAGGTATCGCCCAGTAGAGGTAGGCGGGTCGCTGACGCACGTCCGGGGCGGCTGGGAGGAGCCTCAGGGGGTTTATCACTCGCTTGCACCATCGTGGAGGCCTCTTTGCCGCTCCGGACGTCGCGCTGCAGCGTCGGGACACTCTCGATTGCTTTTCCGGTCCTGTACGCGGGCTGCGCCTTCCGCCCTCTTCCCCCGCGGTGCTGCCGTGCATTCGTTGCGGGTCGACGCTGCGTATCTTCGACACACATTTATGTGTGCCTCGTTCTTGCCCCCCGCCCCCCGGCCCTGTCCCTGGTATTGTTCCAGGTTGTACGGGCCCTGTGGTGGATACCATGGGGGGGGCGCCTGCGAGAACCTCGTTGGTGTTGTGTCGGTGGCGGCACTGCGTTTCAGGGGACTTGGGCGAGGGGTGGTGCGGCATGCGTTGGGGCCGCTGTGGGGTGTGGCGTGGCCGGGCAGGCGGAGGCCTTTGTTTGGGATTGCCACTTAGGATCGGGGTGCCGCATGGCTGGGCGGGCGGAGGCCATTTAGTTTGAAGATGGCCACTCGGGATGCCCGTCGGACGGTCGGGTCCGCAGGCTGCTTCCTCCGCATTTGGTGTTGGGGGAGTCTTGTGCCGGCGGATGGCGGGCCGTGCACCGGGGCCCGTGCGGCTGCGTCGGTGGAGTTGGAGCGGGGGGCAGGGGGTCCGAGGTTTGATTCTCGGTTGTCCAGTGGTTGCGGGCCTGTAGTGAGCACGTGTCTTTCCGGGCCGCGGGAGGTGGGGCCCCGGGCGGCTGTTGTCCTGCGTGTTCGGGCGCTTTGGGTGTCCTCCTTGGATGTGGCTAGCACAGCGCTGTACCCCCCAGACTCGGGCCTGTAGGACAGAAATCCAAGAACTGGTGACGGTCTCGATGGGTAATTAAAGTACAATTTCCGTGGTTCAGAACACCACAAGCTTAGGCGGCGCCCAGCGACCAGGGAAAGATAAGGGTAAGCGGGGCTTGCATATCCTTTTTCAATTCGTAATGCTTAGACAGGCATACTGAAACGTACGTTTCCTCGGCTGGCCGCATTTTTTACATTTCTCGGTTATGTTTGATTAACGTAATGTAACCCGGGTAGCTTTTCAGCACGTTTGTTATCATTGCTTTGTTGCGCAATCGGTGGGCGGCTGCCGTGCTTCTGTAACTTGCAAAGTGCCCTGATGCCAGTCTCCCAGTGTGTATGTGCCTCGGCTGGCCGCTTTTACCTAGCTCGGTTACGATTAATTATTGTATATGTACCCATTGTAGCATTGCAGCACGTTTTATTGCTTTGGTGTAATCGGTGGGCGGCTGCCGTGCTTACATGACTTTCCAAGCGCACGGACGCCAGTTTCCCAGTGTGGCCCGAGATCGCTCACTCTTCCGTTTTCGTTACCCCCGAGGTCCTAGGACCATCCGCGAGCAGATTATTCTCGTTTCTGGCATGTACTTTAGTTGAATAGGTATGGGTACACAGTAGGTCAACCTTATGTGAGCCTTAGTCGTGTTTAGTAGTAGTCTGCCTGTTGCCCAGTAGGCCACCAGAACGTTTGGCACTGAGGCTGGGGGGGGGACGTGTCCATCAATATGAATAGCTCCGAGTCCTACTCCTATGTTGGTTGCGAGGTACCCTACCTCCCCATCAGGCATCGCTAGGGGACTCGATGTATGTGCTGGGACTCGACCTTAGGACCCATGTGTCACCCTGCTAGGTGTTACGGGTCATTACTACATGCGTAGTCCCACTAGATTTCTAGCACCATGGGTCATCCTGTATAGGAACAGTACTCCCACTGTGGCCCGGAGGGCCACCTCTTGAGTTTGTGCCCCCCCCCCCGGCCGAGCGCTGAATGTCTCTTGGAGTCAGATTGGGTAGAATCCTCGGTATCAGTTCTGCTCCTTTGGTGAAGCGCTCTGACGGCTGCGGGTAAGGTCTGCGTAACGTAATAAGGGACGCCTTATTCTGCTCCGCTCGGTATGGTTTAACGTGGGTTGTGTGTGGGTCATTTACCGACGCATGTGGGTATTGGCGGCCGCGTTGGCCTCTACTTGGGGCAGCTTGTTTTCAAGTATGGCGCACGTGGTCTATGGCGCCAGGGTGCGGCAATCTCCTTTGCCAACAGTTTCCATCGGTCCATAGGGTCGCCATACCTGACACTAGGCAGCCTTGCCCTTCTTGCCGTTAATCGGATGATGACACGGCCCGTTTGTAATGTGGGGCTGCCCTCATGGACTGTACACCCAGACCTGGTGTGCCGCGCATCACAGACTCACCGGGAGCGGGGTCAGACGCGTGCGCTCTCGAATTTCTTGCCGGCCATGCTTTCTGTGTTGCTGGTTTTCGTGCCACTATCTGCGACTCCGCCCTTGGGCCAATTTTCCAGCTTCCTCTCCCGCTGTGCACGGAGCGGCTTTCTTCCCTCGCATCTCTGGGTCTACCAACTCACCCCCCCATTAACGTTGGCCTTCAAGTATGGGCTAGAGGTTTGTCTTATTTAGACATACGTCCCGACCCGGGGTGGGGGGGGATTATTCGGATGTGCACATGTATCTTTGTAATCGTTCGCTAACTCCTGGGTAGGCCGGAGTATCGCATGTCCATCCAATGGGTTGTTTCTCCTGCCATTTCTTTAACCAGCACTGTATGATATATTTGAACTTCCTCTCCGTGTAGTGTCTTGTTTCCCAGGCACGTTTAACTGTATGTGAATCGGGCCGGCTCGTAGCGTACACGTCTCCCGGTTTCGGTGCGACGGGCTACTTTGCTACGGGCCTGTTAGTCCCTCCGTATTTTACGCGTAGGGGACTCCTTGTGGGGTCCCCCGATTCCCTCCTGCTACTGCATCCGTCCGGGGCTGTGCCTGTGCCAGCGTCGGGGGCCGGGTTAGAGGTACCGCGGGTGTTTATGCCTCCGGTTTAGACACGGCAGGCGCTAGAGTCGTCTGCTTTCTCCACGATAGTGTAGTAGGTAATAGGCGGCGTGTCCTCGTATAGTCTGGATGCGCTTTGGAGTAGTACGGTATTTGCTACTACTTTCGGATCAGCAGGGTTGTTTTGTGAGGCCCTATAGTGCTGTCGGTCAGCATGCGCCGTGCGGCGGCTTAGCTGAGGGTGCCATGCTATCACTACTTGTATTGTCGCGCCTCCAGAATTTGGATATTGTGTTTTCAGGGTTGGCACGATTCCTTTGTTTCCGTTTGTTCCAGAGGCGAAAGTCCTTTAATTTGTTTCGGCCTAGTTACCTGCAGTTTCGTCGGGGAAGGAGCTTAGGTGGTAGTTGTGTCTCGTCCTGTGTTTCATTGGGGCTTCAGTCACGTTGGGTTTAAGCTATGAGCGAAGTCTCCACCCCTTCAGTTACGCGGACCTGCGGAACAAGAGATTTTGAGGTCGCCCGAGTTTATAGAATGCCCAGCCTAGATGTATCGGTCAGATGTGTGCCACTTTGTAACTGTAGTGTACAAAAAGTGATGGATCGAATGTTAGAATGAATCCCAGCCGCTGGTAATCTCTCTGGCCGCATCCCAAACCATTGTTGTTTGGCGCAGTATGCCTCCTCAGTTTGAACCCAGCTATGTGCAAATTAGTCTTCTCCCTGTGCCAGTCAGCACAGTTCAGCTCGAACTGCTAGGCCTGGCTCTCTCAGATCCAGAACACAAGCAACCTAGGACGGGTTTCATCCTAATTGGGGGTCTTCAGTCAGGTGGATCCTAGTTCCCGTGGCTCAGCCAGAATGAAACCTTCGCCTGGACATGTCTGCCGCACCAAGGGCTGCGCACTGAAGTATGCCAAAATGATGGGTGGGCATCCCATGAGTCTGGCTCTTTCTTCAGAAGTTTTGTACTTCTTGTAGGTTTATCTATTCAAGGAAAACTACAGTAGTCCATTTGCTGCTGTCTGTCAGTCTTTAGTGTGTCAACTAGCCGCGTCGTACCGGTTCCAGGTATGACCGAGAATAGTGTTGTGTTCTTTCTGCTATTATCAGGAATAAAAATGGTAAGTAACCCTCTAACCATACGGGAACTGGGTAAGTCACAATATTTGAACAATAAGTGTTCCCTTGGTGGATCCGCATTTACCTGCTCGGAAGATATTTTACTTGACCCAATCAATTTCACTCCACATACCAGCGTCTCTTATTCAGACCTTATGCCCATCATACTTAGACTTTACTCACCCCCTTGGTATAAGTAGAACCACCTAATTTTTAAATGCTTTCTGCTACTAGCGCCTGTCCTATTCTTTGTAGTAGGGAAGGTTTCCCTGCTGCAGCAATGTGCAAAAAGTCTTGGTTTGCCTTTGCTAGAAAATACTCTAGGGCCCTTATCATCCCAGTGTTGCATTCTGGTATAAAGTGACACTATGTCCAGAGACATTAAACGGTACCCATCTTTCCATTCAAAATTGTTCATTTTGTCAAGAAGTCGCTGGTGTCTCTAATTTAAGGTGACTGTTTTGTGCAGAAATGACTGGACGGCCGGGTGGGTTTACAATCTTGGTGGGGGGCTCCTCTATGCTTCCCTCACTATCATAAATCAACAGTGCAGTGCCTCTCACCTTTCCATAGCCCTTCTCTCAAATGTATTTTATTTGTTTGAGGGTTCCTCTCATACATGTGTAGGGTGTCGGGGCATTTTACTCCACAGGTGGGGGTAGGCACTGCCAAACTGTGCGTTTTGTACAGTCACTTGAGGATTCGGATACCCTGCACCCACTATTCTAAAGTCCACCAGTTTGGGCCGCTGTTTTGAGCTATGTGCAGACCTGTTTCCCTGAGCATACATCAGGAGTGAGTTTTGGGGCCCTTACAGGAGGAAAGGGTCTGGTATGCATGCTGCATGAGTATACTATGTGCAGGTAGTGGGGTGTTTTAAGAGTGAAGTGCGCAGTTTCTGTAGTGGCCCAAACTCAGAGAGAAGGTAACATGCTGCTTAACAGGTTGTTGGGGCAGACTTCCATACCATCTGAACTCCCTGGGAGGACCTTCCTGAGCCAGGGGAATTTAATATCCTGTATTAGAGGCTCCTTTTCAAACAATAGCAAGGGCATGTCAATTCGGAAGAAAAGTAACAGTGCAGCAGTCATCCTGACTTACTCTTTGAATAAGTAATTTAGTTTTCACCTGTCCCTCTTATTTGTGAATGTAGGTGGCCGACCTGCTTCTAGTCACTGTCATCAGACTCTACCTTGGTTGTATGCGGCATTTAGGGCCTTGTCCCATCACAGGAACGCATATTTCATGTGGGGGGGGACTGGCCATTGGGAGCGTTGTCGGGACTCCATTTATCGTTAGCACAAAATAAGATAGTGTTGCGACGGGCAGAACAGTAGGTATGTAGACCTCTACAGTGTGGAATCAGTGTGCAAAAGGTGTTAATTCTCAGTCACTTTTCATGTATTTGACGTCTTTTGGTCTGTTCTAACACAGTAGAATAGGCACTGCATAGAATCACACGTCTTGTGTGCTATGGGGGAGCCCGAGCCGCGTCATGTGCCCCTTTATTGGCTGTGTGGAAATTTGTGTTGGCACCTTTTTATCATACACATTACAGTTTTGCTGCTGTGCTTTCTCCTGTGGCGCTCTATTGGGAAGGGCCCTCACATCTGGGTTTCTATCTGACTGTCTGTCATGGCAAGGTTTGTCTGCATGGAAGAAAGTCTAGGATGCGCCAAAGTAGGATTATTAGCAAGTTCTAGGCCCAGCCCTAAACTAATGGGAATATCCCCTGGCGCATATCATCTCCTGGGGCCTTAACCAAGAGGTATAGCTAGTCCTGTTACCTGTACTATCCTGGGACCGGTACTGGGTTAATTTTACCTATGAGTAGGAAAGGTCACATGTCAATAGTCATTTCGCCTCTTCCATAATTCTGCTGTTGTCTGTCTGTTCATCCAAGGCTCGGGAATCCGAAGGCAGCCCACCCGCGGCGCCATCAGTTCGGGAGCTCCTGCTGCTTCTCAGTAGAATAGTTGGGTCTGCAGCCTGCAGTGTAACACTCATTTCATGTATTAGTGGAGCAACTGTGGCAACCTGAGCCTGGACTGCCAATAACCCCTAAGAAGTGGGCCCTTAGAAGACTTATATAGAACAATCCATCTGGTATCTTAACCCCCCCTTTTGCTCGTTTTCTCTTTTATGGGTGGTGGTTTTGCACGTTGGGCTCCTTTCAGGGTGGACACACTGCTTCTCTATCACGGTTTGTATGGAGGGGCTCCCTTGGCTTGCGTTTAACAGCCGCGTGAAGGAACCTGAGTAACCTTTTAACTTCGTTATGCCCCTCCCAAAGTGAGAAGCTGGCCTGACGTTTTATGTCGCCAACCTTCTTATGCTTAGTGTGAGGTGTGGGTTTGAGTTCCAGTGGCATGTGCTGGACAGCCTATTTATGATACGAAGGGCATTCAGCAGTAGGGGCCCCTCCTCTCCCTTGGTCTTTTCCTGGTGGTAGGGCCCCACGAACTGGGGGTGGCTACTCTGATTTGGTGAAAGGACCCGGGGGGATCTGCAGATTAGTGGCAGAGGGGCCTTTCACTCCTTCAGGCATGTAAGGGTCATGTCAGGAGAATTGGCTCTTTATGGGGGAAAGGGTCCCCGCACCTGTCGTTGGGTCTTGTTCTTGGACTGACGAGAAGCTCTGCTGAGCTAAGGTTGGAGGTCAGGGGTTATTTGTGGCAGATGGTGTTCATCTCACGCCTGTAGACTTATACCTGGTCCTCCTCTATCTGAAGGAAGCACTTCTGAGCAAAGGTTGCAGGTAAAGAGTAGTAGCAGTGGTGGGGGGCCCGTGCGGCAGCGGGAACCACCGCACGGGCTGCGGCGGAGTTACTGGGCGATCCGGAAGAAGAGAGGTGCAAAAACTGTACTTCGGCAGGCACATAGGGGTGCCAGAGCCTAACCTCAGAGCCTAACCTGTAACCTCATGGGAGGTGCAGGAACTCGTGTCGGCGCCCCAGTAGTCCTTCGGGCGGTTGTGGGCCTGTGCAGCCGGTGGTTTGCCTAGTCACGCCCTGCAAGGGGCGTGTGTAGTATAATTATAATAATTATAATAATTGTGCAGCAGTTGGGTGGTTCGCCACTGTGCTGATTGGCTCAACAGGCAGGCAGGTGGCGAGAATGCGGCCTGCCCTTGGATCGCCCGTAAGTTAACCCACCATCATTACATATGTTGTATGTAATAAACCTGCAGCAAATGTTCCCAAACTTAACACTTGTGTCCGTGTGTTATTTGCGGGTTTGGGCATCACGGGGGCGGGGGGCCCTGATGTGACTAGGCGTCCACCTGCCCATAACTCATGCAGTAAACAGTATCACGCAAATCAAACCTACACAATTGCAGTGGGATATTAAATAACTGGTGTAGATACTTAAAGTGAATTATGCGTAGATTACAAAGTGCTGTGAGGTGGCCCGTTAATGCACATCAAGACCTCCACTGCTCAAGCGTAAGGGTAGACCCCAGTACAGCATTCCATTTAAGATACGAAGGGTGTTCCCCTGGTCCCCTCTCCCGTAGTGAAGCATTGTATAGTTTGGCGATCGGGCCCTTTAGCTCAGCCCCTGCCAGCACTGCCTGCAGTGCCAGCAATTTTTTAGGTTCCGTGTGATAGTTTGGGTAGATGGCTCTCACTGCCTGCGTACTCTCACATAAAATCCTGATTCCGATTTCCCCTGTACATCTTGTAAAGAGAGGAACTGACCATTTTTATACAGATCCCCGAGCAAAATGATTGATACTGCCGCCAACGCTCGCAACGCAGACTGTTCTCGTGCCGCCAAAATATCAGGGTGCGTGGTCTAAGGCAACTTCGGGGCATGTAAATAAGTGAGCTGTGACCTTTTGGCCAGAGCCCTCCAGGCACAGACACACTACAGTTCACAGGGTTGATTTCAGTCCTGGGACCACCCGCGCCCCCGAAAGGGGTGCTGCCTCCAGCGGCACTGGGAGAAACGCATCGGACTGTATGGCAGTGTGGGCAGAAACCGCTGCGGAAAGTGCCAATAGTGCGCAAACTGCACCTGCGCGCAAAGATAAATTAACCTAATATCGGGCGCATCAAATATCCCCCCCCCCGGTCAAATGGTTGCACAAGAACAGCCCAACTGTATCTGGGCTTCTTACTACCCCATACAAATGCGAGTGAAGCTGACTGGAGTGTCTGAAACAATGAAATGTTTAACCTGATGGCAATATTTACAAAGAGATAGAGAAGTTTGGGCAAAATATCCATTTTGATAACCGCAATACGATCAGCTAGCGAGAGGGGCAGCCTGGCCCACCGCTCCGCCTGCTTGGTGATCCGCATGATAACTTGCCCATAGTTCATAGAGATGACCTGCTCCAGGTCCCAGGGCTCGACAAATCCACTTGACCGCTCGCATTTGCGAGGTAAATTTTATGAGGTTGAGCTACTTTTAGGTCCTACTCGCCCTTTCTGGCGAGTAGGAAAATATACTAACTTTTGTCCTCAGTCTTTGAAAACGGAGCAAATGTGACAAGATAACAAGATTTAAAGGTCTTTTTATTGCTCACACAGCAAATGAGCACTAAAGATGCCTTTAAATTTGGTTATCTTGTCACATTTGCTCCACTTTCGGAGACGGAGGTCAAGTAGGTTACTGTTAGGTCGAGGAGATTTTTCAAGGTACTGGACCTGCAGGACTAATACCATTTTTCAGATTTGTCGAGCCCTGGGTCCATATGCAACCATATCCCCAAGTACTTCACCGGGTCCCGAATCCACATCAGCGAGAAATCCAGCGCGACCTCCCGGGTACCAGCAGTCAGCGGGAAAACCATTGATTTAGCCCAGTTAGTCCTGAGTTTCTCTCAAATCTAACATATTCTCGAAGCAATTCTGGTAAGAAAGTGTCAGGTTCACGCACATACTGTAACATATCGTCAGTTTACAGTGAGACCACAAGTGGCCTCTGCCAAAACCGCAGTGCTGCCGTGCATGCTGCAGCTTCAAGCCAGGGGCTCCAGAGCCAACGTGAAAAGCATCAGCGACAGGGGGCACCCCTGCCGCGTAACCCTCTCAATGGGAAAAGCCGACGACACCCAGCCATTGGCGCGCACTTGTGCTACCGACTCTGTGTACAGCACCTTGATCCACTGCAGGAAGAACTGGGAAAGATTCATCCTAGTCAGTACTGTAAACATGTAATCCAATTGAAGACCTTTGCTGCATCAAGCAGCACTGCCACTGCCTGAAAGTTTGGTTCGAAGTAGTGTGGAGTGGAGAACACGTACGCAGGTTGTGTGGTGGACCTACCAGTTACAAAACCTCACTGGTCCGGGAGGACCAGAATGGGAACCAGCGGCTGGAGCGTGTTAACAGTCATCTTTGCCACTATCTTGGCATCAATATTGATAATTGAGAGAGGCCTGTAAGAGTAGCACCGATTGGCAGACTTGTCAGGTTTCTGAAACGTCAACAGAAGGGCCTCCTTGAGACGGCCCTCCTCATACGCCTTTGCATATACTTCCAAGAGTCTAGGGGCCAGGTCATCCAAGTATGCCTTATAAAATTCACTTTGGAGCCCGTCAAGTCCCGCAGCTTTACAAGTGGGAAGTGACATTATGGCAATTTTTACGTCCTCAACATCAAATGGTTGTGTAATGTATTCCCTTTGTTCCTGAGACAGCCACCCAAGTTCGTTGTCATCGAGATAGGTATGTATATCTGCTGCCGGCACTGCGGCCCCATTCGCATATAGTTTAGTGTAGAAGTTGAGGAAATCTCACTAATCTTGGGTGTGGAATAATGAGCTACCCCACCCTCATCCAGAAACTCAGTGATGCACACCTGACAGCGTGGCAAGGCCAACTTTTGAGCCAGAGAGCGGCCCGGGCACCCCCCTCTCCGTAGTGGCGCGCCTTACAGAGTCGGGATCTATGTAGCAACTCTTGATCCGCCGTTTCATTATGCTCTATAACAAGATCCCGTATTGCAGATAACATTGTCAGGGAAGGGTTCTTCTCATACTCGCGCTCTAGCATAGAGAGGTCAGCAGCTAACTTCTGTATTCTGTGTCGTAGATCCCTCAACAATCCAGCTTGTGCGCCCATGCATATTCCCCTTATGGTCACTTAAAAAGCACCCCAGCACTCTCAACCGATCCTGCATTTTGAAGAAAGAAATTACGAATCCCCTCCCCAATAGTATGTTTAAAAACAGGGTCGGCTAGCGAGGAGTACTGCAATCGCCACGCAAAAGGCGGTCTCTCGCACGTAGGGACCTGCAGCTCAAGAACCACTGGAGAGTGATTAGAGAGCGTCCAGGTCAAATGGCCGACCTTCACCATCCACGTACATATGACTTCAGTTACCAGTGAGTAATCAATACGGGGCCACGTACCATGTACAGATGATATGAAGGTGCCCTCCCTCACCCCAGGATGCTGGATGCGCCAGACATATTGTAGATTCCCCACATTCAATATACCCAGTAGAGCCTCAGAAGCCTGCTTGAGCCGCACAGCTCCACTGCTCAATCAATCAAGGGCTACATCCAAACACACATTAAGGTCCCCTCCCCACAGTATTTCAGCAGCAGGAAACTCTGAGATGAGATGCCAGACATCTGCAAAAAACGATGGATCATCAGTGTTTGATCCATAAATATAGACCAGCATAACGTTCATACCACCAAGTTGGCCATGAACCATCGCCACTCGACCACATTTGTCAGTTTCAGCCCGAACAACTGTAAAGGGAACCCCCTCCTTAACAAGGATCATCACATCCCATAAATAAGTAGAGGAAGAGGACACAATTCTGACAGCTGCCCAGCGTGCACCTACATTCTGTTCAGAGGCTTTAGTGAAGTGTGTCTCCTGAAGAAAGGCAACCTGCGCATCTAGCCTGTCCAAGTACGCCAATACAGATCGGATTTTCTTGGGGGTGTTCAGTCCCCGTACATTCCAAGTCAAACACTTTACCTTGCCACTAATTCAGTCAGAGCTCTGGTAATCTTAGAACATATATGGGGACTCCTACCACACATATCCAGACATGCATGAAATGACTCAGATGCTGAATCACCCACCCAATCCCAACCCCCTCAACCCCCACCCACTTCAGCATCCCTAACTCGCCAAAGCCATCCAGTCTTAACATGACCATTCCCCCAACATAGAGAACGAACAAAGAATTGCACATGGGGTACATCCATTTAGGGGGCGTCAGAGTGCTCCTATCCTCCCATAGGTGGGAGGTGGCTGAGCAGGTCTATTACCTGTGCCAACAAGTATACATATGGCCGCACTGGCGCATATCAAGATAAAGGCTCATGTGCGCCGGGGAACACAAAAATTCCAACCTAGAGTAAAGCATAGAGAGAGCAAATCCTCATACGGGGCAGATAATGACAGTGTATATCGGAGTAACATAATTCAGCCACAGGCTGTGCCAACCCCCTACAGCTCCTCCCAGCCTACTGCAGCACTTGACTCATGCCACCTACGTTTCAGTTGTTTGGTATGTTCCAGGGCCGCTTTAGGTGTGGAGAAAATCTTTGAGTCTTCATCAGGGCCAATCCGCAAGCAAGCAGGATACAGCATAGCATAAGGGACCCCTTCTGACTGCAGGAACTTTTTCACAGCACCAAATTCCCTTCTGGCGGCTTGAACAGTGACCGTAAAGTCAGGAAAAAAGGCAATTGTGCTACCCTGGTGTATAACAGTACCCTTGTCCCTGGCCATCCGCAAAATGGTGTCACGGTCCCTGTAATTTAACAATCTCGCTATTATTGGGCGAGGAGGGGCACCCGGGACAGGCCTCGCCACAAGGGAGCAGTGGGAGCACTCAATATTAAACATAGTGGACAATTGTTCAGTACCAATAATATCCTTGATTAGATGTTCCACATACGTCTCCATCATGCCCACATTGGTTGACTCCGGCTGCCCAGTGATTCTGATGTTGTTTCCCTGGGATCGTGCTTCTAAGTCCTCATTCTTGGCCTGAATGAGAGCTAGAATCTTTTCCATGTTGTGCACCTTACCAGCTACCTCACTAAGGCAGTCCTCCGCCGCAGACACATGTTGTTCGACCTCCCCTATTCGCGTTTTATTTTTCCAGTTGCATAGACATATGATCCAGGCGGTGATTCACCACTGCCATTGTACCCTCAATGGACTGGAGGCTACGCTGCATTGCCAACATCGTGGGTTCAAGTGAGGGAGGGACATCGCTCTGAGCATCTGCCTCAGAGTCCGAAGCCGTCTTCTGCAGGGTTTTCGTAGTCTGGCTCGCCTCAAACGTGAGGGGAGGTTGGGATTTATCATTTCTCCCCATATCCGCAACCTTAATGAGCCAAGCGGACTACGTTGGTGAGAAAGGTATAGAGAGCACCTCGAGGCACACGTAACACAGTCCCGCACCAACTGTGCAACAAGTGTAGGTGTTTCACTGAGCAACAAACTTCCTCTGGCAAAGGAGTCAAGAGGCAGACCGTCCGAATAGGTGTCACCAGTAGGGACCAATGCAGCTCGCTTCAGGGACTTCCAAAGGCTCACAAGAAAATAAGGCCAGGCCACAGGAGCCCCACAGAGTCCTTTCCTTGCAGCGCACAGCCACGCACTCCCAGCGCAGCAAGAGGAACCAGGGAGCACAGTCTTTAAGCCTACCAAACTTAGGGGACCAGGCACTGCAGATCACCAAGCACTGCAATTAGGATGTCGCTGCTCACAGATCACAAGGCACCTCAGCCTCCGGGTGACTCACAGCATATGACGCACCAACCGATATTGGCGGCGATCTGAAATTATGACTCCTGTTAGTCAGCCCCAGCAGTCAGCAGCATACAGCTGGTAGATTAGGCCTTTAGCAGGGGAGAATCACAAATGTTCCATGTGGCGTAGGGCCCTGTGCCGTGCGGGCCCCGCCACCGACAGCGATCAAGAACATGGGGCCCAGTCCCCCTCTGTGCAACAGTCAGCGCCCGCATCTCCCTTCACTCATATGCCCTCCTCCCGATGCCCACCACAGTCAGCAGAGCGCTCCACTCACCCAGGGCCCGCACCCACCTCTGCAGCCGCGAGCCCGGGCAGGCTTCGCTCCACCCACCGCCGTCGGCAGCAGGAATTGAAAGCAGTCATCAGGCACCCTCCACAGCAGCTCAGGGCCAGTACATCACAGTCGGGCCGCTGCTACTATCCGCATTCACCTCACAACTTCGCATCCTGCAGATCCGGTCCCCAGTGCGCTCACGCTTATCACTACTGAATCAGGGCAACACCAGCACAGAAGGTGTCACATTGCACCAGCTCACACTGCCAGGCCAGGACCGCAGCCTCCCGGGGCACCGCACCTCTCCAGCAGCCTGAATTGTGACGGGGGGCTCCGCTTCAGGGCCGCTCCTCAGGCGCCGCCATTTTGCAAGCGCGCGCCTAGGCCACTGCAAGCAGGATTCCCAACGATATAGCAGCGCCAGGCACTCAGCAATACCCCAGAATGAAGCAGGGGGGTGTCATCATGCTGTCCGTGTGCTGTAAAGTTGTGGATGCGACATTTTTAAGGCAGATAATTGACGGATGGTGACTCAGCTGGGCAGAGCTACACTAGGGTGCAGCCATCTTGCTGCGCGCCCTCTGATACATTCATTCCAAATTGAAGAATTTCTGAAGAGACGCTGGAGGCATTGCGCACAGGTGTGGGCAACTGGTAGTTTCACAGTGAATTCGGAGTAGAGGTTTGGATTTAGCTCATGAGGGTCGTATTGAAATGCATGCCATGATGCACAGGATGAGAGAAGATTTTTACGGCCCGGATTGGATTTAGCTGAAGAACATTAAGTTTGTGGGTGTTGTGCATGTATCCTCAGTGACAACTCGCAAGTGACGTGACCTTGCCAGGTCACTCCTGTTGTGGTCAACAACTCACCATGGCAAAAGGTAGCATTGGATGTATTGATGTCTTTTGGAGTTTTGGGCAGTACACCTAAGTTTGCCCTTGTTTTGAAGGATTATTTGTCTAAATGGCCAGATGTGAAGTTCCATGAAAGTATAAGTTGCAGTGTTGTCAAAAATAGTTTCAAAGTATTTGTAAGAGAGGGGCTTCATGAAGAATTAATAACGGATAATGGCACCCAGTTAGTGTTTAAAGAAATAAAAGAATATCTGGAATTTTCTGGCATAAAGCAAGCAAGAACATCTCTATACCATCCCGCAGTAATTGATTAATAGAAAGAGTCAACTGTATCATTAAAAATCAATTACAACTGGCACTGATTAATGGTCTACAATGGAGATCTGTGGTCAATGACATGTTATGGGCCAAGAGAACAACTCTTAACATCAGCACAGGGATTCTCCTTTCACTTTATTTAGAGGGAGAATTGCTTGATCCAAACTGAATAAGGAGTGGATGTGCAGGAAGACTGTAGATACATCAAAACTGGTGAATGTGCTGGATGTGAGAGCTGCTGTACAAAAGAAATACAGTAATGTGGATGGTCAACACAGGCGTATGATGGCTCGAGTGGGAGACTGGGTAAGGATCAAGAAACCAAGTCACATTCATAAAGAGATTTTGCATTTTTCAGTACCCATTCGAGTGAGGGAAGTGAAAGATCATGTGGTTGTACTGGAGAATGGGAACTTGTGGAATAAGTGCTTTGTGTCAATTGTACCTGAATCGAAAGCTAAGTATGTATGCAACAATATGGGAGCGTACATCAATAATAGGGAGAATTATGATTTAGGTAAAGATCGGCCTAGGAGGTTTTCTGGTAGAACGAGTCCTGCCAGATTGAAAGATTATGCCACATTCTAAGTGATTTGGTTATGTGAATGTTCTGTTTATTGTGGTTCTGTGTAATTCAAGTCTGTCAACACGTCTTTACATTGTGTACCTTGTAGGCTCGTAGAAGGTATTTTTATTTCTTGATGCTGTAACATTTTTAAAAACAACAGGTGATGGACAGAAAGCAGAACAATGTCATACATTCACCCCAGTACAGAGATCTGGGCCTAAATCCATTGTTTTGTTGCTCACCATGCCATTCTAGTTTGAACCCAGCCATATGCAAATCAGTCTTGACCCTGTGCCCCATGGGATCCGTCCAGCCCGAACTGCCAAGCCAGGTCCTCCCTGGACTGGAAACAAGCATCCAAGGACCAGTTTCGGGCTTTCAGCCCTCATCAGCCTGGATAGCTGGATTCCAGTGGCATGGAGAGCATGGGACTCACGTCTGAGCATACCCCTCCCACTCGGGGGGACAAATGCAAAAACAACAGGTGATGGACAGAATGCAGAATGTCACTGGAGTCAAGCTATCCTGGCTGAAGACGGCTGATAGCCAGAAACCGGTCCCAGGATGCTGGATTCCGGTCCAGGGAAGACCTGGCTTGGCAGTTCGGGCTGGACTGTTCCCATGAGGCACAGGGTCAAAACTGATTTGCATATGGCCATGTCTGAACTGAGGTGGCTTGGTGAGCAAAATAACAAAGGATTAAACCCAGATCTGTGACTGGGGGTAAATGTTTTGCCATTGTGCAACATTCCGTCCATCATCTTGTGTGTTTTGCCGTAACATATTTTTAGCCATCTTCTATTCTTTTTGACTTATTTATAACCTTATTTGTTGTTCATATATTATTGTCTTATGGAACTATGATTATCTCTTTCAGCGTTTTGTGAAGGAAGAAGAGTATGATGGACATGGGAAAGTTTTGTTAATTTGAGGATTGGAGTGTTTGGGGTGAATTAATTCCCTGCGTGGAACATTGGTGTGGGAGACGATTCTAAGGCGGCATGCTGCCAGGCAATTATGGCACATTAAACTAGCTTTCCTACCGTTATGGAGAGTGTGTCCCCTTTTCACATGTGCACGCTCTTAGGTGTACAAACAAGCAAATGGGTGAAAGTGGTTGATGGCATCAAAGCACAAAATGTCTGCTGAAAGTGTGTACCAAAGAGATTGTGGCTTGCAAAATCAACAAATTTCGATTGGAGCCACATGTCTAGTAACTTAAGTTACCCAACTTTCAGGTCTCCAGTTGACAGTAGATGAGAAAATTTTAGGTACTGGCTTATTTATTTTTCAAAACTATTGCATATTCAATTTTCATAGAGTAACTAGCTTACCCGTCGCGCGTTGCTGCGATCTCAGAAGAAAGGAAACTTGTTATGATAACATTCAATTTACATTGTGTCATTTTTATTGAAACTTATTAATTTTAATGTGGAAAACATTTTAAAGTGTTGTTTTAATTCGGTTTATTTATTCAAGTGCTTGTGGATACACGGTATTTTTAGTTTTTCCGCCCGTCGCGTACACGAATAAATGAGAAGGTTTTCCGACGCGTGAGCTGGCCACACAGTTGTCCATGTGAGAAGCACGGATTCTCCAAATCTAGTCCACACACTTGCAGCGATTGTCCTTGTGCTTTGTTGATGGTCATTGCAAAAGCGAGTCGCACCGGAAACTGTAAACGTTCAGTATTGGAAAGATTATGAAGGCCCTGGGGGCCGATATTTAACAATTTTTTTTTTTGCCAGAAACCTTCGCGGGAGTGTACTCAACAACTTCCCAAAGTTTCATGTCGAATGGATGAATGGTGTAGGAATGCATAAAGGACAAACGGACATACTTTCGTTTTTATATATATAGATGCACTATCGTTGGGGCAGAGTCAAATATATGATGACCGTTTCAGATGCAAGACTGAAACTGTATTTGATTGTTCGACAGCCCATCCAGCTTTTCAGAAGTGATCTTGCTTATACGCTTTTATGTGACCCTTACTAATCTTACAGTCACTGCTCCAATATGTGACTAAACCTTAACCATCTCTACCTGCCTCAAAGAAGCACTCCTAGCATGTGAATGACTATTACTCAATCCTGCCAGCGGAAATGCCGAAAGAGATATAACCTGCTTAAACTCTGCCCGAGTTTGAGGTGATCCTGACAGGTGATTGCAATGCTGACAAATTGCCTGATGTAATGCAACACCATCAGTTAGTACCGGCTTTGACTATGGCTTCTGGGATGTGAAGATTCAGTTTTTCCATCAGAAGTGTGGGCAGATAATAAGTCAGACTGGCCTCTGGTATCACACTTTGCACTGAGCCTCTTAGCAGATATCTGACCGACTGATTCCGTGCCAAATTTTAAAGGGCAAATTAGGAAGAGACAATAATAATACATGCAAAAAATCCAAATTATGTTATTAGCAATTCGCATTAAGTACATAGTGCCTTTTCACATACACTCAGCTTTTTTCGCTCAGTCATATCTAAAGTCTTCAAAATCACCCAACCAAGATACTGGAACTCTGACAGAAGGGTCGATTGTCTGGTGGTGGCTAGCCAATTTCTTGAAGTTAAATACATTAAAGTCATGGTTTCCTGCACTAACAACAGATGGGATGCAACTAACCCTATGGCCAGAAATCATGGGCCGTCTACCTGTACCCCTCTGAAGTGGTACGTATTGTTGGGGTTCTCCTGGATCCCCCTCACGCCTTTAGAGGCCCAGGCTACTAAGGCTGCACACCTTATGCATCCTTATGAACGTCCAGTCAGCCACTGGATCCGAGCCCACATATTATGTAGATCAATGCTATCGTCCAATCAAAACGAAACCATTCTAACTCGATCTAACTTCACCTGGAAAACTCTTCCATTGGCTTCGCACATGTTGAAAATCTAGCTGCCTGTTTCATGACCGAGGACACCTCACAACGTCAAATTTAAGCACTGCACATTGGCTGCCCATCTATTCCAGAGCGAAGAGTTAACCATTTCTTCACAAAGCCTTCATGAAAACTCCCTTGCCTTTTTGGCCTCTAAATTTGCCCCTTCACCGCTCTATGCACACGGCCGTTCTACCAGCCTCTTCTGATTGAATGAACGACTAATAATTTATTGAATAGTTATTTTTTTTTTAACTCAATACACTCATAAAAATAACATTTCAAAAATCATCAAAGCTGATGAAAAATACTACTTTCAATTTACTAATAAAGTGCAGAATACAATAAAAGTAAATTGTTTTAAGAATGCTCTAAAACTCATTTTCCTTGTTTCAACTCTCAGGGCCTCAAAACAACACTAAATCAGGGTAAATTATAGGAGAGTGCAAGCATCAGTAAAACACCACACAACGTTCACTGGCATATCAATTTCCTTAAATACCATACTCGCACTCAGAGCAAAAGCACGATTCTCAGCAAATCTACCAACTATTAAATTTGACACACCAAAGCAAAACATAATGTTGACCTCCGCCGGAAATTTAGTGAAACCACATAAAAGCTTCATGGCATTACAACCATGGCATGCTATATTTGCTTGAGAACAGATCTGAATTTGTAGTCTAAGAAACTAAGGTTTCAATTAAACTCTCCGTTCCTTTTCAGAAGCTGGGCAGCAGCAAAGTACATGGGCGCTAGATTCAGGTTTATAATTAAGGCTTCCAGTTGTCAGTTTTTACTGATTTTGACAGATAAATACAGACAGAAAACAATGTGTTTCCTGTCTATTTATTTTTAAAAGCGGAACAATACTGAAAATGGTGCTTCTTGGGAGACTCTCAATGCTGTCTTTCATGAATTCGAGGAAACAGCTGAGCAGATAGACTGTATGGAGAGTTAAAAACGCATGTATAATGTAGGATGAGATTTCCTTAACTACACGCATATGTCAACATTTATTTGTAGTATAGAGTTGATATGTACCTGTGAGTGTAGTGTTTTGTTATACGGGATGGCCTAATTTGCCAAAACATGTATGAGTGCACATCTAAGAGTCTAATAAACGTGAAAATATCACATTTTACAGCTCCATTTCTTCTCAAAACACAAAATAAATATGGATAAATACCAATAACATGTCAAAAAAATAAATATGGATAAATACAGACGGGAATGTCACAAAAATACCATAAAACCGGGAGCACTATTTAGAATTACAGAATTTAACCACGGATTAGGATGGGATATTTCCAAGGCTGGTGCTGTTCTCCGCTAGAAAAGTGTCCCATTCTTAGACCAAGATAGCTCATTTTACCAGACAGTGCAATGGACTCAAGAAAATAATTTTTAAACTGGCTATCGGAATGTGAAAAACTAAATCTGGAGTGTCTACCAGCGGGAAATACTGCTAAATCAGTTTCTTTCATGTATTAATTCAGTCGTTTCCCCAGCACTTTTTAAAGGCCGCCTGTAGCAGGTTTTGATTCCAGGCCTCCATAAAGAAACTTCCTAGCTCAAAAAGGCCTATCTGTTGAGATCCTTGTTTTTACACAGCAGCCTAACTTTGAAACTCTTTAGTCATACAACCCAGCACTGAGCCCAATATATTGAGGTTTAGGTGACACCTAAAAACCTGGCTTTTATAAACTTTAGTTCCATCCCCTACAGTTCCTGGCCAAATCTAAGAGCTGTGTTCCTTTAGAGACAATAAGCTTCTGCGATTGAGTGCTATACAAATAAATAAACCTAAAATAAAATTATAAACCAGAGAATACATTAAAAATTTCTTTTTCATACTTTTCATCCATGGATTAATTGAAATCTTTAATAGCTGAAGAAAACTAAATACACACAGTACAGGTCAAAACCAGTAGTGCGATAATGAGCCCCCGAGCTCCAGAGTTTCTAGATATTTAAAAGAACATTGCCTGAGGCAAAGTAATTGACTCCCACTTCGGTGGAGTAAAGAGGATAAGCACGTCTATCTGTACTTCTAGTCATTGACGAAAGGGACAGAGATTGCCATTGATCTATGAAACATCGATATGATTTTACACCATCCTTTGTGCTGATTTGTTAAATTTCTTCCTACAAGTTTCACCTTTTTCTGCGGAAATTAAAAAACAAAACAAAACAAAAAAAAACACCTTTTCCTCAGTTTTCGTTCTTTTTTTACCGTTTTCGCTTTCTTTGACTCCAGAGCATACCATTAGACAGCTTGAAGCCATACGAACGAAACTGGTATACGCAGGTCAGCAGAGGTCACCTTTTGCCCTGGCTCCTTTTCAGTGCATCTCTGACCCCGCTCCTGGCTCTGAACAGCCATTATTGGCCACGACAATGGGAAGGTCTCCTTGAACCAAGGTCTACGCTTAATGCATATCTGAATGAACGAAGAGCTCTCAGGTTTCCCAGGTCCCTGAGGGAGAAGCACATGCAGTACATTGCATTTCGAATATCATATTGGGATAACCACCAGTATGAGAATCCATTGAAAATACCTGAACTACATAAACTACTCATGCATAGCCCTGGAAGACTGGAGAGGTCCGATTAACTAAAGCTCGTGTCATCTGAAAGAAGCCAAAAGAAGAGGCATGCCATGTTTCTTCCGGACAGGTTCAACAACAAATAACTCACTGTGCTACTAACAAACTCGACAAAAGTTGACTAGAAGTGGTAATACATGCTTATACCTGAAAAATCAGATAGGCGCAACCATTAAGGTTTTCTCAGATATTTAACCAAATAAGCATTGACAAAAGAAAACCGTTTTTATTTTTGTACTGGGCATAAACATAACATACTGGAACATACGCATATATTAAAACAGAAAAAGGTCAGTTCCAAGCTTCCATATGCACATATACCAACAGAAATGCAAACAACTATGTACATACAAAATATATATCTGCACTTATGGATAGACACATGGTTACATTTTTATTTATTTGTCATCCTTTTAGCCTGACCTGGATTTTTTAGGACAAGCAGAGACAGGTTCGGCTACTCGCCAGCTTTACATAATCAAAATAATCCATAAACATAAAAATCTTTAAAATGTACATATATACAAGGGTAGCTCTTTTCATCCTTTGGCCTGTTCAATAGTTAGCCACATGTTCCTTTTGCTCATCAAAGCATGTAGCATGGGGAGCACAGTCAGCCCACTTCAGCCATTGGCTGTCTTGCATTGTGCGCGACGCAATTTTACCTGACCGCTTATGAAAAACTGCCTAAAAAAAAAAAGAATACTACAGTGTGAGAGTTGATTAATCAATTCTTTACTTTGATAATGTTTTTCTATTTACATTATTCATTTTTGAGTCATCCTCTGTTTAAACCATGTCTTCGGGTTACAATTCTGTACAAATTGGAAGTCAATAGTAACTTTTATATGTACGATCAAAACTAAAAAAATGCCTTAATTACCTGCTTTAGGTTCACCTGCCTGCCAAACGTGCCCCTACAGTTCTATTAAAATGCATGCCGTAGTTATTGTTGGGCTTGGCCTTTTCTGCATGATCATTCCCAAACTATTTGCCTTCACCCTCCTGTTTTCTGAACCCGTTTTTGCTTTGTTTTAGTACTCTGTGCACTTTACCACCATTTACCTGTGCTAAGGTTCTTGTGCTCACTCCTTTAAACGTGATATAATTGGCTTACACCCAATGCACATATTTAATTTACTTGAACAGTACCCAGTAAAGTGGTACTACATGTGCCCAGGGCTTGTAAATTAAACGCTACTAGTGGGCCTGCAGCACTGATTGTACCACCCATTTCAATAGCCCTTTAAACATGTATCATGCCTGCCATTGCAGCCTGTGTGTACAGTTTTTAGACTGCCATTTAGCAAACCGCCCTTTCCAACACATATAAGCCACCCCTAGGGTATGTCCTGAACAGCCCAGAGGGCAGGGTGCTGTGTATTCAAAAGGTAGGACATGTACTTTTAAGTTGTACGTCCTGATATTCAAGAACTCTTAATGTCGTTTTTCACTACTACAAAGCTTACCCCTCCCATAAGATAACATTGGAGTTACCTTATTACATATAATAAGCTGTAACGTCCAATTGGGAGAAGGTAGCCTGGTTGAGTTTGGAGTCTCAAGAGTGGTTATTAAAAGTCCTCTTTAATGGTAAAGTAGGATTTTTAATCACAATTCTGAAAATGCCACTTTTAGAAAGTTGTAAAAACAATAGTTGATGGACAGAATGCAGAACAATGTCATACATTCACCCCAGTACAGAGATCTGGGCCTAAATCCATCTTTTTTTTGCTCACCATGCCATTCCAGTTCGAACCCAGCCATATGCAAATCAGTCTTGACCCTGTGCCTCATGGGAACAGTCCAGCCCGAACTGCCAAGCCACGTCCTCCCTGGACTGGAAACAAGCATCCTATGACCGGCTACGGGGTTTCACCCCTCTTCAGCCCGGATAGTTTGAATCCAGTCGCATGAAGAGCACGGAACCCACATCTGGGCATACCCTTCCACACTCGGGGTGACAAATGCAAAAACAACAGTTGATGGACAGAATGCAGAACAATGTCATACATTCACCCCAGTACAGAGATCTGGGCCTAAATCCATCGCTTTTTTGCTCACCGTGCCGTTCCAGTTTGAACCCAGCCATATGCGAATCAGTCTTGACCCTGTGCCTCATGGGAACAGTCCAGCCCGAACTGCTAGCCAGGTTTTCCCTGGACTGGAAACAAGCATCCTAGGACCGGTTTCGGGGTTTCACCTCTGTACTGGGGTGAATGTATGACATTGCTCTGCATTCTGTCCATCAATTGTTCTTCTTGCACTTTTAGAAAGTTGGCATTTTTTGGTCTTAACCCTATAGTGCCTACAGCCTGATCCTGGGTCACATGACTAGGTGTAGTTGGCACACAGTCTTAATATATTGCTCCAAGACAGTGAGATAAAGGGAAGACAGGTGTTGACAGAATGCAACATTCTGAGTTAACGAGGGGGAGGAGCGGTCACCTACTCCACTTGTACATCACAAAGGCTCTGCCGGAGCACTCTCACAAAGGGTTGGTCACTAGTATATTGTGATCCCAGACAAGCAGGGATGAAGGGGATGCCCAACACCCCGGGGTTGGGGGGGGGGGTGGAAACCTCTAGAAGCTTTCTCCATTTCAAAGTGCACACCGGGTATAAATGTTGGACCTCACACCCGAACTCTTTAGTGCACTTCTGTGGGCCCTGCCAGGAATGACTGCTGTGCTGCTGAACGAACTGCCACACTGCTGTACTGCTGCTCTGAAGGATTGCTGCCTTGCTGACCTGCTGCCTAGGTAAGGACTGGAACTGCATCTATAAACTCCGGACCCCAGAGTGACTCCAAAGGCTAGTTTGCTGGCCTGCTAATCAGAAGCCTCAGAGACATAATAGGCTTCCAACAAGCTTCAACCCAGCACCTGAACTCTGCAATCTGTGAATTCTACCATGCCAAATGGTGCCACCACAGTCATGGATCCTTTGAAGAGGACCTGAAGGTGCTCTGCCAGCCCATCTAGGGAACCAGCAGGACCGACACATCTCTGTTGGGCAGCGCAAGCCCAAGCAGAACAGACATCACCTCTGCTGCATGGACTTTCCTGCCGCAAGTACTTCGCATTGCAGCCCACAGCTCAATTGGAACAGACACAGGCTCTAACATCACAAGACTTTCGAGGACTTCGCAAGACTCCACATCGTAAACCCCAAAGTGTCTTCGGAACCAGCAGGAGCGAGACGTATTCTCAATGGAGGACTTCACATCACAATGCCTCTCGATAGCCACCTCAATGGAGGACCTGGCACCTCGGAACCAAAGCTACACATCGGATCTCCGACCAGGAACTTGAATCACCTCGGCTGCGCAACGCATCCCCGAAACAGAACTCAGCAACTCTTCACAACCAGGATTTAAAGTACTTTTGTTCAGCGGGCCTAACTAGTTCCCTACAGCTGGCCCAGACTCCATAGCGGCCAGCCTGAACTTGTGACTTTGTCCCGATCTAGTGCGACCAGATATCCACAGTTCACACTTGGAGGCCCTATTTTCACTTAAATCTTTAAAATTGCATATTGCCGATTCGACTTATTGGGTTTTTGTCATGTTGGTCTTGTTTTATTTATTAAAAATTACTCTATTTTTATAATCTGGCATGGGATCCTTTTTGTGGTGTGTTTTCACTTCATTATTGTATGAAGTGTTGCACAAATACTTTACACATCGCCTCCAAGTTAAGTCTGCCTGCTCGGTGTGGCAAGCGAGAAGAGGGTTGAGCACAGATTAATTTGGGGGTTTGCTTGTGTCTCACCCAGACAAAGATTGTGGTTCCTGCTTGAGTAGCGTTCACCCTCCTCAACCAGTAACTACATTTCTTAAGTCTTGTTTTTAATTTTACGTTTTTAAAATCCATGACTTGAAGCAAAAACTATTGTGGATGCCAATGGTAAAGCATTACACAGATGAATGGTACACGGAGAATAAGACACACTGGTAAGTTACGGAAGTGGTCAGCTTGAATAATAGAGGTGGAAACATTGCCACCCATTTGGACTTGAGGGAATCTTACTGGATAGACGTACTGGAAATCACCACTAAAGGTCTGAATGATGCGAGTGATTTCCACAGATTATCTGTTCTAAACATGTGGAGAAAAAAAATTCAACTATTTCTGGCTGTGACCTTGATGCAATTTATCATCTTA
Organism: Lissotriton vulgaris; assembly: GCF_964263255.1. Classification (NCBI taxonomy): domain Eukaryota; kingdom Metazoa; phylum Chordata; class Amphibia; order Caudata; family Salamandridae; genus Lissotriton; species Lissotriton vulgaris. Next base: position 570,880,819 of record NC_141697.1, read on the forward strand.
GTTATGGATCCAGGGGCGCCGTAGGTTTGGAGACCCATATTGTATCTTGCATGGACATGTTGGACCACTGTGCCAGTTTGTCATATGAAAGAGCCTGGGATTCTTAACATACATCATAATTAAAAGGGTCTAGCATGGTGGTATGGCCTGGTTAACCCAATATCAAGTGATTCTATGGTATTTGATACTCTCCCGGTGGCACAGTCCTGCACCTCTGTGGGTGTACTTTTCGTCAATTCATTGGACTGGCCTGGCTTTTATATCCCTGTGCTCCTCATCCAATATGGCATAGATGGGTTATTGATTTAGTTAGTAGGACACTGACGACATTTAGGTGGGAACTTCCACTGCTCCGGCTTCATTGCTAAATGCGACGGCACTCCCACCCTCTGCAAACACACATAGCACTACAAGGCTGTAGTTAAGGCAGGCAGTTGCTATTCAATGGATAAGAAATCCACCATTCACCACTTTTTTTCTAAATGCAGCGAACAATGTCAAGAATATTACCTCCAAATGGTATACCTATTGAACTTTATAAAAGAACTGCAACTACTATTACTCCACACTTACTAAATATGTATGTAGAGCTCCTGAGGGACCAACGAATAGCTATGATAGTGACGATTCATAAACCCTCGAAACCCGCCTTGAATGCGCGTCCTACAGACCCATATCATTAATTAATGCAGAGGCCAAGATTCTAGCTAAACTACTGACAGCTAAAACAACGCCCCATATCACACTGCGTTAGTGCACCCAGACCAATCAGTGTTCATGCCGGGTAGAAATACGGCCCTTAACCTGAGACGCCTCCATGGCGTCATGGTACGTATACCCACAATCCAGGAGTCAGCTGTTATCCTTTCACTGGATGTGCAAATGGGCTTTGATATGGTAGAATGACCTTTTCTCTTTGCGGTTCTTACACATCTAGGATTTGGCCCCAAGTTCTGTGCCTGGATACAACTTCTATACACAAAATCTCTGGCCCAAATAACTGTAAATGGCCACATTTCAGCAAATTTCCCTCGGAGGAGCGAGACACGTCAGGGCTGCCCCTTATCGCTACTCCTTTTTGCCGTGGTACTAGAGGCATTGGCAGCCTGGGTTAGACGAGACCCGATTATTCGGGGGCTCCGCTGGGCAGAGGGGTGGGAGGACTGCATATTCCTTTATGCGGATGATGTGCTGATTTATGTGGCATCCCCCAAACAATCCATTACCAGACTCTTAGACATCTGTAAACAAGATGGCCAATTCTCTGGTTACACCATTAACTGGGCCAAATCGATCCTATATGTCCTAGATGTCCCCCTACCACAGCTCCCGAAAGAATGCAAGTTACAAGTAACAAGAGGTAGTTTTAAGTACCTGGGAATCCATATCACACCATTCCCGAGGAATTCATGGACAAAAATCTAAGGCCACCTCTGAAGAGATTGAAACGAGATGCACAACACTGGCGGTCCCTACCATTGACGCTGCTTGGAAGAGCTGCACTTTTCAAAATGATGGCACTTCCCAGGTTCCTTTATGCCCTGCAGAAAGCCCTGTAAAGAGTTGGTATGATAGGGGGATAGCTCTTCCCAACACACAGATATATTTTTGGGCTTCCCGTAATCAATCAATGGCTCCACCCCCCACAATATGACCCAGCGTTTAGTTCGGACAGACATGGGATGAGGGAGGTAGGAATAATGAGGGCATTATACACAAAAAAGTGTGATATTCAATTGATAGGAAAAGATTCCACTGTGTAACTTGAAATGAGACGCAAAAAATAAGACTAAGTCAGACTGGTGCGAAAGTGTGCAACAAGACAGCACTCAATTCCTGAATTTGGAAAAAAGTGCCCATCAGTTCCCGCACGGTACCGCCCTATTCATCATCTGGGCTCTCCTTAACCCAGGAGAAAGTGTAGTCTGTCACTGATGTTATTATGACAGACAATCAACTCAAAGCTAAGTAAAGAGTTGTGTAATAGGTGGGACCGAAAAACCAGTTTTGTAATCGGGGTAACTGAATTGCAGTGCATCAATGTGTAGTGAAACGGTGATGTGAAATTGTAAAATTGGGTAGAGATTGAGTAGAGAAAACAATTTAATAATTTCTCTCAACTCTAGTCTTATTTTTTGCGTCTCATTTCAAGTTACACAGTGGAATCTTAGTTTATGTTTGACCCTCAGACACTTTTTTTGACAGTTCGCGCTATATAAAACTTTATAAATAAATAAATAAATTTAATGTAGCATTAGGGCACCTGCTTGGGTCGTTAATCTTGCCCTTGGACCCTCCTTTTCTAACGTTTATTTATTGTTGATTCAATTGATAGGACCTACAGCACACACGGTCCAAATTTGGCACCTAGTACTGAAAAACCAAGGATTGGAGGGTAAAATAACCCAACTTACCCCACTTTGGGAGACGCAAAAAATGGGCAGACTTAGCACCAGCAAAGGATTCAAACAGTGGGATTCCATCGGGATATCCACAGTTGGAGATCTATGGGTCAAGGGAGCTGTGGCTACCTTTGCCCACCGCCAGGATCAATACGAACTGGCACCCTCTGAAATATTCTGATACACACAGATCAAGCATGCGCTCATGACAGCTATACCTGCCGGCACTACACTACCTGAGGCCTCCCCATTAGAAGACAGACTACTGACTGAATATAAGGAAGAGAAGGCCATTTCCCTCACTTATCGCAAAATTGTGAATAATCAACCAGATCCCACGAAACCTCTCAGCAAAAAATGGTCAAGGGACATTGGGGACTTAGATGACACAGACTGGCAGGAGGCTCTCTCTTCCCCTCGTGAAGGGGCAATACCTTCAAAATTAAGATTAATAACGTTGAAAATACTTAATTGTAGCTACTACACCAGAGGGACCCTACAGAAGATGGGGAGGGCGGACAATGAACTTTGCCTAAGACAGCGTGGGGAGATGGGAACCTTTTATCACACACTATGGGAGTGCCTGAGGATATCATCCTATTGGGCAACAGTTATGCGAACCATTACACAGGTTGATGGCGTGACTGTCTTACCAGACCCCAGAAGATGTCTCTTGAATATCTGGGAGCAGACTTACTTTAACCATGCAACACAAGACTGGGCAATGCTAGGTATGATATTTGCCAAACGTAATATAGCTAAATACTGGGGCTCTCAAATCTCCCCGACGCACCGGGACTGGTGTAGTGATATGGACGGTACTATGGTGGCAGAAAAGGCAGTATATATACACATCGAGGATGCCCTAAAAAGTGGGAACAAGTATGGGGGCATGGAACGCTTATAGAGGGTACATTTGTGATCCGCCTCGGATCGAGTCAGACACGAACTCTGAATAATCCAGATAAGTAGGAAATGTTTGCATTCAATACTGCAAGTTTGACAGAATCTGACAGTAAAGTTCTCATGAGAATAATAATGCTGTGCAAGATGTGAAAGGAGTATGATGATATACCTTGTAACCGTGATTTTTCAACGTTATTTTAAACTTAATAAAAAGAATTAAAAAAAAAAAAAGGATATTACCTCACCCTCCCCATCACCGCATCACTTCACATATGTGAGTTGCTTTCCTGCACATAAATATCAAATGGCCACTTGGCTCACGGTAAAATGATGATCAAACTTCAACTTAATTTTGAAGAGCATTATTAAGCAGAAGGGATCATTTGGAAGATTAAAGTTGGAAGTAAGATTTGTTTTATTGCCAACGTGTAAAATGGCATTCAGGATCAGCATTTTGTTCTTTGTTTTCTTTAAAATGTACTCTTTATCTGCTGTGACCCGAGTCCCCCAATTATCACTTAACTATAATCCATTCCAGTATCATAGAATTCTAAGCGATTTTCATTAAAAATGAGTGCCACTTGCTCGTCTGATCCTCCAAGGACAGCAGCATTTTGCAAACAGTTTTTTTAATTTACCGGATTGTCACCGTGCACCGGCAAATTGAGAAAAAAGAAAAAGAACATTCAGCGTGTTAGGCCTACCACACAACCCATTGCTAGGGGAGCTGAAACGTGTATCCTTCCGCTCACAAAGCAAGTGGTCCTTGTGCTGCAACACCTGCTCTGTCTGTCCAGGGGCCTGCAGTTGTGGAGGGAATCACATCTCCTCCAAAAGTTCCTGCCTATAATGCTGCTCCTAAAGTGCCAGATTAAACCCTGTGGAGGCCCCTAGGCAGTCGAAATTCCGTGCCTTCCTCGCAAATTATCTCCTAATACCCAATACATCGGATTGTTTTACAGCGGAGCTTTTAAAAAGAGACAAACTGTTGTGTGAATCTGATGTCTCTGGTTTATGTACTTTAAGTTGTTAATGCATTAACGCAGTATTTTCTCTATAGAGTCTTTAATGTAAAGTTTTTGTTCCTTTGAGTTGATTCATATTTTGTTCTATTTTTTGGAAACAATATTTAAGAAAGCTTGATTGTAATTTTCTTTCAAGATCAAATCAATATTGTTTTGATCCGTTGATGCGGGCCCCTAAAAGGATTGGGCCCATTGGCCAGTACCTACTTTGTCTATTTGGTAACCTGGAACTGTGCCCCTGCCCCTCATGGGAGTGCCCATCAGTATCTGCATGAGCCAAGGACAGGAAAGAACAGGCTAAACCATCAGAGCAGCAGGAGGGGTCTTTCAGAGGACAAACAAAAAAAATATTACTGCACTGTGTGCGCGCGCACCTAAGTACAATGTGTGTATGTGCCAGTAAGTGCATGTGTCGATTTTTGCTCGTAAGGTCGTGTGTACACAAATGCATATCTGTGTGTTTGTATGTGTGCACGTTTTTGTTTTGCGTGTGCATAGGAATGTGTGTTGGTGCTGGTGAGGAGTGAGTGTGCTGCCCATTGTAAGACCCGTGAAATGCCAGATCTGCCAAAATGGTGCCAATCCCTGGCAACGTGCTGGGCCTATCACAAATTTGGTAATCTCTATCAACATGCTGGTCCTGGCACAGAGATAAATTTGTTAAAATGCCAGCTCAGGCACAATGGTTGTAATCCCTGGCAACGTGCTGGCATTTCTTGGTAAATGTTGGTCCTGACACCTGGTGGTAACTTCTGCCAGCATGCTAGTCTTGTTATAAAGGTGGTAAAAACTTAGCGAAATGGGAGCTCTGGAACTATAGTGGTAATTTCTGGTCAAATCCCTTCACACGATGGCCCTGGCACAATGGTGGTAATCCCCGGCAACATGCCCACTGTGGCAATGCATGGCATATTGTGGCCAGCCATAGAAGGATAGAGCCAAAGCACAGATGTAAATCAGTTTGAATACATTATAGTTCAGGCGGGCTGTGAGAGGAAAACCAACATTACAATGGAACTTTTTTAACAGGTATGCTGGTGTACGCTTTTAGCTAACCTCCACAAAACCCATGACAAATGACCTGCCATTACTAAGGGCCAGATGTAGGAGCCCTAATACTGGTCGGAAACGGCCGATTTTGTCCGTTTCCGACCGGTATTAGGGTTTTCAGATGTAGGGCATGCATTTACAGAATCGGTATTTTACCGATTCTGTATTTACCGATTCGGTAAAATTACCGAATCGGTAAATACAGACTCGGTAAAATACCGATTCTGTAAATGCAGATGTAGCTGGCACATGTCAGAGTGCCACAGGGCTTTAAGAATCGGTATTTTACCACCCAATCCAATTGGGTGGTAAAATACCGATTTGAGGTGTGCATGCACATCTGTGCCATGTGACACACAGACATGCCCATAGGGCATGTATGTGTGCCACATGGCACACAAGCCTGTAATTGGGGTGCCAGAGGGTGTCAAAGTGACACCCCCTGCACCCTTGCAAGAATAGGTAATTACCGAATCGGTAAATACCGATTCGGTATTCCACATTGATTTCTATGGGCTTCAAGGCCTATAGGAATCAATGGGGGGATACCGATTCGGTATTTACAGAATCGGTAAATACCGAATCTTACAGATTCGGTATTTACCGAATCAGAATTACCTACATTTCCCCCCCTCTAATTTATCACTTCTTAAATACCGAATCGGTATGATTCGGTATTTTAGAAGTGGTAAATTAGATTTACCTACATCGGGCCCTAAGTTTTCAGAATACGGATGGACAAGGAAAGACCTAACGCTTTTGTAAATGATTGTTATTATGCGCATATGGCTCCCTTGTTTAAGCAGCTCCACGTTTTCTTTTTTCATTTTTCGGTCGAGCCTGGGCAACACATGCGCTGCGAGGCATGCTGTATTCAGGTATGGACTTGAAGCTCTGTCCTCTCTCCGCCCATATTTTTCATTGGCTTGTGTCATTGTCCTTTGTAAACTGTGGCTTTTCATTGGTCAATAGGCATAGTAGTACCTCCTTAGTACCGACTGGTCTCCTTTTCTAACCTCCCATCAGCACAACCCCTGTTAGATGTGTTGTTTCTCAGTAGGCTTTACTTACAGCCTCCGAGCACTATTTGGTTAAATGGTTTTCTCCTGCCTGCTGTTACACGCTCTCCCCTAACAATTTCTTTTTTCCTAGCACAGCACGCCACGATGATACAGTGGTGGCTTGCATTTAGTTTGCTGATTGCAGGCCAAATGCGGCTGCATATTTATTTTTTTGCTTACTATTTGTTCCGTTTTTGGTTTACAAGATCCCCATACGGCGCTTTCACTTTAATGGCAGCTGCGCCCCTTTCTTTAGACCAGGCTCGTCTAAAGAAAGGGGCGCAGCCGCCATTAAAGTGAAACCACGGCATTGGGCGCTTTCACCAAAAAAAGCACGTCTGCTAACTTGACAAACAGATGCTTTTTTTAATAAAAGCACCCCATACCGCGTTTTCACTTTAATTGCGACTGCACCCCTTTCTTTAGACGCGCTGGGTATAAAGAAAGGGGCTCAGCCACTACTAACGTAAAAGTGCAGCATGTGGCGCTTTAACAGAAATAGCATTTGCAATGCAATATATCTCGCACTTGCGAGAGTTTAAGCTATGGGCATTGTCATTTACAATGCCAATAGCTCAAACTCTCGTAAATGCGAGACCTATTGCATTGCAAATGCTTGTTATTTCAATGGCACATTCTTGCACGAAAAATAAAATACAAAATTACCAATGGAACCAGCTCGCCAAGACCAGACCTACTGGGTTTGCAAATGTATGTTACTAAAAGTATTTGGCATGCTCGAATATTTAACAGCTTAAGTGGCCTGAAGAAAGAAAAAAACACAGGACTCTGAATGCAATGTCTTGATGGCTAAAAAGTCAGAAATGGCGTACGATGTCCCACATTCCTTGGATCACAAACCAGCTTTATTGAGGTACAAATGCTCATAACAATGGATAGTAAAAAAAATGTTTTTAATACATTTGGTTTTTGCGAGGCAATGTATCTTTTTGTTTCACTGCTTGCTGTGGAACAAATACATTTAGGCAATGCGCAACAAAGTACCTGAAACATTTCTATCACTTCTCTGTTGGGCTTTCAAGCATCCTCATCAGCCTTGTTTACATTTCACAAGAGATAAGTGTCTGCATATTTTAAATTACTTTAGTGGGAGATTAGAGAATCTTGTTACTGTTCAAGTACAGAAGAATGCAGATACTGAAAAGACCTAAGTTGATGTAACTGAGTGCAGTGCTCAAATGTGAAGATCTCTTTCTTTTTTACACACCATCACTAGTAAAAACACCCTTTGCAATCTAGAACTTGAAATTGGTTTGCTTTTGGATCCTAGGTGTGAGCTTACAAATGGGAGTACGAAGAGCTCAAATGGCAACAAGCTACGAGTTCTAGAAGGTTCCACACCTGAAACTGTCATATTTTAAGTGTGAGAAGTTTCTAATTCATAACAGGACTCTATTTAGTATAGAAGCATGGTTCACTGGTTAGAACCGGCAGACCCTGAAGCAGAGGTCAGGCCCGAGACCAGGGTTCAATTCCTGACGCGGCAGGGTCTTGGGCTCAATGTCTGCGGACTCGATAATTCTCGCCTTGGTGCCTACTCTAATCATGGGTCCCACTCTGCAACTCTGGGCAATAGCTTGCTTAATCTCCACAATGGCCCCAACGGTGCTGGGATGCCTGGCTTCACCTTGAGGGTGCCCTGGAGGGGGCATCTCACAGGGAAAGCCAGGATGGGTTCCACAGCTGTATACAGCGCCAGGATGCCCCGAGATGGGGCGGCAGTGCGCTTTACAAGTATACACACATTTACATTTACATTATCACGTCACATGACGGCCCTACGTGCCATTTGTTTCATATTACCGGAAACTATTACCCTTCTCAAATTACGGAGCTGCACAATCTAACTCCTTACAGCACCAAATCACCCACAGAATAACAAAGGACAGCCTTCTCATGTTACAGCATTGTGCAACCTTTCTCACCTTACAGTACTGGTACCTTCCTCACATTACAGCACTGCACCAGGTCTCCTATTAAAGCACCGAGTCAGCCTCTGCCTTAATGAAGCACCACACTACCCGTCATGTACTACAGTACAGTCATCTTATGCTACAGCACTGCATTATCTGCTTCCTATTACAGCACAAGACACACAAATGATGGTCGGAATGTGGAACAAATCAAACATTCACCCCCAGTCAGGAGATCTAGGTTAAATCCATTGTTCTTTTGCACACCATACCACCCCAGTTTAGACCCAGCCATATTACAATCAGTCTTGACCCTACACCTCTTGGGGTCAGCCCAGCCTGAACTGCCAGGCCCTCCCTGGACCAGAAAAAAGCATCCTGGGACTGGTTTCAGGGTATCACCCCATATCAGCCAGGCTAGCTTAAATCCAGTATCAAAGTGAGCCCGGGACCCACGTCTGGGCATACCCAACGCACTTAAGGTGGGAATGCAAAAGACACACAAATGATGGACGAAATGCGTAACAAATCAAACATTCCCTCCCAGTCAAGAGGGTTGGGTTAAATCCATTGTTTTTTTCTCACCGTGCCACCACAGGATGCTTGTTTCCGGTCCAGGGAGGACTCGGCTGGCAGTTGAGGCTGGGCTCTTCCCATGGGGAGCAGGGTTAAGGCTGATTTGCATATGGCTGGGGTGAAACTGGAATTACATGGTGGGCATAAAAACTGGATTTAGGGGGAGGAGCTACGCGCGGATCCAAGATGGACGCGTGAGCACAGGGCTCCCGAGACCCCTCCCGCATCTATCCTGCTAAATATCCTGATTCGGACGACGGCGCCTTCGAACTTTTGGGGCCTACACCGACGGACCTCCGTGGCCTTGAGTCTCTGAAGTACCCAGGTGGCAATTTAACAACAGCGGCTGCTGGCATTCATCTATCGCCCCTGCGGTACTTTCGGTTTCGCTTTTGATTCATCATCCACTGTGATTCACCGACTGCTGCGACTGTTGACCTCGCTCTGCGGATGGGCCTACGCCTCTCTCCTTTTGCCCTCATTCCTGCCTTTGTTGGTTGGTGTTTTGGGGAGACATTCTCACCAGATCTCGAACAGCCCAGATGGGCTCGCTCACCGGTATGACGGGCAGGCCGGATAGTGAGAAGAGAGCCACCAGGGGCTCATTCCGAGGAAGTGCAGCCCAGTCTAACACTATCAACCGTTTTGCCCGCCCGAAGGGATCCCCAGGTGGGGTGGGCAAGGTTTCGGATGAGACTGGAGATGGCTCTCCTGGAATGGAGGACTTGACACTGCGGGATGTCATGGGCGCCATTGCCGGCGTTAAGACTTCAACGTGCCAGCAATATGAGACCCTGGTTTCAAAAATAGATACGGTTGCGATTGAAGTCAACCTTATCAGAACGGACCTCGCGAGCGGGTCAAGTCGCTGGACATTAAAACTGCAAGCCTCACAACGGATGTATCGGATCTACAAGCGGAGGTTCGTACTCTTCGATCATCAAACGACTTGTTTGCTCGCCGGCTGGACGATTTTGAAAGCTGTGACAGGCGTAACAACGTTCGTATCAATGGTGTTCCAGAAAGTTCCTCAGAGCTCTCTATGGACCTTTTGGTGGAGGATCTTGTGTTGAACCATCTCGCGCCTAAGGGACTAAGCAACTTTTTCACTGTGGAGCGTGCTCACAGAGTCCCGGGTGGTAGGCCTAAACTGGGCGCCGCGCCGAGGCCTATTATTGCCAGGATTTTCAATTTTCGTGATAGGGATGCTATCCTGCAAGCCTCGCGTACCAACGGACCTACGAAATTTGATAACGCATCGATTAACTTCTACCCGGATTTCACGCAGGCGGTGCAGAAACAGCGTATGAGCTTCACTGGTGTTAAAAGGCGCCTCGGGGACATGGGACTAAAATATGCCATGCTCTTCCCAGCTCGCTTGAGGATCCAGTACGAGGAGCGTGTGCTCTTCTTTGACCGCCCTGAGGTTGCAAGTGACTGGCTAGATACTTTGCCGACACATTGTGATGGACAAGATCGGTCGACGGGAGCAGAAGGCGGCCCGGAGGAACGGGCGGAGTGAGCCCTTACCGGCGGGCCATCTATCTAGACTTTCAGCGGGGGTTTGATTATTATTTTCGTATGACCTAGTGATTGCTAGGGGGCGGGAGGGCTCGGGATTCTTCCTCCTCTAAGGGGTCTTTTCTCTCTTTCCGTAGATTAGTTTAATGGGGCGACAGGCACACTGCAAGTTGGGGTGGCTTTCGGGTCTAACGCAAGGGTGCAGGGTGGGGGGGGGTGTTTTGCTGGTTTTCCGGGGGTGGGGGGGGGTTGTTTATTTGTTTATCCTGAGAGACTGTTTTGCTGCATATTTCGATCACTGTGTCTGTTTCCTTGGGGGGGGGGGGGGGGCATTGCTCATGCTCTGGGAATGGGGGGTAGGGGGCTACGGGTAACTGAGCTGGAATGTTAGCGGTCTGGGTGACAGGATTAAGCGGGGGATCATTTTACAGTATCTGAAACGTCTTTCACCTGATGTAGTACTATTGCAGGAGACACATCTTATAGGAAATGCTTGCCAAGCAATGAACAGAAGGGGATACCGCTTGATGGCGCATTCAGGATTCACCACTGGATCGAGGGGGGCGGGTGTTATGATTCGGAGTTCCCTCCCCTTGGAGATAGATGATACTGTGTTAGATGAAAGAGGCCGGTATGCGGCCATTACAGGTCGCTGGGAAGGGAAGACGATCACTATTCTTTCTGTATATGTCCCACCGGGTTTACAGTCTGTCACCTTTGCTGATCTGGGTAGAGTGATGTTGAATTTCCCATTGGGTATGATGGTGGTTGGTGGGGATTTTAACTCGGTTGTTTGTGGTAGCGAAGATCGTCACCCACCCCGTACTCTTTTGAGGTCGCAGTTATGGATGAGCGATTTCCTGAATGCATCGGTTTGGTAGATTGCTGGAGGCACTTACACCCTGGGCAGGCACAATATACTTTCTACTCGGGGGCACACAGAAGTCTCTCTAGGCTTGATTATATCCTATTGCCAGTGGCGCAGATGGTCTCTGTGAGGGAAATTCGCCATCTTGCTCGGGGGATCTCGGATCACTCGCCTCTCTGGCTTACGGTAGATGTACAATTGGAAGCCGGAGGCCGGGTTGCCCCAATTAACCCCTGGCATTTACGCCATCCAAAAACAAGGGCTGAGGTAGTGAAATGTGTAGACCATTACTTTGTGGAGAATGCTGGGTCGGTGTCCTCTTCGGTTTCCCTGTGGGAGGCCTTTAAGACTGTTGTCCGGGGTCAAGCCCTTTCTCTGATTGCTAGCGCGAGAAAGTGCAAGAATGAAGAGGTGGTGAGATTGGAGACTGAAATTGCGTCGTTGGAAGAGGAGTTGGGATCTGAAGTTACACCCGAGGGTTTGCATGTTTTGGCCCTTAAACAGGCCGATTACAAGGCGCTGGTGACAGATGCGGCGAGGATGATGAGTCGTGAGCAACAGGGGCGATTGTATGACGTCGGAGATAAGGCTGGGAAGTTGATTGCGTGGCTGGATAAGAGAGAAAGGCTGAACTGTGTGGTGCCTGTGGTGGTGAATGAGGACGGTGAACGAATCGTGGACCCGGAGGGTATAGTCGTGGTGTTTGCTCAGCACTTTCAGAAGGTTTACTCGCCGGTTTCCGACAGGCCTGAGGAGGATTCACACTTGCTACTGAGAGATATCGCGTTGCCTAGCCTCTCGGAATCTGATAGAGAGCTTATGGAGGTAGATTTTTCTACTGATGAAATAGCGCTCGCTATTCGCTCCCTTCGTTCAGGGAAGGCCTCCGGTCCGAACGGTCTCCCGATAGAGCTGTATAAATTGTGTCCGGATAAAATGGCGCCATACCTTCGCCAAATGTTTTTGGAATCGCGCGGTCTTGGGCTTTTTCCCCCCGAGACCAGAGATTGGCTTCTATTGTCGCTATTCATAAGGATGGGAAGCCTTGTGATCAATGTTCTTCATATCGACCGATCTCACTCCTGATTGTTGAACCCAAGATTCTGGCGAAACTCCTGTCGAATCGTCTGATTACGGTTATTGGCGATCTGATACACCCGGATCAATCCGGGTTTATTCCTCACCGGAATACGGCTCTCAATTTACTCCGCCTCCATGGTGTGCTTGCTAGGGCGGGGTCGCTTCGCGAGTCGGCCAATTTTGGTTTCGTTGGATGCCTCGATGGCTTTCGACACGATCGAATGGCCGTATTTGTGGGCGGCACTTGCTAAATTCGGTTTCGGGCCTCAGTTTATCGGCTGGGTTAAACTCCTATACGAAAATGGCCCAAGTGGTAGTCAACGGCAGGGCTTCGGAGCCTTTCGTTCTTGGCAGAGGCACACGACAGGGATGTCCATTGTCACTGCTCCTTTTCGCGCTTGCTCTTGAGCCCCTGGCAGCGTGGCTTCGGTGGGAACCGTCGCTAAAGGACATTAGGTGGTCCCCTGATTTTGAGGACCGTATATCCCTATATGCGGATGACATCCTGCTATATCTTACTTCCCCTCGTAAGTCCCTGGGAGTGCTGTTTGACGTCTTGCGCTCCTTTGGAAGAAATTCGGGTTTAGCCATCAATTGGTCTAAATCCTGTATTTACCCACTCACCGCGGAGATACCACTGTTGCCCCGTTACTGTCCGATACCAATATCGCGTGACGGCTTTAAATACTTAGGGATATATATCTCCCTGGACTCAGCCGTACGATATGAGAAGAATCTGCTCCCGCCACTCCTCCGGCTCCGACCTGACGTAGTGGCATGGTGCGGATTGCCGTTGTCCCCGGTTGGGAGAGCGGCCTTGTTTAAAATGATGTCCCTCCCTCGCTTTTTGTATGCCCTTCAGAACACGCTTGACCTGGTGCCTGCAAGTTACTTCCGGGAGATTGAGGGCCTTCAGAGGAAACTGATATGGGGTGGGCGACCCCGCATTGCGTTGGCGAAACTGACCCTACCCTGGTACGACGGTGGTATCGGGCTGCCTGATATCAAGAGGTATTACTAGGCGTCGCAACTCAGTGCCATCAATTACGCAATGTATGGCCCGGTTCCTAACCCGGCATTTGAGATGGATAGATGGCAGCTCCCAGGAGGAGATTATAACAGGGCGTTGTACTCTAGGTCGGCGGGAAAGTTTTTAACCGGACCTACCAGGGTTGCGGTACGAGTGTGGGGCGCGGCGACAGCTGTCACGGGATGGGCAGATCGGCTGACCAGAGCTACTCCGCTTTATGCGGCTGAGCGACTGGGCTGTCTTTGGAGAACGAAGGGGTTTGACAAGTAGGATCTCATAGGGATTAGCAAGGTTGGGGACGTCTGGGTCAAGGAGAGGATTAAATCTTTTATGGAACTCCAACAAGAATATAGACTGGGCGATAGGGAGCACTTCCGCTACTTGCAGGTTCGCCACGCACTCGTATCCGTCTTTCCGGTCGGTACTGATATCCCGGAGTCCTCTCCCTTGGAAGACAGGGTGCTTGACGGGCATGTTCCGGATAGCACCATCTCCCTTATTTATAAAAAACGGATTAATAATCGCTCAGATCTTCTGGTGTGGCTTCGTGAGGCTTGGACCGGTGATGGGCTGGAGCTGGACGATGAAGATTGGCAGGCTGCGATGTCCTCTCCTAAGGAAGTGGCGATCCCAGCGCGTCTCCGACTGGTGCAATTGAAGATTCTACACCACGTGTATGTCACGGGTCCACGTTTGCTGCTTATGGGTTATTCTTTGGATGGATTGTGTAGGCGTGGCTGTGGTATGCTTGCTACTTTTCTTCACATTCTGTGGGAATGTCCGGAAGTGGTGGAATATTGGAAACGAGTGCATGAGGTTATGGATGAAGTCACAGGTGTTTCGCTTTTACCAGAGGCCAGGAGATGTCTGTTGAATGTCTGGGAGCCAAATGACTATAGCATAGCGCAGACTCAATGGGCCTCCCTTGGCAACATGATTGCGAAGAGAGACATCGCCCAGCTGTGGGGGTCTCCACGTGCGCCTCTGGTTTCCGCGTGGGAAGACAACATGGATTGGTGCATGTTCCGAGAGAAAACTGTGTACATCGCCCGTGGACGACCTAAGAAATGGGGAAGGATATGGGGTCAGTGGAACTCGTATCGTGGGGAAATCTGTACCCCCCCCCTTTGTAGAAACGAATGTCATCCCTCAGTCCCCGTGACCGAACATTCCATACGTCTCTGTCCTGCTGTTTCTCACTTGGTTGTCTGACCCTGACCCCCTCATTCCCCCCCCCTTCTGTTTTCATATCCTTTTATAGTTGTCATCTTGAGTCGCTCCCCCTGCTATCTGGGACAGTCACACACCTTATACATCACCTCGGGATTAGGTTGTTTTGTTTTGGTTTTTGTTTTAAAATAAAAAATGTGAAACCTTTCAATTATCCTCTTTCCACTTCAAGGATATCGTCTGGGAGTATTTTATCGCTGCTGGACCCCCGGGTTGCCGGCTGATGAGCTGTGTAATACTGACAGAAATTGATGCTTGCTGTTACTGACCGGCCCCTGTGGTTGTAGGTCTGTATTTGTATTGCTTTCTCGAAATAAAGGTTTTCACAAAAAAAAAATAATAATAAACTGGATTTAGGTCCAAATCTCTGTCCTGGGGTGAATGTTTGTCATTGTTGGACATTCCATCCATCAATTGGGTTTTTTTGCATTTGTCACCCAGAATGGGACGGGTATGCCCAGACGTGGGTCCCATGCTCACCATGCCACTGGATTCAAGTTAGCCTGGCTGATGAGAGGTGACACTCGAAACCGGTCCCACTACGCTAGTTTCCGGTCCAGAGAGGACCTGGCCTGGCAGTCTGGGCAGGACAGTTCCCTTTTGTTGAAGGGTCAAGACTGATTTGCACATGGTTGGGTCCAAACTGGAATGGCAAGGTAGGCAAAAAACGATCGATGGATTTAGGTCAAGAGCTCTGTACTGGGGTGATTGTTTGACATTGTTCCGCATTCTGTCCATTAATTGTTCTTTTTCCAATTACAGCGCTGCACCATCGTTCACATATTACAGAGCATCACTCATCTTATGATACAGATAGCACTGCATTACTTCCTCGTCCCTCCCTTGCTTCCCTTTATTACATATACAAGGCATCCCTGCTTCACCAGACACCCATACCACGTGACCTGAAACGTGGAGCATATATTGCCCCCACCCCCCTCCAACCTCCTGGTTTTTTCTGCCTCTCACCTGATGAGATGCAAGTACCACGCGCAGGCCATTTGAGATTCTGTGGTCTTTTCCTGACGTTTGTGCTTTTTTACTTCTTGGAGGTGTTGCCTCCGTTCTCAGTCTGCTGGGCATGGCGGCCGGCCTGGAAGTGTGGTGCCCTCCCTCACTGCGTCTGGAGTCGTGGTGCGCTCCTGGCGACAGATCAGGCGGGGTCCGGCTGACTGAGTCACCGGCTCTGCGTGGCTCGGGCTGTCTTTTCAGGTTGGATGCGGGAAAGGGAAGCAGCAGAGGTGGTGGGGACTGCAGGGTTCCTCGGCTGGCTGTTTCAGATTCCTGTACACAGTAAGGGCCTCGAAAAAGGCTGTTTTTTTATCATCTCTCTACTCTGTTCTTTTTTGGATTGGGTTTTCTATTTTTGCACTACTTCTGGTACATTTTTACTTGGAAGTCCGGGGTTTCCTCCCGGTTTTTGTCAACTATTCTGGTTGGTCATTTTTGTTGGGAAGGGCGCCTATATATGGGTGTCTATCTGCTGTACTTCTGTCTGTGTGTCATTATGGTGGGGAAATGTACAACCAAGCGCAAGCATGAGCTGTCCTCCTCTTCTGACTATGATGAGCCAATTCTGGCTTGCTGGAGTAGGTCCAAGGGTCCGGGGGAAACCTGCTGCCCTACTGTCGGCTTGTGAGGTGTAGGATATGATGGAGGCTGCTGTAACTCGTGCTCTGGAACCCAGGGTTCCATCTAAACGCAGGGTCTCTCGTTCTGCAGTGGGTCTGGTGGATTCACCCTCTGAGGACTCCTCGGCTTCGGAGAATAGCCGGCTTCTACCTCTTCTGGGAAGTTTGTTCGTAGGGAGGAGGTCCCGGTTATTCTTCAACACATCCGGAAGAATGTGGGATTTTCACCTGGTTTTTCTCCCAAGGGGTCAGAGGACATATTTCCCCTATATATTAAACCCCCTGTTTTTGCGATGCCTTTTCATGGTCACTTCAAAGACTTCATATCTGGTGAATGGTGCGATCTGGTGCGCTCCTTGGTTCCATGCTTTTTGCAGATACTACTCTCTGGAGGAGGGGGCGGGGGGACTATCTTCCACACTCTGTGAAGGTGGATTCCATGTTGGCCACTATGATTGGCCGTACAGCGATCAATCCGGAGGATTGTTCCGCTACGGATGCGACTGACAACAAAGTGGATCGGGCTCTGAAGAAGGCTTTCTCTGCTGAGAATTTGACTTTGAGGGCTGGCATATACTCTTCGTATGCTGCTCAGTCCTTGGTGTTTGACTTTGAGAAGTTAGCCATGGCTATTCAGGAGCAGACTGACTGCTACGACTTACTTTTCCACATGGAGCACCAGCCCAAATTATTGGATGATATCTCTTCTGATGTTCTTGAATCTTCTGTGGATTTGCGTTTGTCTTTTGAGACATTCTTTTTGGTGGCTATTTCCTCTGCTCGCCGCCTGAGTGAACTGGGTGCTCTGTCTTCCAAACATACTTTTTGTAGGGTTTTGATGACGGGATCATTTTGAGGACGTCAGGAAAAGACCACAGCATCGCAAATGGCCTGCGCGTGGTACGCGCGTCTCATCAGGTGAGATGCAGAAAAAACCAGGCGGTTGGAGGGGGATGGGGACGATATATGCTCCACGTGGAATGGGTGTCTGGTGAGGCATCGTATATGTAATGAATAGAATCGAGGGAGTAGGACTCAGAGTAATGCAATTAACGGTAAGTAATTGATGCATTACCTGCTTCCTATCACAGAACTGCATCGTCTAGAGAACATCTTTACAGTGTCTTCAAAGCAGGGGTTGGTCACAGTCCCAAATATTATAGCGGTTCTTCACCGGTGTTACACACACACTGCCATTAGGGAATCAAGCAAGGCACAGAGGGTTGCACAAACCAGTTTTAGGCGCAAGAGTCGCAATAGGAGACGGATCCGGATGCTGGGCGCAAAGCTGTGGAATACTTACCATTATTAGCTCAGGAAACACAAACATATTCAAAGAGGTCTACCCATCCTTCCATGAAGCTGTGGCTGCCACCCATCCCCGCTTCCAAGACATGAGTCTAAATGACCACAGATGCAGCTTAACGGCTAGGACGGCCGACTTTGAAGCTGGCTGAGGCTCAAACATCCTGTGATTCTGGGTAAATCACTTACTCTCCCTGTGCCTAAAAATGACTGTGTCCGTCTGTGATGCAACTGGTGCTCATGTAAAGCGCTCAGATACCTTCGGGTCAAGTTCGCGCTACATAACACTGCAAAAAAAAATGTAAGGCCTCAAAGGAGTAGGGGGTCAAGCGCCCCTCAAATCGCCTCCTCTTACGGCCTCTCCTCTGACGAGGAACGCCACACAGTTCCCCTAAGTTTCTCGCCTTTTCTCAACAGCGCTACGGAGCGGCCCGCGTCACAAATCACCGAATCCATAGATAAATCTGACAGGACTCCTCGTACGTCAGAACGCAGCGTAGGCCAACATTGGCTACAGGAGCGCACCCCATGCAGCGCCGGGCCAAGCGGGAACTCCGTAGGACATGGCGTGCGCAGGTGTCCGCAGGAGGGTGGGGCAGCCCCGGCGCCTCGCAGGCGCAGCACCGTGGGCCAGTGCGGGTCACGGTCCGACCCGCCCGCTGAGTCAGGCCCAGAGGTAGTACCTGATACTCCGGTCTGCACCCTGGGCCAGCTCAGAACCGCGCCAGGCTTTTTTAATAGATTAATCAGCACAGAGCATGTACAAAGATTGCCCGGAGCTGGATTACTCACTTTGCTGAGGAAATGTTAGCCCAAAAAGTGTTGCGTGTTGAAATCAGAAAGAACACCTCACTCACGGCGCCAAACCCTTCAGCAACAAGGGAACCGTACGTACTAAACCATCCTTCAAAAACTGTTGCACAATATGGACTTCTTAATAGGAGCCTTCCTTACTACTTAAACGTCAAGGCAACAACACACTCGCTAGCGTTTGTATAAAACCATTTACAGACCCTATTACAAGGTGATGGGGGAAGCAATCCCACGTATAATTCTGCTAAATCAGGGATTTTAGTGGGAAGAAAAACGTTAAAACAAGGGGGGGGGGGGGTAATAGGGTCAGAAAGGGCCTATGTAATTAAGGGCTTAGCTTAAACATGTAAACTACATTTCTGTGATTCCCCACTGCATTTTCTTTTGCATGGTCTATATTTTGGAAACTGCATACCTTCTCCGTATAATCACAACTGCTGAATGTGGGAGCAATACCCTGTGTGCTCTGCAGAGAGGCCGAGGTTTGGATGAGCATGTATTCTGAAAACATTTTTTAAAGCACTGCGAGAAACTCGCACTGCCTTCCATCTCCACCCCAGAGCGCTCTATAGTGGAGGCAACTCAGTTCCAAGTATGCACTATACACAGGGCCATTGGAAATACCCAATTCTGCAGATTCTGCTTTCCTGCGTAATTATGAATTTGTTGTATTTGTCACTTAATTATCATCTGCTGCATAATCTACAGATTTTAACAAAACAGTTTTTTCTAGCTCTAACAATTAATAAATTACTAAAAAGGTCGTGACACGTGTTGCTGCACAGTGGAAGTTCCTTCACAAAGGTTAATTGATCTACAGTGGTGAAATGTTTGACCTGACAGTGTTAACCTACGTAAAAATGGCACATACATGAAGCAATATTATCAAAAATGTAGCACATTATGCAGCATAATTTGCCTTTCCTTGTTGCATAATTTAATCAGCACTTCCACATATTTCCAGCCCTCCATTGCCACATAATTCCAGTGGCCCTGAGTATACAAGAGAAATAAGCAACACAAAAAAGAAATACAGAAACTACAGCCTGGAAAAATCCTATACTCTTAGGGAATGCAAGATTAAGTAAAATATGCAACAGGAACTAAATTGCGGACATGACTAACTTTAACTATCTTTACGTTCATTGTCTAGAAACTGATCAATACTTTTACAATTAAAGTTAATGACATGATTAGGGGGCCTGCTAGGGACCCGTTTCAATGTATGTTTTTCATTTGTACTGGATAGGAGACCCTCACCCAGCAAACTTAAAGCCCTGTACCCAATCATGAGTATGCTGTTGTTCATGCACATGTATTTCTGGTGCCGCAACAATGGACTTAATTTTACTGGCCAGGAAAATTGAGCAGTAAAATCAAGTAGGGAATGGGTATAGTGCGGTCAGACACAATTCCCCTGCCAATTCCAGATCCTCTTCCAAGGCCCAGACAAGCAAAGTCCTTCCCTCTCCCACCCACCTCTTCCCATTACTACATGCAGTGCTATCCCTCTCTAATTCCCCTACTTAGGATTTTAGCTATTTGTTTACCAATAACCTGAGAGTGGCACAGGAGAACCAGAGCGAAGGCAAATTCTTCCTTTGTCTTTCTTGGCAAATTCAATTTGGTAAGATAGCTCAAAGCGTCAAAGTGCCTTCTAGTGAGAGTTCCCTGAAGAGTGCAGGTGGAGCTTTGAAGAGCCGAAGAGAAGTTTACATTTTTTCCTTTTTTAATTGGATAACTCTGCTTTTTTAAGTAAGTTAGAAGTAATGTCTGGAATCACACTACCACCATAAAATCTGAGCCAAGAAGCACCATGTGAAACATACTTTTTTAGAATGCAGATGATCCACATCTTTACCTGAAATTCTCCTCTGCTCCAGACATCCAACACCTCAAATACTGCATTTGTGATCCAGTTTTATTAATGTTTTATTTGTTGGTGGTGGCGGAGGGTGGCGCTCCTCCGCTCTAATGGAGCAGCTGCCGTTTTTCTATACTGTTTGAAGATTATACTGAAGTTTTCTTCCTCAGAGGATACATTCTCCTCTTCTTGTAGGTGGTTCATGCCATTTTGTTAAACACAAGTTTCTACTCCTTACACCCAACATTTCCTTCTCTAATGGCCTTTGCAATGTTTTAAAAAGCTTTCTTTTTTCTAAGCTAGGCTTTTCTAGTTTTAGCTCTCCCTGGTGCCATCAAAACATTCTTGATGAACTTCCACTTTACAAGCAAATATCAAAATAACTCCTAACGCGGTCATTTGTTCTGATATGAAGGTTAATTCCACATGCCCAGTGACTAGCACTGGTGCTGCTACTCAAGGAGTACATATTGGCACTATGCAGGTTTTTATTATCAAATGTTACATTAGGTGCTGCAAGCTGTGGTTAAGAGGCACTCCACACCAGTGCATACGTTTTAATAAAAAGCACATACATTAAATACGGGTGTCTGCATTTTTGTCCTGATTAAATTATTTTTAAAATAGCCCATTGCAACAAAAAAAACACAAAACAGAAATGTTATTTACAAATGGGGGTGGGGGCACACTACTCACACACCGGCGGTGTTGCCCCTAAGGACTTTGGTCAATGTAGTAAAGTGTTTGCGATGCATCATCTTTCGATCTTCTGCTATCTTCGCCATCCCTGGACACGTGTTTCGGGGTTTCACCCCTCGTCAGCAGGGATAGGCAGTGTTCTGGGGTTGCCGATGGCTGCCAATATTTGCCAGGTATAGTACCACTCCGGCGCGTAGGTGCGGGATCCCAGGCTCGTCAGCCCGCTGCTCAAGGGAGCTTTAAAGTTACAAATGGGGGTGGGGTCGCACACTACTCACACACCGGCGGTGTTGCCCCTAAGGACTTTGGTCAATGTAGTAAAGTGTTCGCGATGCATCATCTCTCGATCTTCTGCTATCTTCGCTGTCTTCGCCATCCCTGGACACGTGTTTCGGGGTTTCACCCCTCGTCAGCAGGGATAGGCAGTGTTCTGGGGTTGCCGATGGCTGCCAATATCTGCCAGACTGCATCTACCATGATGCTTAGGGGCGACCCTGCTGGGAGGTGAAGCAGTGTGCTCCCACACCAATTTTCTACTTGAAGGCTCCCTCGAGCCGCTGTGGGCTGACGAGCTCGTGGAGAGGCACCTGCGCGCCTGGAGAGATACTACGTTCCAAGGATACGGCAGCCTGCTCAGCAACCCCAAATAATGCCTAATCTCTGCTGATGACAGATAATCTAGAAACACGTGTCCAGAGATGGCCAGCACTGATCTGCACCCACCTAGTGAAACACTATAAAGACTTTGCAAGTGTACTCGCTTGTCAGACTGCATCTACCATGATGCTTAGGGGCGACCCTGCTGGGAGGTGAAGGAGTGTGCTCCCACACCAATTTTCTACAGAAATGTTATTTGTCTATGATAAATCTATGAGTTAAAGAATGTAATGTAGGATTAGTCCCTAATCCATTTCAATTGAAGATGGAATGAGGCACCACATAGCCAATAATTTGAGGTGAAACGGTAAGGCTCCTGTAGAATGGAGCAAATGTCAACCTAAGTGCATGTTAAAGAATTGGTAACTGTGTGCCTTTCAGACTGCTGCCCTGTCGAGCCAAACCTAAAAATAAATGGTGGGCTAATTACCATAAGTGATGCACACTGACATCACGGGATGTGATATCACAAAGCCAGAATACTGCAAATGTTAATGCCAACGGCAGTCATTTCTACAACAAGCCAATTCTTATTCACCAAGGGAGTAGTGGGCCTGGTCACCTAAATAGAAATGTTTATATGCCTTTAACACCATTTTTATGAAGGTCTCATATTTATTAGCACATAGCATTGAAAATGTATGAATATTTTAATAAAACTCCACTGCTGTGGTCTTGGCATCGACTAGGCATTCTGCAGGGTCATCCTCCATTGGGTTTAACCCCTTCTGTGCTCATGACTAGCTCAGCTCGTCATGAGGCACAGTGCTCCTGTGCTCATGACGAGCTGAGCTTGTCATGACCACACCCATTTCTATTATGGCCCAGCACAGCAGAATATCGGCTCAAGCAGCCAAGGTGTTAAACCTCCTGCTTTAACAACTCACTTTTGTTGGCTTTAGGACTCTGAGCACTTTACTGCTGCTAACCATTGCTAAATAGCTTGTTCTCTCTCCTTCAAACATTGTGAAACTGGCTTACACCCAAGTGGCACATTTAATTTCCCTTAAAGTCCCTATTTAAGTGGTACTATATGTACACAGGGCCTGTAAATTAAATTCTGCTATTGGGCCTGCAGCACTCATTGTGGCCACCACATAAGTAGTCATCTAAACATGTCTCATGCCTGCCACTGCAGCTTGGGAGTGCAGTTTTAACTGCCATTTCTACCAGGTAAAGGAAATCTTTTCCCAGGCACTCCTCGGGTAGGCAGTAAACCGGCCATAGGGTGCACAGGGTGCAGTGTATTTAAAAAGTTGGACATGTGTTTTTAACCTTTACATGTTCTGGTAGTAGAAAAACTCTTACATTTGTTTCTCACTACTGCAAAGCCTCCCTCTTTGATAAAATAACATTGAGTTACCTTATTGCATTTAATAATTGATAACTTCCAATTAGGAGCAGTTAGGAATTTAGTGTTTGGGGTCTAAGAATTGCAATTTAAAACCCTCTTGATGCTAAAGTCGGATTTTAAGTCACCATCCTGAAAATGAACTTACTCGCAAGATATACAAACAGTACTCCTCACCTTTCCATCTAAATTGAAATTAGCCATTATTAACATCTACTCCCGCCCGGTTACACTTGCAAAGGAATCCAAAACCTTAGAGGAACTAAACCTCCTTATCCCGAAGATGCCAACTAGCTCCGTTAGAAATTGCGATTCCTTAAATGCAATCTAAGTAGCACAAAAGAAAGTGCACTTTAGCCTTAAGGAATCGCTAATTACCACCAACTTCAAGTTGGTGGTAATTAGCAATTTCCTTTGAAAAATCACTTTTTTGCTTTTTTTTTTTTGAAGTGCCATGTGGCACACATTCATGCCCTTAGGGCATATATGTGCACCACATGTGCACACATGCACATTTCAGGGGTGCAACAGGGTGTCCATTTGGAACCCTGGCACCCTTGAAATTGCGCCTGCAATTTGCGAGTGCCTCTTGGTGACTCGCAAATTGCGGGAGCAATTCCTATTAATTCCTATGGGCCTTTTGGCCCATAGGAATGAATGGGAAGGTATTCCTTAATTGCGAATCGCAATTTGCGATTCACAAATAAGGAATATTAAGGAATCGAAAAAAATATTGCGATACCCATCTACATGGCATTTTGCGATTCCTTAATAGCGATTCCCTAAAAAAAAAATCGCAATTAAGGAAAAGCAAACATTCATTTACCTACATCTGGCCCCTAGTTTATATTTCCTTTTGTTTCTCCACTCGTTCATTATAGAATATTTTTAATAGGTGCCGCTCTTGAAAAGGATCAAGGCGAAACCAGTGGCCAAACCCCTCAGAAAAGGCAACAATGAAACTAGTCGAACTTGAGAGAGTTGGCAGAAAACAGAAACGTAAGTGAGGCCATTAAATGACAGAGAGGAACATGATCATGTTCAAAATACACAGGAGGATTTACTACAAAGGTATGAAACTTATTGAAAAAACATAATATTCAAGGTATATTAAAGAGACTTCAAACCAGTGCAGAGAAATTTTTAAATCATTCATGAACTCACCAACCCTGAGTTACTTAAAAAAGGTAATTGTTGGAGCAAACCTAGAAAAACGTAAGGATTAACGCTCAGAGTCTTAAAATTGGACAAACCAAAAATATATTATCAAACACCTTCTCCACCACGTCCACCCACTCGGCAAGCGCATTAGATGCATTAGCTGTTGCCGAACTAGCACTCATGATGAGGAAAAAAAAACGAACATTCCAGGGAAACCGTGTTGAGCATCAGACATAAAAGAATTCCTCCCAGCACTGGCTACTTCTTACAACCCCAATTGTTTAAAACTGTGGTTATTACCCTGTGATCTGGGGACCCCTGGAGGTCCGCAACTGGTTAGAAAATTAATTATTATTAACAGATTAATAAAGTGTATACAAATAAATAAGCAAAAAATGTGTACATTTAAATTTTAAAATGTTCTGTATATGTGAAGGAATTTGAGATTGGGGACTAAAAGTTCAATTAATATCTTTAGATTGATCGTGGGAGCAGTACAAGTGCATAAAAGAAAATACAGCATGGATGATGAGTGACCTCATTTGAATTTAGAAAAGCTCCAACCTTCCTTTCAAAATTATGATTTTCAAAAACAAAATTATACGTGAATTATATAAAGATGTGTCACCATTTGTGTACTTGTTTGTTTGATGATGTTTCTTTCTGTATTTTTTGTGTATTGTATTGCGGTTCAAATAATCTAAAATGCTTAGGCCCGGGATACCGGCTTCCAATGATGACTCTGTTGGGGCCCCCGAATTCCAATATTTCTGTGGGGGTCCCCAGATTAGAGTATTGATTAAGTGGGGGACCACAGAAGTCTAAAGGTTAAGACCCACTGGTTGAAAACATAGCTCTAAGGCCCCTGACAAGTGCACCTCTCACCCAGATCATGAGGTAAAGGATCTAAAGTGACTGAAGGCAAAGATAAATGCTTATAAAGGCTAAATTATCTTTCACGAATAGCCAGCCAACCTAAAATGATGTTAAAAACAAGAAAACGGACATGAAAAATGAAAACCCGAGGAGGCCATTTCGTGTGACCTGAAAGATCGTCTATACACCAGTGCTTATTTTGAACTGGTGGTTTCTGGTGCTCAGCACCGGCACTTAATCATCAACACCAGAGCTTTTCATGAGCACCAGTTAAGGATACATTCATTTATGTTAGGCATGGGGAGATCAAGTGATTTATGTGGAGCCGACGCAGAGACTCAAACCTGGTTCCTCAGCTCTGAAGTCGGCAGCTCTGACCATTATGCCACATCATCTCCCCACTTTCATGGTTAGTAATTGGTTCTGTTTCAGGTGGCGCAAACAGGAGAAATGGCCTGGTGCAGGCGGACTCCTGACTAGAGCCCCGGCAGGTATTTTTTCTTTTTACAAATTAGCCACTGCTGTAACACTGCATTTATGCACATCAAACATTATTTACTCGCAGCAGCAGAAGGCAGCAGAACATCTCCTTCTGTTTCAGGCTGCATTTTAAGTGCCAGGGAAAGTCAAGATGGCTCATTTACTCAATCGCCAATCTTTACAAAGCGTCCCAATTTCCACTCAACCCTGTCCCTGGGAAAGATTGTTTACAAGTAAGAGACTTCTACAAAGAAGCATGGGAGGCGACTCTTGAAAGGAATGTATTAAGGTCATATGCAATTTACATGCTGTAATTGGGTCAGTGGCATAACTGGAAAGTGACATACCGGCATGTTACAAAACCCCTGCAATAATACATTTGATCCAATTATTTTATTTGGTACATAGAGAATATGAGGTAAACTAAAAAACATTTTTGATCTTAAATAGTGTTTTTGCTCAGTACAATAGCTGGTTCACAAGAATCCCTCTAGTAAAGTGGGCATTGCATATCTGGACATGTGGCAACAGATACCATGCCATAGTCACTTAGTGAATGTTGGAAAGGCAGTTTCAATGAAAAGTTTGTTGGAGCCATGTGCATGAGATTTTGTAGTTGCAGTATGGCAACATTCTCCACATACTGTAACAGTGTGTAATGCCAATATACACAGCGATCAAGTTGCCACGGTTAATTAGCCAACACCGCCTTGAATGCTGTGCATTTTAAACTCATACTTACAAAGTTAAAAGCGAACAACAAGTACAAGGCTGGATTTAAAATCAGGATTGGCTAAAGATACCCACTTGAAATCCGCCACATGGCAGCTATAAACATTCACACAATAGCATCGCTTCCCTGCAGGCGTGAGAAGGAAGCAGAAATGCAGTGGGGAGGAAGTTGTAATAAAGTTACAAGCATTAAAGAAGGGAGGGTACAATTTCTTTGGCAGAATTTGTTAGGCTAACAGATCCCCAAAACGCTGCTTAGGCTCTGAACTAAAAAAACACCACAACTTTTGTGTATGTTTGAAGAAATGCACAAACGCCGCCAATATCTGCGAAAAATAAATGCTGAGAACATGAATCTATATACTTGAAGATGCAGGAAAAACACAGCCCCGGAGACATTGTAGGATTTATCAAATTAGCTCTTCCAATCAGTGAAAGAGTCTGTGTGTCAGTCACTAAACACTTTCTTTAATATCTTCTACAGCGGAAAGAAACAGACTAGTACATGAGCGAATTAGGTGCAAATGATAAATTACAGCTACAGTCAGTATACAAAAATGCAAATTTTAAGTTTATATGTATATGCAAATGTGACACATTTCATAGCGCATCTGCTGAATGAGCTAGCTAAGATGCATTTAATTTTTCAGGTGTAAAATGTAAAATACACCTGGATGGGATTTAAGCTTGGGGTTAACTAGACCCTGGGGGAATTTGGAACAGTTTAAATGATTTAACAAAAAGGCAGAGAAAAGGACTTATTTGTTATTGTTTTTATCACAAGAAAGAGAGAAAAATCGAAAAACAATAAAAATATATTTTTAAAAAGGCAGAGAAAAGGACTTGGTCTTATTGTATGCTGGCATTTGTAATGTAATCATTGATTACAGTGTTGTATCAAGTTGTATAATGATCATATATTTCATTTCAACAACAAGCAAAAAAAATAGGATTGAAGGAGATCGAGCCAATATCAACATATTTAAGTGAGGTAACAATCAAGGCTGATCCTCAGATAGGGTTCTGGGATAGAGTCGAGAGGCGTGTGGTCCACAGTCAGACAGCCCCATAGGGCGTTTTGATTGTACCAGACAGGCCTGGCTGACAGGTCAATGTGTGGGCCGGTTTTGTGCCAATGTGTTGGTCAGTATTGTGACCGTTTGTGGTTTGATGATGTAAACATGTTTGAATAAAGACTAGGTGACAGTAACAAGCAGCACTGTTAAGGCTGTAGATGCTATTATCTCATTACATACAGCGTAGTAGATCACTAACTACACTTGTGTACAGAAGAGCAGAGACCGGTCAATGGTTTGCAAGATTTATTCACTGGCTCAAACGTCTCTATACTGTCCTAAGGGCGTGAGTGCATACTGGCAGAGTGGTATCGGAACCCTATGATGTGGGACGCAGGACTAGAAAGGGGTGTTCAATGTCCCACTTATTATTTGCGATCGCAATGGAGCCTCTGAAAAGTTGTCACGTCCAGGAATTTTTATCATGGATTTGAGGTCCGTGGGCAAACCCACTGTGCAGTAGTATATGATAGTGATATGCTGCTCTTTCTCCGAGGTGTTGTGGTGGATTTGCCTGGTTGAATAAACATATTAAACCGGTTTGGTATAGTATCTGGGCTACGTATTAAATGGCAAAAATCTTACTTATTTCCACTTTGCCGAGATGCCACACAGCACCTGAATTTACAATTGGAGCCATACCTGCATTAAATATTTAGGTGTTAAAATATATCATAGCCAGCAAGATTTATCACATGGGAATATTGGAGCAGCTGTTAGAACACTTAGAACAAGTATTCATTTTTGGACAAACTTACCATTATCTGTGGCTGGCAGAATAGCAGTAGCTAACAAGATTGTTTTATTTCTTTAACACATTGCCATTGGTGGTGCATCGGCAATTATTTAGGGGATCTGAACCTCTACTACTGGAATTAGGGAACATGTAGGTGCAGAGTAGCACTAATAAAACTACAGCGCCCTGTAATGGAAGGAGGATTGGCGTCTCCTGACTTTTAATCTTATTATCTGGCGGCTGAACTGCAATGGTTAAATAAGTGGGTTTACTGTCAAATGAACCCTGGGGAGGGTGTTACTGGCCCACTGCCTGATTTGCAGGACTAATTGAAAGTCTTCTTGCTTCCTCGGTGGAGACTGCCTGCAATTTATCTTGAGCTGCTAATGATACAGCAGTGCTGCCAATGTTCCCTGCAGCGATCCTGGGTCCAGGTACCCTATTACCCTGATATGGCATTAAAATGGATGAAAATAGTGGCCCAGGTAGGAGCGTTAGCAGGGATTGAAAGATACCGTTGGGGTTAATCATGTTGGGAACCTATATTAGGATGGAGTATTGCTTAGGTTTGAAGACTTGACTGAAGAATTCCATATACCTAGAGGACAATTTTTAGTACACAGGGCATTGGTGTCAACAATGATGAATTTTTGGAGAAATGGAGATATGAACCTGCCACACATAAGGTGCGTCAACAGCTCTGTACATCAACAGGGTATGCAAGAGGGGTCTTGTATCTATATTGTGTGATTCTTTGAAATATTATTTCTCCTCTTGCGGATTTGAATAAAAGGTAGAGAGACTTAGAGCTCCAAATTAATGATTTGGACTGGGGTAGGATTGTAGCACATACACCAGAAAAGCTAGGTTCAAATTAATTTCTATATCCTGCATAGAGCTTATTTTACACCTGGCAGGATTAACAAGTTCTACGCAACTGCTGCTACAAAATGCCCTAGATGTGGGGAGTTGGGGGCAGGAATGTTCCACATGGTAAGGTCCTGCCCTTCCTTGGCCGGAAGGAAGTAATAGAATATATTAATGGAAAAATCTTGCAAGATATTCCTTGTACATTCTTGGTCTGCCTTCTAGGGGGACACACTCGCACTATAAATAAGAAAATTACTAATAGATTTACTGACTTAGGTTTGATTTTGGCAAAACAAAATGTAAATGTAAATTGATACTTGTATAGCGCACTACTCACCCGCAAGGGTCTCAAGGCGCTTGTACGAATACCGCTGTGGAACCCATCCTGGCTTTCCCTGTGAGGCGTCCACTCCTGGGCACCCCCAAGGTGGAGGCCAGGCATCCTTAGCGTTGTGGGGGCCGTTGTGGAGATTAAGCAAGCTATTGCCCAGAGTTGCAGAGTGGGACTCCATGATTGGAATAGGCACCGAGGTGAGAATTATCAGGTCCGTGGAATTTTTGAGCCCAAGACCCGCCGAGGCGGGGAATTGAACCCTGGTCCTGGGCTAGACCTCTGCATCAGGGTCTGCCGCTCTAACCATTGAGCCACACTTCTCCACAAAACAAGACTTGACTATGCACTTGAAATCGGCACACCGCCCTCAAATTACTAGCTGGCATAAAGAAATGGTTAAATGAGCAAATTTGGAGAGTGCTGTGTTGGTTCATGAAATAAAAAGAGGACAAGGGAAAATTGAAAAGATCAAATTGTGGGAACACCTGGTGGATAGTTTGTTGGCCCCGTAAGCAGACAAAGATTCGTCAAATAGCTCCCCGAGTCCTAGAGGGTGAAAGAAGGGATATCTAGTTTAATTCTGTGAAAATGGGGACTACTGTGATATACTGGTCCATGTGGATAGTTTGACACTTTATTTATGACTGCTTTACTTGATAAGGGATACCTTAAGGTGGAGGGGATTGATGTTATAGTTTTATTGTACTCATTTTAGTGGACCCAAGATATGTACGAAATTTACAGTAGTTGTAATATGCTTGAATGCCTGGATGCATGCCCTATAAAATATACGGATTATCACTTTTAAATCT
Source organism: Lissotriton vulgaris (assembly GCF_964263255.1). Classification (NCBI taxonomy): domain Eukaryota; kingdom Metazoa; phylum Chordata; class Amphibia; order Caudata; family Salamandridae; genus Lissotriton; species Lissotriton vulgaris. The sequence continues at coordinate 570,910,899 of NC_141697.1, forward strand.
GTAAATTATAGTTATCTAGGTATTTCTCTTTTTTAATCTAGATTTTAATATATTTATTATAATTATTGTGTACCTTTTTGAACCAAATTACTGCATATGTAGTGCTCATCATTTATGATCTGTGTTCTATGCCCGTCACTATTGCACTAAGGTCTATAAAATGAAAATTATTTAAACTTGACTTCTTGATAAAGGAACATTGTGAATTTCACAGCCACATTTCTTTAATATTAGTGAAGCAGCACGGACTCCTGTGTTTCCCCACCCCTTTGAGAAAACCTAGACAGGAGGTCTTAAAAAGTCCAGAGTCGCTCGATTTAATAATTCAGGCCACTTTTGTTTTGTTTTAGTAACAAGTTCATAAATGTGGGCTACTTTTACTGTGGTGTCTGCGCCTACCAGTCCTAGCTTGCTGCAGGCGACCGAGGATGGAGATAAGAACAATGCATCATCGTGTACCTAAGCTGGCCAAGCATGATGATAAAATGATGAGATATGAGGAAATGCCAATGGAGAAAAGAGGCAGATAGCTGAAAACCATTTTCAAAGTTGTATGTAAATTAATAAATAAATAAATCCGAATGACAGATAGGAAAGCTAACACAAAGGGTTGGCGGGCTGTCAGCTTGGTCAGTATGAAAGATCCTGGATAGAAAGGGTGATGCTTGTAAAACCTGGGCGATGGGCTCTGTCAGAGGGTGGTTAGCTATGTCACGATGCCTCGGAAGATAGGCTACTGAAAGAGGTTGTCCGATGAAAGGTTAGTGACAAGGCAATCAGACTGAGAGGAACCGCTCATTAATGGCTAACCCATCAGAAACAAGCCAATGGCAGGACCATGCAAGAGAGTACAGGATTGGACAGATAGGGCGGTGGAAGCAGGACTGAGCAGAGGCAATCGGATAGGCCAGTGGGCAGAGAGTGCAGATCTATAAAAGGATTGTAGGGCACGGCATTAGGACAGCTAAAAAAACTACGAAGCCGAAAGTGGAGGAGGTAGGTTGTGGGAGGTGGAGGTCTAGTTAAGACAGGGTGGATAGGAGGGGTTTCAAGTTGTTAGTGACATGCCCGCAAGGATCTGTGGTTGAACAGATCTACTCTCTCTGAATGAGCATTACCATCTATTCAATACACATCCAGGGCTATCTATTACATGTAAACCACTATGATTACACTAACATTCAGCAGTAATGACTCCTTGTCTTATATAATTACTCCATATACTGGTGTCCTCTTTTAACCCGCATAGTCATTGTTAAACTTCCACAAAAATGTTTTTACAATCAGGGTTGGTCATATTTCGAATAAATACTACTCTTAGCTCTCCTTGTACCAATCTACCTATCTCCTTATCCGATGTTAATCTTAAATTATCCCGCCACGGTTAAATAAAAAAGTTAAAAAATATGGTTTTGATTTTACTCCCATTTTTTTATACATTGTAATGACCACGTGATAACAATTGGCAGTATATTTATGTACCCCCTTCAAACTGTTACAGTCAGCACACCTTTTACTCTTATATTGAAACATTTTGTACAGCGCTGTAAAACTTGGGACTAATGGAGATGGCTTTATAGAAATCAATAGGTAAAGAAAAATAGGATTCCTAGCATGCTAAAAAAGAAATATCTCAGACTGCAGAGACGAGATCTGAACCAAAGGGAGGTTTCTGCACAATAAATATTAGCGTGCTCAATTTGTATGAGTGAAAAACAATAATTCTCCCAGAGTCAGCAGGCGGCAATGCACATAATCTTGTAACAAGCATTGGCAACTGTAGTAGATCCGATGACAACTGAAAGTGCATTTTCTGGGATTTACTTTAGGCACTTAATAACCGATCATGCTGCACTCCGTCACTCATCCACCAAGTGAATCATGCTTGCATTCACGAACCTATCCACAGACAATAAGATATATAAGCTCAACAAGCACATGCAAGACATAGTGAAAAAAGAAAGTAATAAAAATACTGCAATGCTTGCAATTAAATATACAGAATTAAAAATTACTTAATTTCGCACACTTCTAAAAACTATGCATACCACTACAAATAAGTACAAAATTACAGTTATAAAAGCAGTTTGCAACCCCTTCTAAGAAGGTCTAAGAAGAAGAAGAATCATAGTGCAATCTTCTCGCTCCAGCATTTGCTAAAGGGGTTAACGAACACCAGACCTTGCCTACTAGAGAATTTGTCTGCATGTTTTAGTGTAGTGTAATAATTAACACTAAAAGGCCGTGGCTGTAAACATATGTTTTCCAAATAACTATGTCAACAATAGTGTCTTTGTTGTAACTTTTCAGAATAAACAAAATCAGAAGCATCTACAAAAACTCTTCTCAATGAACCAAACCGGATTATAGCCTTGAATCACTGCATCGTCGCCATATTGAGGATAGGCTTTGGAAGAAGGCCGAAAGTGCAATAGAAGCACTCCTTTAGCCGCAGCTCACACCTTCCGCCCCACCAAATGCTTGCAGAGAAGAACCTCAACATGTTGGTGGGGCCCAATTGCAACTCTCAATACCGCCTTCTAAAGTTCTTTTTCTGGTGCTCACATAAGGCCCCTCCACAGCTGCAATGTCAAGCCAGACCTAAAAGGACATGGGAATACTGATCTAGCCAACTGGTGTTGCATTAGCAAAGATCATGGATGCAAGCATCCAGAATTCCTGAAATGCTGCCTCCCCACAGGTTTAAGGGATAGGGTAGTTGTTCTGAGAGTACCAACTGTGCAGTGGCGGCTCCTACCTCGTGTTACGGGTTGGGATGAGGGCTTCATTTTGGCAAGACTAAGAGTCAAAGGAATCGACACAGGAAGAAATAGAGCCTCTGGCTCAAGTTCAACCTAGCATGGCAGGAAAATATTTTACTCAGTGCTTAATTTGGAATGAAATTAGTGCCAGGGCGCTCGTCAGGAGGCCATCACAGCTTCCACCACCCATTGCCACTGCCAGTTGCACCAAAGACAGTACCAACACAGCTAATAACCATCATACTCCTCCTACAAGTGTGACAATTCGAGGCTCCAAGGCTATAAAAATAGCTCATGTGGCAGGTGTTTTTTTTTAATGTATATTGATTTAATAAACAACTGTTGTTTAGCACAGCTCTAAGTTGCACAAACAGCCCCTCCATGTTGCAGCAGTCATAAGTACCAGTGTGGACAATTAAGTGCCTGTGCCAAGCACCGGAAACCACTGGAAGAACTGATTTTACTCCAATTTAGAATGGGTGCTTATCTTCGCAAGGTTACTACTGGATTGCAAGGGTGTGTTCTTGAACGATAGCTGAAAGACAGGATAATTTGCTTTCCATACGGTGTTTGTAACGCATTTTGAAAATGTCCACCAGGTCACCTTGTATGGACAGTAGTCCCCTTTGTGGTTTGGCAAAATTAGGCCGCCTACTGCATCATTTGTTTTTAGCCTGCATAATGTTTTCCCACCAGTGGACTCAACAATCTACAAACCCACGGGCCCTTCTATACATTTCATGAATAAGTGCTCTACATCAGGGCCTTGTTTTGATGCAGCGCAGTGTACTCACAATATACCCTTAGGCACAGAGAGTGAGAGAAAAGCGTGTTTCGAATGTGTGTGGCTGGGGACCCATCCACTGGCGCAGATGTCCATTTGGGATAGGGTGTGGGAGTAAGACAAGACCGTGGTTCCAACTGGGGCTTGCCTTGACCATAGTGAATGCTACAGGCAGTATGTCCCTTTGCTTAGAATTATAACTGTCAGGTGAGCTCTAGAGAACTGTCATCCATTCATTTGTAGAGCATGATTTTATGCTCGCACCTCAAACATGCCTTTCCCTATGTCAATGCAGAGTCAATAAGCAACTAGGTACTGAGGCTAAACCAGACAATCTCTAGTTTAAAATGCCCTCCAACAGTTCCAACCAGCCCGACGAATACCCCCTCAAGGGCATTATTAAGGACAAGTGAAAGGACAGATAATGGAGTACGAGAGGAGGGAGAGAGGTGACAGAGACAGAACGGGTGAGGAAGGAGATCAGTGAGAGAGGAAGGTGTATATATATATTATAAAAATCACACAAGGTTGCTATTGTAGTTATAGCTAGGACCGAGTTTCTATAAAATATTAATGTTTAGTTCTGTTATTAACGTTGGTGCCGTTTGACGAATCTTCAAGAAACTTTCAAGAATAAGGCTCACACACCTCAGTTCCTTGCTAGACAGTTTCGGGGTGATACTTTAAGCAGGGACGAGGAAAATGGGAGTCATAAAACTCATTTTCCCAATGTAATTTCCCATAGGAACTTTACACAATGCGACAGCCAAAACAGCTGAGAGGAATTACATCAAACGTGGCAAAATATATATCTTTACCCAGAAACTTTAGGTCTGATTAGGAGTGCAGCGATCTTCGGATTGCCGCACTCGCGGTGGTGGTCCACCGTACTACGACTTTCAAAGTCATACCGCCGGTTGCCCGTTGGCTGCGCCAGGGAACTGCAGTTCCCTGGCGGTGGCGTAGCTGCGCCATAATGCAACATGCTGAGTGGGACTGGTGCAGTCCAGCTCAGCCTATTACAAGTTCCATGGCAGAAAGTATGCATATCAGCGCCAAAATTGTATTTCAAGATATAACATTCAGAGCAACGATATCTGAATTATCAGAATAATGGGGTCAATACACTCCATAAAGGCACATATAAGGTGCTGCTAATATCAAAGAGGAGCCGACGTCCAACATTGAATGGATTGTTGATCATTGCTCTGAATGTCATACCTTGAAATACAATTTTGGCGCTGATATGCATACTTTCTGTCATGTATAGGACATCTCATCGCCTGTAGCTGTCAGAAGATTATTGGTCAACTGAAGCGTATATCCGTACCCTTTTGAACGAAGAAGGGGCCCAAAGATGCACTGACTGACAATATGTCCCTCTTCTTCTTCTTCCATCCTGAAGAAGTCCAGTGTGTCAGACGAAACGCGTTGGCTACTATTTGCTATCCAAACTTTTATGGAAAATTTTGGATCAACATAAGAATAAAGCGAATATCTGTACATACCCTGAAAGTTTATATTTGGATTCCTTATTGAAACCTATCATTTGGTGTACCTTTACTGTGTATATAAAAAATATATGTCAGAGTTTGTATATATGAGTGTAGGGAAAAGTAACTATAATGCAAGGTATAACAATATATTTTAATTTAAAAAAACAAAGTGTAATGTATATATACAGTCTTTGTGTATGCACAACTTACATGGGCATGTCTAAACATGTAAGTATTAAATGCAGGTACATATGGATGCAGATCTATAGTGATTATTCCTTGTACACCAATATTAATTATATTGAATATATGTGTGTATGCTATATATATTTGCATAAACATGGTTGGATCTAGATGAGAGGGTCTGTCTGTATATATGAATATACTTATTTTTTTGTCATAAACTGAAAAAAACAGCGAATGCTTTTTAAAATCAATATATAAATATATAAAAACAAATGTATTTTCATTACATTATATTTATGTCATAGTACATAGTAAATACATGTAATTCATATAACATAATAATACTGATGAAGAACGTGTGCACACAGCTTTATGCTTCTTTCAATTCTTGTTTCTTTAATAACTCCAAAACTACTGAATAGATTTACACCAAATTACAAAAAGCTCTCTTTCTGGACCAAGATCTACCTATCTGCCAAATTAATTCCATTAAGCGGATCGTATTGTAGTTGTGTCTAAAATAGGGTATTCTCCTTCACGCACGTGGTGAATGGGACCTGAAACAGAAACCTTTTCCAAAACACACGTTCCCTGAAGAAGGCTTTAAATAGCCGAAATGCATTGGACCAAGTAACAACATGTATTTGGATAATGAAATAATTTAAAATTGGAGTGAATGTCAACTCGAATTATGAAAACAAGTGAATAAAACCACTGATTTAAAGCAATGAAACAGCGGGTGACTATCTTAATTTTTCTAGTAGAAACTAAGGATTGAACTAAAGAACCCCAACTGGGGACACAGCAGTGACCAGGGGACGTTCCCCAATCCACTGGTACGCTTTTCAATAATATAATTAAGTGCACGACGAAGTGCACACCCAAGGAGCACGCAACAAACACAAAACTGGTATCAAACTGGTGTGTACACCTAAATATTAGTTGTGTCTAAAATGCCATGGGGAAACAAGTTTTGGGACCCCAACTTTTTTCTCAGCCCCAGCTTGATAATCACCCCAAAATATTACAGACAGCAGCTGAAGTGAGTGGCAAACTGTCTTAAAAATGTGGTTAAGATTCGTCAAAAGGCACCAATTTTTTTTCGCAAACCAAAAACACTCTTCCTATAGAACTAGCTGCTAACTACAACTACCTACTGGTGACTGCCAGTAGGAGATGGAGATATATATCAAACAATATGGATGTCAAAGTATGGAGAAGAGGTTGTCGTCATACATGTGTCTGGTACATGGAACTACGCTTCTCTTTATGATCTCATAAAATTCCATGGGGAATTGCACATTTAACCACAACGTACATGAACATACCAGACCATGTAAATATTGTTGCTTCTAGGTAAATATATAGAGGAACTTACACCTGGCAATAGAACTTTACTAGATGTCATGTAATATGTATGTCTGTACATGCATACCACTACATATTTATATGTGTAGGCGTGTCTCTCGCGTATATGTTAATTTTAGATCTTTATTGAGAAAAAAATAAAATTCCTTCTACCTTTGTCCCATCCCTCCGTTTCCGACTCCTACCAAACCTTTCGGATTACTTTGAAGTACCAATCATCCTTCTCAAACATCCACCCCCATTTTATCCAATTCACACAGCTAGCAGGTGCACGTCTCCCGTACTCCCAATAACAATTCACAACTTTCCTTTTCTAATCCACTTCCCTTCCTCAATCTCCACTCAAAACACCACTAAACGCATGAGACACAAACCTACCACAACCAATCCACAAGGAAAAAAGTAAGCGCATATTACTGATCAACTAACTATTTAACACAAACTTGGGTTCCGAAGTAGGGTGCTACTTTTCACAAAGTGCTTCAACGCCTGGTCAGAGGTGGTAAGGGCTATATAAAAGCAGGTTACAATGGGTACGCTAAAGTATATCTTTCGACTTGGCAAGGCCCTGTGTTCTTGTATGGGCGATGGCTTTCTGGGGAAAGGCAATTTTGGAAAAGCTTTCCTGGAAACTGTACTTCACGGTCTGACATCTGACAGGCTTTGCAGGCGCAGTCAGGCACACCACTGCAGAGAACGACCGACACAGAGCTGCGTATCTCTCTTTCTGGCACTCTGTCACCCTGGCGGAGTTGGTTTGCAAACATGTATCTTCTGTTCTAGACATTGAATCCCATGTAAAATATTGTCAAAGTAGCATAGAGACGGAGTGACGAAAAGGGCAGCGATTTAACTTGAAGTAGGTTACCAAGAGACTGTCATCAGGGACAACATGTTCCAGCCCTGGCTTTTATTTTGCATATCATGCTTTCATGCATGTTCTCTCGATTCAGCATTACATGAACCGAGAGACACTACACATCCTTAAATGCATCCGGGTTCTCTAAGGGCTGGAAATGCTGCCCTGGTGACATGGGGTTATCTGGTAACTTTACATTTGGAGCGATTCTGCCGAGGAGGGTCGCTGTAATGACATCCCACCCACGCGCTGTGTGGGCGCCTGGAAGTGTGTTACCAGCACACGCCTCCCTCCTGCGCGCTTTTAAATCGTGACTGGCTGACTCAAGAGGTGGATACAATGAAAATGAACAGTTGAGTAATAGTGTCAGCTGTGATTTACACCGCCTGCTTACCACAGAGGGCTTTTCAGAGTTAAAACTCTTATAATGGCGCAGCTGTCAAGTTGCCCCGGGAGGAGGGGGGCAGGAGAGAAGACTTCAGCCATCCACGGTTTTTCACTGAACAGCACCTGTCATGCTGGTACTTGTAGCCTACAAGTCCCAGCATGCACATGGGCTGGCAACTGAATCCAAGCTGGCTTAAAGTAACCCCTATGACAAGAAGCCATTTCATAACTAGGTGCACGAATCACACTCTCCCGACACCACCAACTAAATTGCCCCACCCGCCCCCCCACCCAAAAAGCATCTTGACCCGTGCCTCAGCCAGGTGGGACACCCGCCTCCTCAGTACCGTTAGTCAGCTCCAGCTCCACGGTGCACAAGTCTTCCTCAGGGGCGTCGTCGTCCATCACGGGTCCGAGGTTGAGGGGGGCCGAGGGGGATTTCTTCCGGTCCTCTCCGAACCGAGGCTTGATTTTCGGCACTTCCTCAATTTCAGGGATTCGGACAGAAAGGAAGCCCGTGCGCCGCGGCTTCCTCTATCTGGTGAGCATTTTGCCTGGGCCTGTCATTGTGCCGGGACCCCAGTGCCCACCACACTCACAGGCACCCCCTTCACCAGCTGCCGCCACTTCTGCACGCACCGACTACACTCTTAAATGAACTGCTGCGGGCACCTCTGCATGCCCCCCCCCTCCCCTCTGTGCACCAGATAATCCAGTCTACGCTAGCCAGGCCCCCTGCACCAGCTACCCTCTGGGGTACCCACTCCCCACGCAGCAGCTGCCCTCTCTGCAGTAGTTAGCCCCTTTCACGTCTAGGGTTTTCCTCTCCTACCTGGACTCTACCTGTCAATCGTGGTCTTTTCCTGTGACACCCTTCCCCACCTCGGCTATCCCACCATATTCCCCCCCCCCCTCTACCCTAATACTCAACTGTTCCTCTTCTGCCCCTTTCCCATTCGTTGTTTTCCTTCTTCCTGTCTCTGAGTCCTGGCTTGTCCTCTCCCCTTTAACCCTGCTTTTCCTCTTCCTGACCCTTATCCCGGCTTCGCCACTTCTTCCTCTTGCCCCCGTTTCCTGAATTGTCCCCCTTCTTCTCCTCCTTCCCGGATGTCCTGCTCAGCCTCCAGGAATGCCAAAAAGCAGGAAAAGTGGGGGAAACCTAAGGCAAGGCAACCCGGGGCAGGGCTACGGCGGCCTGGAGGAGCCTTGACAGCAGGGAGGGCTGGGAGGAGATACCTGGTAGGCGGAGTCTATGGAAGGGGAGGAGATAATGGGGGTAGAGGAGGAGCGGGAGGTACGGGTGCATGAGCGAGAGGGAGGGGTAACGGAAGAGAGGAGAACGGAGAGGAAAGAATTGGTGGTGAGAGGACAGAGGGAAAGGAAAACGGGAGAGAGTCACATGGAAGGAGATACGCGGAGGGAGGAATGAAAGTGATGTCGAGGGAGAGACAAGCGAGTGAGAAGTGTGCTTAAGGGAGGAGTTAGGGGAGGGGGCATGGGAAAAATAGTAACTGGGTAGACTTTCCCACTGCCTCTTTCTGATACAGTGATCTGAGAGGAATAGATAGGCGCGCTCCAGTTCAGAGAAGGAATATGATTTTTCGACAAAAGGAAAGGTAGATAGATGCGTGTCAGAGGACAATACCATTCAGCAGGGATGGCAAGTCCGTGCTAGGCAGGGGATGCAAATCATTCACCCCCCCCCCCCCCCCCCCGACCCCAGCTCTTCAGAGCGCCTCTATTCAGCTCAAGGCCAATGACTATCTGTGAGATATGGAAGACCCAAGACCCCTTCGTCACATTTTACGGGTGTTCGGGCATGCTGCGTTACCCCACTGAGAGATGGCTGCATTGACACTGAAGTACTGTTCATCGTGGAGACACATCAAAAATATACTGAGGTTCACAACAACGGTCAACACACGAGATGAGATGATGTAGTGTTACAACCAGAACTGCCGACTTTGGAACTGGGCAACAAGGAACGAGTCCTGGCCTGCGATTCTAGGCAATTCAATTAATCTCTCTTAACTGATTTTGTATTAATTGATCTGCCCTGGCCCATGTGATTCTCTCTCCCATCATTCTTTTTGTGCCTTAAAAAACATGAATCTGAGTTAGTGTCAGGCAGGGCTCGAGTCGGGGTACCACGTGGGTGGATGGCGTCCCCACGCTTATTTTACTGGGTGGACGCCCTCCCCCCTGCCAAACAGCTGGACTTCACTCTTTGGCCTCTCTGGGACAAGGAGCTCGGATCTCACAGCACGCTGCTCGCGCGCTGACTTCTCAGATGCAATCGCATCTAAGGGGTGAGCGAGGGGAGGCAATGAGCCCGATGGTGCAAGCCACCTTTCGTGACGTCACTTCCTGTGACAGCGTCCCCCCCCCACTTCTTTTTTTTAGGACTTGTGCCCTGGTGTCAGGTAATTTGATGCTCACTTAAAGGTCCCCAATGCCCTTCTGCTTAGTGCCAATATCGGCCACACTCATCAGCCCTCCCGCAGCAGCATACATGTCACACAAATAAGCAGACAAGACAACTTTTTAATTTTGAAATTCAGGTGAGCATTATCTTATTATTTTTTGGTATTATTCAGAATTATAATTTATTATCCTGAGAAGTTAATAAGTTGTCGTTATACTTAATCTTACTCGCTCGCAGAGAAATATGTAAATGTTGGCTAAAGGGCACCGCACCGACCTACCTAGACTGGGTAAATGCGATTCAATTTACACTAAATCTAGATAAGGTGAATTGGAAAAAGAAAAAACATTTTTGGCTGCCCTGCATAGCCTGACTAGATAAGCTGTGACAGCAGAGACCTATTTTGTACAATGATTATGCCTTTTTGCAGATTTATATACCCCTCGGATCAGTTCCATGGCCGGCAAGTTAGAAGAACTGAACTGACTAACGGTGAGGGTATCTGTGGAAAGTGCATTCATTAAGATCATCAGAGTCTAATTATTGCCGGTCCTACTCACTTCGATGCGGAGGTCGCAGAATGAATATAGAAAATTCCAGGCACATCTTTTGGCGTATGAGGACTTAAAAAAAGAAAAGACAACTTTTTGATGGGAAAAATTACTGCAGGTTTATTAGAATACCAAATATGCAAACATGGTGGGTTATCTTACAGAAGATCCAAAGGCAAACCGCCCCTCGCGGCCTACCACCTGATGGGCCAACTTGCATCGTGACCTTAGCCAATCAGTGCTTAGCGGTTGTGGTGAGGGGATAGCCCCTCCCACCTCCGGTGAACCATTGGTTCACTCTATTAGTCACGCCCCCACGAGGGGTGGAGCGTTCAAGCGACCCCAGGTTGTACAGGTTTCCAACCGCCCGTAGGACAGGCGGGCAGCCGTCGCACCCCAGGGTCCACCGCACAGACTTCCTGGGGATATTAGGCCTCAGCACCCTTGGGCTCCTGAAGAGGATACCCCTGAGTACCTTTCTGCCTTTGGATCGCCCTGTAACTTCGCCACAGCCCTGGGTGTGGCAACCGTCGCAGCCAGGGCCCCCTACCAAGGCCGCCACTCCTACTTACATCCCGCTACTTCCAGGGCCTCCCCTAGATCTAGGAGGAACAAATCCATGCCTACTCTGGAGAGATGTACTCCATTGTCCTCAAAACACCCTGTGGATTTTGCATGAAGCAGCCTTGTCTTATAAAGCCAAACCCCATTTGTTCGGTGAATTTACGCATTGCGCTGTTAACTCTCCTGCGCGCAGCCTCCATTGCTTGCCCAGATCTATATTCCAATAGCCCTTGAGGTTAGCCAGGGTAAGCTAATGTCTGATGAAACAAAAAGGCCCTTTTGGCCTGTGAAGTTGTGCCAAGAACTATTCACCCTCATGCAGGAAACTTACACTGCATCACATGCCTTAGCCCCGTGCCAATTCTGGGCAGGTCGAATGCAGATACCATGGCTCACCTTGCCCCATCTATTTGCTGATCTCACCTAGCTGCCGTTCTTCTAGCACAGTGTGTGCCTGTACACCTGCTTGCCCCATCTATGGGACAGTAACCCACTTGCTAGGTGACCACTCCCCCACCCGGCTGCCTACTTTGGCTATTATGGCAAGAAGGATTATACTTAACCTTTAAACAGCCCCTTTGCTTGCTAAATCATATGACACAGGAGTGTTCAGAACTAGAAGTGTGTGACAATGGGCAAGGGGCCCTCCTGCCCTTACCATGTATCCCTTAATCCTTATGGGACTTTTGCCCATTCAGTTCCCTCTGTGGTGGAACCCCCTAGGCATACCAGCTTAGATGAATCTGTCTGATTTAAGCAGTGCGCCCTTGATGTTAGCTTGAATCAGCTAGTGTCTGATGAAACACAAGGCCCTTTTGGCCTGTGAAGTTGTGGCAAGAACTATTCACCCCACGCGATAAAGTTCCACTGCATCACATGAACCGCCCACACCAACTCTGGGTGGGACGGTTTCAGACACCCTGGCTCACAATGCCCCACCTATTTGCTAATCACACTAGCTACCGCCCTTCTAGCACTGTGTGTGTCTGGACACATGTGTCTCCCATCTCTGGGACAGCAGCTCACTTGTTAGGAGACCGCTCCTACCCCTGCTTGCCTGCGTAGGCTGATAGGGCGAGAATGATTACATTTAACCTTGGCACAGTCCCTTTACCTGCTAACCCATGGCGCACAGGAATGTCCATAACTAGGCGTATGAGACCATGAGCAAGGCTGCCCCCAGCACTTGCCCTGCATCCCTTATTCCTTATGGGAATTTCACCTGCTCAGCTCCCTCCTGGTGAAGCCCCCTAGGCATACCTGCTTAGAGAATCTGTCTGATTCGATACAGGGCACCCTGTCTGTAATATGGTGCCTAACATTTGTTGTGGGAGATGCCACACACTGCATAGGTCATGGGAACCTTAAGGAGCACGCCATTGTCCACCGGGCATACCTCTAAATGGGACTGGCTCCACCCAGCTGTAACACCAGAGACACACATATCTTAAACCTCTTTACTGTGTATTTGTGAAGCGCGCATGCCCCCGGGGCATGCGGTCACTGAATAGCAATGTATGTTACCCACTCGCTAATACTTATCTATTGCTAACTGCCCTTACTTGGTTTGAAGGATTGCTGGATGCTACCTAAGGACTGTAGACTTGCTGCTCAAACCCAGATTGACCCCAAAACTTTGGGACAACCTAAGTAGTAACCATGCCCTTCATGGTACATCTACCCCAGCGTTTACTATGAACGTGCTAAAAACACGGGTCGCAGAAGATGCCCCTTCCAGTCTCTGGTTCAAGCCCATAGAAGGATAACCCGGGGCAGGCAAGTCTGTGGGAACCAGAGGGGAACATTATGTGCAAACACCTACCCTTTCCAGAATATTGGGAATGCCACATGGTCGCACACTAAGGTGACAACTACCACCCACCCGCCTGCTGCCCTGGGTAAAGTACGGGTGAATATGTCTTAACTGAAGTGACCTGTACCCTGCCCTTGTTTGCAGAGGGCACCTTTTGGCTGCATCGATCAGACCTAGCAAGATGACTGCGAGCCCCACTCCGCCATACCTACAATTAAACATAGTCCATCTGGGCTGAGGCTTTGCCTTCGCACTACCTCTTTTTGCTTTGTAATTGCCCAGAGTAAGTGTAAAATTGTACGTTCTCATCATTGGGCTGGTAACTGAAGGCAAAGAAAGACAGATCTTGGGCATAAGATCCCCGCTCCCTAGAGTAAAACAATAATTATCCTGCACCATTATCAAATGTGCATCAAACACCCAATGGGCTATCCACCTGTTTCTATGCAGATGTCTTCCAACTTAATGGCATAGACGATATATCACACTGTTCTGCCTTTGTGGTCAACAAAATACTATCTGCCGGGATTTCTCCTCTAATCCTATGATGCCAAGCCAGATTTGTAAGGTGCATGTGAGGTTTGGCAATCGTCCCAATACCAGATGCTATGTATCCAACTTATCAATATCGTCCACTAGTGAGGGCCCTACGAGGACTCGTGGGACGGAGTAGAGGTCTAAAGCATTAATGCCAATGAAAAACCGCCAGGAAACCTCTGCATCATGCATGAACTAGCCAAATAAGGCCACTTCCACGAAAATCGGCCACAAACCAGTAAACCCCATGATATTGCAATCCAGACATACACCCGGGAGGCAAACAGGTGACCCTGGCATCATACTAAGTTAGAACCCCACATTGATATAATGCAAACAAGCGGACAGCCGGACACAGTCGTGCTGCAATAAGAAGAACCCGCTACGGTTTAAAGCCCCCTGAGGATAGAAGTACAGTTCCTGCCTACTTCAAAACCAACAAAACTAAAGAGAAGGTGGACCTCTCTGGAGCGCCTAGCCATGGCCCACCGACATGCACGAGTGCTAGTGGGTGGGGGAGGGCAGGGAAACAATGACCACTCACAACACTGATTGTGTTGATTGCCCAGACAGAACTGATATTGAGACTATTGAAACCTACATGGTCCACGATTTAACTCTGGCGTCATGAGACAGTCTTGAACAAGGACCGGTGGACAGCGAGTCACCAGATAGTCAATGAAATATTGAAGGTACCATCCAAACTACTGAATTATAACTGGCAAATATAGTTCTATGATAGTAAAGCATTGAATGAATCGCTCATCAAAGTCAAAGGACATGTCGACCCGCTTTGGTCTACCTTGCTGAGAAGGGTGGAGCAATGCCCATTGTCGCTATTAGTGAGTGAAGAGATTATTCCTTCATGTTCAGCTAAATTTGAGAGACACTACCCCCAAGTGGTCTTCCAACTTTATGGCACCCTGGCAGTACAAATTGGTTTAATGCACCAATAATCAACCCCAAGCTGATATACTGTTTTGCCCCAACCAGGGCACCCTGTCCAGTTACCCCCAAGGCAGACGCACTGCAATGCCAACTGAAGGCAGAGTAAAACAGAATTTCTGACCTAGAACTGTTCACAGCAACACATACATTGAGACGCCCAGTATTGCATGAAACTAGAATCAGCATACGCCCGAGCTACATACAGCAAGGCAGTTCTACGGAACACCTGACAATTGTGCCACTATATGCCAGGACTCACGTCAGGCAGTCACTTCCTTTTGCACCACACCTTGCTCCTGCCGTGCTGCCAATCATAGTAACACCACAACTACTAACCCTGACACTCTTGCAAGAATGATAATTCTGCCTATTCCAAGCCCTCTAAACTATAAGAATGGCTTGGGTAGCAGGCATTAGTGATTCTAATGCCAATTGAATTAATCCATGCCTGTTGGGTCATCTCTAAAATAGACAGACCGCGCCAACTCATGGCAGACTGTCACAAGCGCCAGTGAGACAATTAAGTCACAAGTTAATACCCCTCCGCCGTTGTAGGGCACCCCCTTTCTGGAATTGTAAAACATGCGTCAATGGTGTAACTCAGAAAACGGTGCCCGCACAATTATCAACTGACACTCCGGTCCTCGGACACTAGGTTGTTCAGTGTGCCATCTTGTGGCACTAAAGGGGCCGTCCTCTTATGAGGGTCCCCTGCGGGGACGTGTCGGTCAGCCTGCAGAGTTTGCGTGCATATACAGGTACCGGTGTATAGAGGTTTCACTTTTCAAAGGCAACAGTCAACCCTTTGCCATTGCCAGTGACTGTTGCTGATGTTGAACAGCATTGGCAACAAAATTAGGCAAAATGCCCATCGCAACATGGTGTCCTATTCCCTTATCCGGTAATTTTCATTACTCGGAGTCCAGGTCTTTATCATCACAGTCATTACAGGTTGAGCAAATGCTCCTGTGAACGGAAACGCCAAGTCACTTGTTTTCCATCCCTCCAATATGGCTTACTTCCTTATATTTCCCAGATTTGTTTTAAAAAGAAGTTAGCCGACTTCACTTCCTTTAAAACCAAGCTAAATAGATAAATAAAGCCCAAAATCACAACAGGATTGGAGGGATTGGAAACTTTGACTGGGATGACCTGGACTCGGCTGTAACAAAGATTATTGCTGAGTAACTAGGGCATTTCCTCCTCGCCAATCTTCTTCTCCACAGCCTCCACATCCTAAGGGTATATCGAAGCAAATTATCAGCTTCATGCAATATTCTTACTACATAATTACTAAGTGCTCTAAATTTACCAGAATTAGAAAAAGTATTAAATATAGTCCCTTCCCCTCTAATGGAACTGGTGCTATTGCTTTCTCCAACAGCAGCTTTTGAATCCCATTTTGTAACATCCTTTTTTTCAGCGGGTTGGCTGGGAGAGGAATATAGAAAACCACATTGGGAAGGGTAGTCTAAATTATTATTAGGTATCCTTCTCAGAAGATCTGCAAACCCCATTGATCTGAGATTAAATTTGCCCAATGTTCTAAGGAGAACTCGAGTCGACCTTCTACTGGATGTTGATCCAATGTTATGGCAGAGTCATAATTCTGAAGCTGACTGCCCTGAGTGATGTGGTGGTGTCACAGAGTGATGTGGTGGTGTCCCAGAGTGATGTGGTGGTGTCTGGTGGTGTTCCTGAGTGATGTGGTGGTGTCCCTGAGTGATGTGGTGGTGTCCCCGAGTGATGTGGTGGTGTCCCCGAGTGATGTGGTGGGGTTCCCGAGTGATGGGGTGGTGTTCCCGAGGGATGTGGTGGTGTCCCCGAGTGATGTTGTGGTGCCCCCGAGTGATGTGGTGGTGCCCCCGAGTAATGTGGTGGTGCCTCCGAGTAATGTGGTGGTGCCCCTGAGTAATGTGGTGGTGCCCCTTAGTGATGTGGTGGTGCCCCTGAGTGATGTGGTGGTGTTCCTGAGTGATGGAAGGTGGAGTTTTAGGGTGGAGTGTGGAGTTGGAGTGTGAAGTTGGAGTGTGGAGTTGGAGTTGGAGGGTGGAGTTGGAGGTTGGAATTGGAGGGTGGAGTTGGAGGTTGGAATTGGAGGGTGGAGTTGGAGGGTGGAGTTGGAGGGTGGAGTTGGAGTTGGAGGGTGGAGTTGAAGTAAAAGGGTGGAGTTGGAGGGTGGAGTTGGAGGGTGGAGTTGGAGGGTGAAGTTGGAAGGTGGAGTTGGAGGGTGGAGTTGGAGGGTGGAGGTGGAGTTGGAGGGTGGAGGTGGAGTTGGAGGGTGGAGTTGGAGGGTGGAAGTGGAGTTGGACTTGGAGGGTGGACTTGGAGGGTGGAGTTGGAGGGTGGAGTTGGAGTTGGAGTTAAAGGGTGGAGTTGGAGTTAAAGGGTGGAGTTGGAGTTAAAGGGTGGAGTTAAAGGGTGGAGTTGGAGGGTGGAGTTGGAGTTGGAGGGTGGAGTTGGAAATTGGAGGGTGGAGTTGGAGGGTGGAGTTGGAGTTGGAGGGTGGAGTTGGAGTTGGAGGGTGGACTTGGAGGGTGGAGGTGGAGTTGGAGGGTGGAGTTGGAGGGTGGAGTTGGAGTTGGAGGGTGGACTTGGAGGGTGGACTTGGAGGGTGGAGTTGGAGATGGAGGGTGGGGTTGGAGGGTGGAGTTGGAGGGTGGAGTCGGAGTTGGAGGGTGGAGTTGAAGGGTGGAGTTGGAGGGTGGAGTTGGAGGGTGGAGTCGGAGTTGGAGGGTGGAGTTGGAGGGTGGAGTTGGAGTTAAAGGGTGGAGTTGGAGTTGGAGGGTGGAGTTGGAGTTAAAGGGTGGAGTTGGAGGTTGGAGTTGGAGGTTGGAGTTGGAGGGTGAAGTTGAAAGTTGGAGGGTGGAGGTGGAGTTGGAGGGTGGAGTTGGACTTGGAGAGTGGACTTGGAGGGTGAACTTGGAGGGTGGACTTGGAGGGTGGAGTTGGAGGGTGGAGTTGGAGTTGGAGGGTGGAGTTGGAGGGTGGAGTTGGAGGGTGGAGTTGGGGGGTGGAGTTGGGGGCTGGAGTTGGAGGGTGGAGTTGGAGGGTGGAGTTGGAGTTAAAAGGTGGAGTTGGAGTTAAAGGATGGAGTTAAAGGGTGGAGTTGGAGGGTGGAGTTGGAGTTGGAGGGAGGAGTTAAAGGGTGGAGTTGGAGGGTGGAGTTGGAGAGTGGAGTTGGAGGGTGGAGTTGGAGGGTAGAGTTGGAGGTTGGAGTTGGAGGGTGGAGTTGGAGTTGGAGGGTGGAGTTGGAGGGTGGAGTTGGAGGAGTCGGAGGATGGAGTTGGGGTTGGAGGGTGGAGTTGGAGGGTGGACTTGGAGTTGGAGGGTGAAGTTGGAGGGTAGAGTTGGAGTTGAAGGGTGGAGTTGGAGTTTGGAGTTGGAGGGTGGAGTTGGAGGGTGGAGTCGGAGGGGGAGTCGGAGGGTGGAGTCAGAGGGTGGAGTCGGAGGGTGGAGTTGGTGGGTGGAGTTGGAGGGTGGAGTTGGAGTTAAAGGGTGGAGTTGGAGTGTGGAGTTGGATGGTGGAGTTGGAGTTGGAGGGTGAAGTTGGAGGGTGGAGTTGGAGTTGGAGGGTAGAGTTGGAGTTGAAGGGTGGAGTTGGAGGGTGGAGGGTGGAGTCGGAGGGTGGAGTCGGAGGGGGGAGTCGGAGGGTTGAGTCGGAGGGTGGAGTCGGAGTCGGAGGGTGGAGTCAGAGGTTGGAGTTGGAGTTGAAGGGTGGAGTGGAGTTGGAGGGTGGAGTTGGAGGGTGGAGTTGGAGGGTGCAGTTGGAGGGTGGAGTTGGAAGTTGGAGTTGGAGGGTGGAGTTGGAGGGTGGAGTTGGAGGGTGGAGTTGGAGTTGGAGGGTGGAGTTGGAGGGTGGAGTTGGAGTTGGAGGGTGGAGTTGGAGTTGGAGGGTGGAGTTAAAGTGTGGAGTTGTAGTTGGAGGGTGGAGTTAAAGGGTGGAGTTGGAGTTGGAGGGTGGAGTTGGTGGGTGGAGTTGGAGGGTGGAGTCGGAGGGTGGAGTTGGAGACGGAGGGTGGAGTTGGAGTCGGAGGGTGGAGTTGGAGTCGGAGGGTTGAGTTGGAGGGTTGAGTTGGAGAGTTGAGTTGGAGGGTTGAGTTGGAGGGTTGAGTTGGAGGGTGGAGTTGGAGGGTGGAGTTGGAGTTAAAAGTTGGAATTAAAAGTTGGAGTTGGAGGGTGGAGTTGGAGTTGGAGGGTGGAGTTGGAGTTGGAGGGTGGAGTTGGAGTCGGAGGGTGGAGTTGGAGTTAAAGGGTGGAGTTGGAGGGTGGAGTTGGAGTCGGAGGGTGGAGTTAGAGGGTGGAGTCGGAGGGTGGAGTCGGAGGGTGGAGTCGGAGGGTGGAGTTGGAGGGTTGAGTTGGAGAGTTGAGTTGGGGGGTGGAGTTGGAGGGTGGAGTTGGAGTTGGAGGGAGGAGTTAAAGGGTGGAGTTGGAGGGTGGAGTTGGAGGGTGGAGTTGGAGTTGAAGGGTGGAGTTGGAGTTGGAGGGTGGAGTTGGAGGGTGGAGTTGGAGGGTGGAGTTGGAGGGTGGAGTTGGAGGAGTTGGAGGGTGGAGTTGGAGTTGGAGGGTGAAGTTGGAGGGTGGAGTTGGAGGGTGGAGTTGGAGGGTGGAGTTGGAGGGTGGACTTGGAGTTGGAGGGTGAAGTTGGAGGGTAGAGTTGGAGTTGAAGGGTGGAGTTGGAGGGTGGAGTTGGAGGGTGGAGTCGGAGGGTGGAGTCGGAGGGTGGAGTCGGAGGGTGGAGTTGGAGGGTAGAGGGTGGAGTCGGAGGGTGGAGTCGGAGGGTGGAGTCGGAGTCGGAGGGTGGAGTCGGAGGGTGGAGTTGGAGTTGAAGGGTGGAGTGGAGTTGGAGGGTGGAGTTGGAGGGTGGAGTTGGAGGGTGGAGTTGGAAGTTGGAGTTGGAGGGTGGAGTTGGAGTCGGAGGGTGGAGTCGGAGGGTAGAGTCGGAGGGTGGAGTCGGAGGGTGGATTCGGAGTCGGAGGGTGGAGTCGGAGTCGGAGGGTGGAGTTGGAGTTGAAGGGTGGAGTGGAGTTGGAGGGTGGAGTTGGAGGGTGGAGTTGGAGGGTGGAGTTGGAGGGTGGAGTTGGAGGGTGGAGTTGGAAGTTGGAGTAGGAGGGTGGAGTTGGAGGGTGGAGGTGGAGGGTGGAGTTGGAGGGTGGAGTTGGAGGGTGGAGTCGGAGGGTGGAGTCGGAGGGTGGAGTTGGAGGGTGGAGTCGGAGGGTGGAGTCGGAGGGTGGAGTCGGAGGGTGGAGTCGGAGGGTGGAGTTGGAGTTGAAGGGTGGAGTTGGAGTTGAAGGGTGGAGTGGAGTTGGAGGGTGGAGTTGGAGGGTGGAGTTGGAAGTTGGAGTTGGAGGGTGGAGTAGGAGTCGGAGGTTGGAGTCGGAGGGTGGAGTCGGAGGGGGGAGTCGGAGGGTGGAGTCGGAGTCGGAGGGTGGAGTCGGAGTCGGAGGGTGGAGTTGGAGTTGAAGGGTGGAGTGGAGTTGGAGGGTGGAGTTGGAGGGTGGAGTTGGAGGGTGGAGTTGGAGGGTGGAAGTGGAAGTTGGAGTAGGAGGGTGGAGTTGGAGGGTGGAGTTGGAGGGTGGAGTTGGAGTTGGAGGGTGGAGTTGGAGTTGGAGGGTGGAGTTAGAGTCGGAGGTTGGAGTTGGAGGGTGGAGTTGGAGTTGGAGGGTGGAGTTGGAGGGTGGAGTTGGAGGGTGGAGTTGGAGGGTGGAGTTGGTGGGTGGAGTTGGAGGGTGGAGTTGGAGTCGGAGGGTGGAGTTGGAGTCGGAGGGTGGAGTTGGAGGGTTGAGTCGGAGGGTTGAGTCGGAGGGTTGAGTCGGAGGGTTGAGTCGGAGGGTTGAGTCGGAGGGTGGGGTTGGAGGGTGGAGTTGGAGGGTGGAGTTGGAGGGTGCAGTTGGAGTTAAAAGTTGGAGTTAAAAGTTGGAGTCGGAGGGTGGAGTTGGAGTCGGAGGGTTGAGTCGGAGGGTTGAGTCGGAGGGTTGAGTCGGAGGGTTGAGTCGGAGGGTTGAGTTGGAGGGTTGAGTTGGAGGGTGGAGTTGGAGGGTGGAGTTGGAGGGTGGAGTTGGAGTTAAAAGTTGGAGTTAAAAGTTGGAGTTAAAAGTTGGAGTTGGAGGGTGGAGTTGGAGTTGGAGGGTGGAGTTGGAGGGTGGAGTTGGAGGGTGGAGTTGGAGTTGGAGGGTGGAGTTGAAGTAAAAGGGTGGAGTTGGAGGGTGGAGTTGGAGGGTGGAGTTGGAGGGTGAAGTTGGAAGGTGGAGTTGGAGGGTGGAGTTGGAGGGTGGAGGTGGAGTTGGAGGGTGGAGGTGGAGTTGGAGGGTGGAGTTGGAGGGTGGAAGTGGAGTTGGACTTGGAGGGTGGAGTTGGAGGGTGCAGTTGGAGTTAAAAGTTGGAGTTAAAAGTTGGAGTCGGAGGGTGGAGTTGGAGTCGGAGGGTTGAGTCGGAGGGTTGAGTCGGAGGGTTGAGTCGGAGGGTTGAGTCGGAGGGTTGAGTTGGAGGGTTGAGTTGGAGGGTGGAGTTGGAGGGTGGAGTTGGAGGGTGGAGTTGGAGTTAAAAGTTGGAGTTAAAAGTTGGAGTTAAAAGTTGGAGTTGGAGGGTGGAGTTGGAGTTGGAGGGTGGAGTTGGAGGGTGGAGTTGGAGGGTGGAGTTGGAGTTGGAGGGTGGAGTTGAAGTAAAAGGGTGGAGTTGGAGGGTGGAGTTGGAGGGTGGAGTTGGAGGGTGAAGTTGGAAGGTGGAGTTGGAGGGTGGAGTTGGAGGGTGGAGGTGGAGTTGGAGGGTGGAGGTGGAGTTGGAGGGTGGAGTTGGAGGGTGGAAGTGGAGTTGGACTTGGAGGGTGGAGTTGGAGGGTGGAGTTGGATGGTGCAGTTGGAGTTAAAAGTTGGAGTTAAAAGTTGGAGTCGGAGGGTGGAGTTGGAGTCGGAGGGTTGAGTCGGAGGGTTGAGTCGGAGGGTTGAGTCGGAGGGTTGAGTCGGAGGGTTGAGTTGGAGGGTTGAGTTGGAGGGTGGAGTTGGAGGGTGGAGTTGGAGGGTGGAGTTGGAGTTAAAAGTTGGAGTTAAAAGTTGGAGTTAAAAGTTGGAGTTGGAGGGTGGAGTTGGAGTTGGAGGGTGGAGTTGGAGGGTGGAGTTGGAGGGTGGAGTTGGAGTTGGAGGGTGGAGTTGAAGTAAAAGGGTGGAGTTGGAGGGTGGAGTTGGAGGGTGGAGTTGGAGGGTGAAGTTGGAAGGTGGAGTTGGAGGGTGGAGTTGGAGGGTGGAGGTGGAGTTGGAGGGTGGAGGTGGAGTTGGAGGGTGGAGTTGGAGGGTGGAAGTGGAGTTGGACTTGGAGGGTGGACTTGGAGGGTGGAGTTGGAGGGTGGAGTTGGAGTTGGAGTTAAAGGGTGGAGTTGGAGTTAAAGGGTGGAGTTGGAGTTAAAGGGTGGAGTTAAAGGGTGGAGTTGGAGGGTGGAGTTGGAGGGTGGAGTTGGAGTTGGAGGGTGGAGTTGGAAATTGGAGGGTGGAGTTGGAGGGTGGAGTTGGAGTTGGAGGGTGGAGTTGGAGTTGGAGGGTGGACTTGGAGGGTGGAGGTGGAGTTGGAGGGTGGAGTTGGAGGGTGGAGTTGGAGTTGGAGGGTGGACTTGGAGGGTGGACTTGGAGGGTGGAGTTGGAGATGGAGGGTGGAGTTGGAGGGTGGAGTTGGAGGGTGGAGTCGGAGTTGGAGGGTGGAGTTGAAGGGTGGAGTTGGAGGGTGGAGTTGGAGGGTGGAGTCGGAGTTGGAGGGTGGAGTTGGAGGGTGGAGTTGGAGTTAAAGGGTGGAGTTGGAGTTTGAGGGTGGAGTTGGAGTTAAAGGGTGGAGTTGGAGGTTGGAGTTGGAGGTTGGAGTTGGAGGGTGAAGTTGAAAGTTGGAGGGTGGAGGTGGAGTTGGAGGGTGGAGTTGGACTTGGAGAGTGGACTTGGAGGGTGAACTTGGAGGGTGGACTTGGAGGGTGGAGTTGGAGGGTGGAGTTGGAGTTGGAGGGTGGAGTTGGAGGGTGGAGTTGGAGGGTGGAGTTGGGGGGTGGAGTTGGGGGCTGGAGTTGGAGGGTGGAGTTGGAGGGTGGAGTTGGAGTTAAAAGGTGGAGTTGGAGTTAAAGGATGGAGTTAAAGGGTGGAGTTGGAGGGTGGAGTTGGAGTTGGAGGGAGGAGTTAAAGGGTGGAGTTGGAGGGTGGAGTTGGAGAGTGGAGTTGGAGGGTGGAGTTGGAGGGTAGAGTTGGAGGTTGGAGTTGGAGGGTGGAGTTGGAGTTGGAGGGTGGAGTTGGAGGGTGGAGTTGGAGGAGTCGGAGGATGGAGTTGGGGTTGGAGGGTGGAGTTGGAGGGTGGACTTGGAGTTGGAGGGTGAAGTTGGAGGGTAGAGTTGGAGTTGAAGGGTGGAGTTGGAGTTTGGAGTTGGAGGGTGGAGTTGGAGGGTGGAGTCGGAGGGGGAGTCGGAGGGTGGAGTCAGAGGGTGGAGTCGGAGGGTGGAGTTGGTGGGTGGAGTTGGAGGGTGGAGTTGGAGTTAAAGGGTGGAGTTGGAGTGTGGAGTTGGATGGTGGAGTTGGAGTTGGAGGGTGAAGTTGGAGGGTGGAGTTGGAGTTGGAGGGTAGAGTTGGAGTTGAAGGGTGGAGTTGGAGGGTGGAGGGTGGAGTCAGAGGGTGGAGTCGGAGGGGGGAGTCGGAGGGTTGAGTCGGAGGGTGGAGTCGGAGTCGGAGGGTGGAGTCAGAGGTTGGAGTTGGAGTTGAAGGGTGGAGTGGAGTTGGAGGGTGGAGTTGGAGGGTGGAGTTGGAGGGTGCAGTTGGAGGGTGGAGTTGGAAGTTGGAGTTGGAGGGTGGAGTTGGAGTTGGAGGGTGGAGTTGGAGGGTGGAGTTGGAGTTGGAGGGTGGAGTTGGAGGGTGGAGTTGGAGTTGGAGGGTGGAGTTGGAGTTGGAGGGTGGAGTTAAAGTGTGGAGTTGTAGTTGGAGGGTGGAGTTAAAGGGTGGAGTTGGAGTTGGAGGGTGGAGTTGGTGGGTGGAGTTGGAGGGTGGAGTCGGAGGGTGGAGTTGGAGACGGAGGGTGGAGTTGGAGTCGGAGGGTGGAGTTGGAGTCGGAGGGTTGAGTTGGAGGGTTGAGTTAGAGAGTTGAGTTGGAGGGTTGAGTTGGAGGGTTGAGTTGGAGGGTGGAGTTGGAGGGTGGAGTTGGAGTTAAAAGTTGGAATTAAAAGTTGGAGTTGGAGGGTGGAGTTGGAGTTGGAGGGTGGAGTTGGAGTTGGAGGGTGGAGTTGGAGTCGGAGGGTGGAGTTGGAGTTAAAGGGTGGAGTTGGAGTCGGAGGGTGGAGTTGGAGTCGGAGGGTTGAGTTGGAGGGTTGAGTTAGAGAGTTGAGTTGGAGGGTTGAGTTGGAGGGTTGAGTTGGAGGGTGGAGTTGGAGGGTGGAGTTGGAGTTAAAAGTTGGAATTAAAAGTTGGAGTTGGAGGGTGGAGTTGGAGTTGGAGGGTGGAGTTGGAGTTGGAGGGTGGAGTTGGAGTCGGAGGGTGGAGTTAGAGGGTGGAGTCGGAGGGTGGAGTCGGAGGGTGGAGTCGGAGGGTGGAGTTGGAGGGTTGAGTTGGAGAGTTGAGTTGGGGGGTGGAGTTGGAGGGTGGAGTTGGAGTTGGAGGGAGGAGTTAAAGGGTGGAGTTGGAGGGTGGAGTTGGAGGGTGGAGTTGGAGTTGAAGGGTGGAGTTGGAGTTGGAGGGTGGAGTTGGAGGGTGGAGTTGGAGGGTGGAGTTGGAGGGTGGAGTTGGAGGGTGGAGTTGGAGGAGTTGGAGGGTGGAGTTGGAGTTGGAGGGTGAAGTTGGAGGGTGGAGTTGGAGGGTGGAGTTGGAGGGTGGAGTTGGAGGGTGGACTTGGAGTTGGAGGGTGAAGTTGGAGGGTAGAGTTGGAGTTGAAGGGTGGAGTTGGAGGGTGGAGTTGGAGGGTGGAGTCGGAGGGTGGAGTCGGAGGGTGGAGTCGGAGGGTGGAGTTGGAGGGTAGAGGGTGGAGTCGGAGGGTGGAGTCGGAGGGTGGAGTCGGAGGGTGGAGTCGGAGTCGGAGGGTGGAGTCGGAGGGTGGAGTTGGAGTTGAAGGGTGGAGTAGAGTTGGAGGGTGGAGTTGGAGGGTGGAGTTGGAGGGTGGAGTTGGAAGTTGGAGTTGGAGGGTGGAGTTGGAGTCGGAGGGTGGAGTCGGAGGGTAGAGTCGGAGGGTGGAGTCGGAGGGTGGATTCGGAGTCGGAGGGTGGAGTCGGAGTCGGAGGGTGGAGTTGGAGTTGAAGGGTGGAGTGGAGTTGGAGGGTGGAGTTGGAGGGTGGAGTTGGAGGGTGGAGTTGGAGGGTGGAGTTGGAGGGTGGAGTTGGAAGTTGGAGTAGGAGGGTGGAGTTGGAGGGTGGAGGTGGAGGGTGGAGTTGGAGGGTGGAGTTGGAGGGTGGAGTCGGAGGGTGGAGTTGGAGGGTGGAGTCGGAGGGTGGAGTCGGAGGGTGGAGTCGGAGGGTGGAGTCGGAGGGTGGAGTCGGAGGGTGGAGTTGGAGTTGAAGGGTGGAGTTGGAGTTGAAGGGTGGAGTGGAGTTGGAGGGTGGAGTTGGAGGGTGGAGTTGGAAGTTGGAGTTGGAGGGTGGAGTAGGAGTCGGAGGTTGGAGTCGGAGGGTGGAGTCGGAGGGGGGAGTCGGAGGGTGGAGTCGGAGTCGGAGGGTGGAGTCGGAGTCGGAGGGTGGAGTTGGAGTTGAAGGGTGGAGTGGAGTTGGAGGGTGGAGTTGGAGGGTGGAGTTGGAGGGTGGAGTTGGAGGGTGGAAGTGGAAGTTGGAGTAGGAGGGTGGAGTTGGAGGGTGGAGTTGGAGGGTGGAGTTGGAGTTGGAGGGTGGAGTTGGAGTTGGAGGGTGGAGTTAGAGTCGGAGGTTGGAGTTGGAGGGTGGAGTTGGAGTTGGAGGGTGGAGTTGGAGGGTGGAGTTGGAGGGTGGAGTTGGAGGGTGGAGTTGGTGGGTGGAGTTGGAGGGTGGAGTTGGAGTCGGAGGGTGGAGTTGGAGTCGGAGGGTGGAGTTGGAGGGTTGAGTCGGAGGGTTGAGTCGGAGGGTTGAGTCGGAGGGTTGAGTCGGAGGGTTGAGTCGGAGGGTGGGGTTGGAGGGTGGAGTTGGAGGGTGGAGTTGGAGGGTGCAGTTGGAGTTAAAAGTTGGAGTTAAAAGTTGGAGTCGGAGGGTGGAGTTGGAGTCGGAGGGTTGAGTCGGAGGGTTGAGTCGGAGGGTTGAGTCGGAGGGTTGAGTCGGAGGGTTGAGTTGGAGGGTTGAGTTGGAGGGTGGAGTTGGAGGGTGGAGTTGGAGGGTGGAGTTGGAGTTAAAAGTTGGAGTTAAAAGTTGGAGTTAAAAGTTGGAGTTGGAGGGTGGAGTTGGAGTTGGAGGATGGAGTTGGAGGGTGGAGTTGGAGTTAAAAGTTGGAGTTAAAAGTTGGAGTTAAAAGTTGGAGTTAAAAGTTGGAGTTGGAGGGTGGAGTTGGAGTTGGAGGGTGGAGTTAGAGGGTGGAGTTGGAGTTAAAGGGTGGAGTTGGAGTTGGAGGGTGGAGTTGGAGTCGGTGGGTGTAGTTGCAGTCGGAGGGTGGAGTTGGAGTCGGAGGGTGGAGTTGGAGGGTGGAGTTGGAGTCGGAGGGTGGAGTTGGAGTCGGAGGGTGGAGTTGGAGTCGGAGGGTGGAGTTGGAGTTGGAGGGTGGAGTCGGAGGGTGGAGTCGGAGGGTGGAGTCGGAGGGTTGAGTTGGAGGGTTGAGTTGGAGGGTTGAGTTGGAGGGTTGAGTTGGAGGGTGGAGTTGGAGTTAAAAATTGGAGTTGGAGGGTGGAGTTGGAGTTGGAGGGTGGAGTTGGAGTCGTAGGGTGGAGTTGGAGGGTGGAGTTGGAGGGTGGAGTTGGAGTTAAAGGGTGGAGTTGGAGTCGGAGGGTAGAGTTGGAGTCGGAGGGTAGAGTTGGAGGGTGGAGTTGGAGTCGGAGGGTGGAGTTGGAGTCGGATGATGGAGTTGGAGTCGGAGGGTGGAGTTGGAGTCAGAGGGTGGAGTTGGAGTCGGAGGGTGGAGTCGGAGGGTGGAGTCGGAGGGTAGAGTCGGAGGGTGGAGTCAGAGGGTGGAGTCGGAGGGTTGAGTTGGAGGGTTGAGTTGGAGGGTGGAGTTGGAGTTAAAAGTTGGAGTTGGAGGGTGGAGTTGGAGTCGGAGGGTGGAGTTGGAGTCGGAGGGTGGAGTTTGAGGGTGGAGTTGGAGTTAAAGGGTGGATTTGGAGTTGGAGGGTGGAGTTGGAGGGTGGAGTTGGAGGGTGGAGTTGGTGGGTGGAGTCGGAGGGTGGAGTTGGAGGGTGGAGTTGGAGGGTGGAGTTGGAGTTAAAAGTTGAAGTTAAAAGTTGGAGTTGGAGGTTGGAGTTGGAGGTTGGAGTTGGAGGGTGGAGTTGGGGGGTGGAGTTGGAGGGTGGAGTTGGAGGGTGGAGTTGGAGGGTGGCGTTGAAAGTTGGAGGTTAGAGTTGGAGGGTGGACTTGGAGGGTGGACTTGGAGGGTGGACTTGGAGGGTGGAGTCGGAGGGTGGAGTGGGAGGGTGGAGTCGGAGGGTGGAGTCGGAGGGTGGAGTTGGAGTTAAAGGGTGGAGTTGGAGTTGGAGGGTGGAGTTGGAGGGTAGAGTTGGTGGGTGGAGTCAGAGGGTGGAGTTGGAGTCAGAGGGTGGAGTTGGAGTCGGAGGGTGGAGTTGGAGTCGGAGGGTTGAGTTGGAGTCGGAGGGTGGAGTTGGAGTCGGAGGGTGGAGTTGGAGGCTGGAGTTGGAGGCTGGAGTTGGAGGCTGGAGTTTGAGGGTGGAGTTTGAGGGTGGAGTTGGAGGGTGGAGTTGGAGAGTGGAGTTGGAGTTGGAGGCTGGAGTTGGAGGGTGGAGTTGGAGGGTGGAGTTGGAGTTGGAGGGTGGAGTTGGAGTTGGAGGGTGGAGTTAGAGTTGGAGGGTGGAGGTGGAGTTGGAGGGTGGAGGTGGAGTTGGAGGGTGGAGGTGGAGTTGGAGGGTGGAGGTGGAGTTGGAGGGTGGAGGTGGGGTTGGAGGGTGGAGTTGGAGGGTGGAGTTGGAGTTAAAGGGTGGAGTTGGAGTTGGAGGGTGGAGTTGGAGGGTGGAGTTGGAGGGTGGAGTTGGAGGGTGGAGTTGGAGTTGGAGGGTGGAGTTGGAGGGTGGAGGGTGGAGGTGGAGTTGGAGAGTGGAGGTGGAGTTGGAGGGTGGAGGTGGGGTTGGAGGGTGGAGTTGGAGGGTGGAGTTGGAGTTAAAGGGTGGAGTTGGAGTTGGAGGGTGGAGTTGGAGGGTGGAGTTGGAGGCTGGAGTTGGAGGGTGGAGTTGGAGGGTGGAGTTGGAGTTAAAGAGCGGAGTTGGAGTTGGAGGGTGGAGTTGGAGTTGGAGGATGGAGTTGGAGTTGGAGGGTGGAGTTGGAGTTGGAGTTGGAGGGTGGAGGTGGAGTTGGAGGTGGAGGTGGAGTTGGAGGGTGGAGGTGGAGTTTGAGGGTGGAGTTGGGGTTGGAGGGTGGAGTTGGAGTTGGAGGGTGGAGTTGGAGTTGGAGGGTGGAGGTGGAGTTGGAGGGTGGAGGTGGAGTTGGAGGGTGGAGGTGGAGTTGGAGGGTGGAGGTGGGGTTGGAGGGTGGAGTTGGAGGGTGGAGTTGGAGTTGGAGGGTGGAGTTGGAGTTGGAGGGTGGACGTGGAGTTGGAGGGTGGAGGTGGAGTTGGAGGGTGGAGTTGGAGTTGGAGTTGGAGGGTGGAGGTGGGGTTGGAGGGTGGAGGTGGAGGTGGAGTTGGAGGGTGGAGGTGGAGTTTGAGGGTGGAGTTGGGGTTGGAGGGTGGAGTTGGAGTTGGAGTATGGAGTTGGAGGGTGGAGTTGGAGGGTGGAGTTGGAGTTGGAGGGTGGAGTTGGAGGGTGGAGTTGGAAGTTGGAGTTGGAGGGTGGAGTTGAAGGGTGGAGTTGGAGGGTGGAGTTGAAGGGTGGAGTTGGAGGGTGGAGTTGGAGGGTGGAGTTGGAGGGTGGAGTTGGAGGGTGGAGGGTGGAGTTGGAGGGTGAGGGTGAGGGTGGAGTTGGAGTTGGAGTTGGAGGGAGGAGTTGGAGGGAGAGCACTGACAGATCTTTTGACTGGGTGTGAGTGTTTGATTGGTTTAGATGTTCTGTCCATTATCACCCCCTTTTGCACTGCTTTTGGCCGCCATAAGTGTGGCAGGGTATGCTCAGACGTGAGTACCTTGCTCACTTTGCCACTGGATTCAAGCAAACCGGGCTGAAGACGGCTGGAATGCCAGAAACCGGTCCTCGGAAGCTTGTTTCCGGTCCAGGGAAGGCATGGCTTGGCAGTTCGGGCTGGACTGTTCCCATGAGGCACAGGGTCAGACTGATTTGCATATAGCCATGTCTGAACTGGGGTGGCAGAGTGGGCTAAAGAACGGTGATGGATCAAACCCAGATCTTTTGACTGGGTGTCAGTGTTTGATTGGTTCAGATGCTCTGTCCATTACCACCCCCTTTTGCACTGCTTTTGGCCGCCATAAGTGTGACAGGGTATGCTCAGACGTGAGTCCCTTGCTCACTTTGACACTGTATTCAAGCAAACCGGGCTGAAGACGGCTGGAATTCCAGAAACCGGTCCTCGGAAGCTTGTTTCCGGTCCAGGGAAGGCATGGCTTGGCAGTTCGGGCTGGACTGTTCCCATGAGGCACAGGGTCAGACTGATTTGAATATAGCCATGTCTGAACTGGGGTGGCAGAGTGGGCTAAAGAACGGTGATGGATCAAACCCAGATCTTCTGACTGGGTGTGAGTGTTTGATTGGTTCAGATGCTCTGTCCATTACCACCCCGTTTTGCACCGGGAGAGCACTGAGTCACAACAAGAGTGTGGGTGCGAGAGCAAGAAAGAGACATAGAGAGAGTGGTAGGAGGAGAAAAAAATAACACAAAAAATTGAGTTATAAACACCTGACGAGTGCTTATATTTTTCAATTTTCAGCATTGAAAGGGAAAGTAGGTTAGCGAGAGGGATGTTACGGGGAGAGTGAGGGAGAGCCCGAGAATGAGAGAGAACTACAGGGGAGGAATGGCGATAAAAAAAACAAGGAGTAACAGAAAGATCGTGGGTGCGAGAGCGAGAAAAAGAGATGAGGAGAGGAGCTTTTTTTGAGGGTCAAAAGGCCCACTGGTGAGCTTTAGCTAATGCATGGCGAGTGTAGTGCTAAAAGAACAAGGTAGCGGGGAGTGCATTCCTTTGAAGTCTGATGGGGGGTGGGCAGGGGAGCAGCAGCCTTTGAAGTCTGATGGGGGCGGGGGAGAAAATGGTGAGGCACATGCACTGGCCATAATCCGCATTCCAAAGCCCTCTGGCATCAAAGGAAGGGTGGGAGGGAACGAGCATATGGGGTGTGAGCGATAACGAAAGTAAGAGGGAGAGGAGGAAGGGAGGCCGAGCGCGCAGTGGTGAAAGCAGGCCAGATGCCAGCTTCGCGCTTGAATGCCTCACATGCACTGGCCATAATCCGCATTCCAAAGCCCTCTTGTTAGGCTTTCCTGGAGCCCCCAAATAATTTCTCGCAGAAGCAATGCGCAAGCGTATTGGCTACAGCGAGACCTAAAAAGCCCAATATGAACTTGCTAAACAGACTCTCTCGCCGTAATAAATTCATTACTCAGAATAATTATATTTAAAATAATGCAGAAGCGAAAAAACAACATGTACAGGTGGGTACACATCATGTAACATATAAGGAAGATGGCCACACAGGAGCAATGAGAAACAAGTGTGTTTTTATGCTTAGAAATTTTCTACCTGACCCCCCCCCTTATGATCACTGACATTCTTCCCCCAAAAGCCTTCCACAATTTAACCCCCGTGCATCGAGAACTGGCATGTGGCCGGATCGTAATTGTATCCACTAGAGTGCAGGTTTCTAAAGCCCCCAGCTGACATAGTCGATTGCTATGTGCGCCAACGTGTAAAATCATAAACAAAACATGCTGCATGGTTAACATTGAGTACAGGTGAAAGCTTTACCATGCAATACAATGGACTTTACTTTGAAGCTGAAAATGACCATCATATTTGCTATCTAGTGATTGCGGTCAAGGCAGGCTTCTGTTTCCCTAGACCAGTGGTTCCCAAACTTTTTTAACCCCATGCTCCCTTGATCTAATTGGCATTTGGCCGTGGCTCCCCACCATTTCTTTACCGGTGGGCGGGTGGGGGGATGTAAGCAAGACCTCAGGAATACTTCCTGTTGGCTTCCTCAAATTAATTGGGATGCAATGAAGGTATTAGGGATACAAATGATAGCAGCTGCTAGCTATTCACAAACTACCAGCAGACCATTAGTCATTCTCAGAAGTGTTGTAAGCACATCAAGTAGTACCCGAATAGCATCACATCGCAAATTTAGGAACACTGGACAGATGATTTTTTACCTTTTCTTTAAATTAAAGGTGACGAGTAGCATATTGGCAAGACCTGAGGTGCACATCTACAGCACTTTATTCATTTCGAAAGTAAACACAAAAAATATTCTTTTATAGATGCACATTGGGGAGGGCGAGTTACAGGATGTACTCAAATATTGCCGTGATTCACGTTGTTATTGGGTTGACGTGACATGATGGCCCACCCAGAGCCCACGCTCCCACCTCATGCCATTGGCATTTCACCTTCTATTATGGAGTTTGTGAACTGGAATGCAGGAGGGATCATTTTAATACCCCACAGCACACAGATTAATAATCTGTACTTCATACATGCATTTTGTAGTCAAAGCAATCCTTTTTGTTTTTCCATCCTCAATGCAGCAAGTTTCTTTTTTTATGTTTTATTCAGGATTTGAATTTTACTGCTGGACCATGCCAAAGACTGATAAATATTGGCAGAGCCCACTGGTCTAATCATTTCCAACCTTTCACGCATGAGAGGCGAGCCTGGCTACTAGTTGTAACAAATAAATGCAATAGCAGAGGGCCGTCGGTGGAAGCTACAGATGTGGGGGTATGACCACTGACTCATTGTTAGTGAAATTGCTCTCCCTCCCAGCTCCACCATTAAGTGAGGCCTTTCCCCACCCAAGCCCCTGCACTCTTGAGTGTTGGTGGCCCTCCTCCACCTGCAGGTTTCACTTGCGCCTCATCCCTGGTAGCCCAGTGGACCTCTGTCTTCATTCTCTTGCTCCGCTTTTTCTTTCCTTTTTTACTTGTTTTTTTCCTCACTTCTATCTCCCCCTTCACTCTCCTTCTGGGTCTTTTCTCCACTTTCTATCATTCCCCCCTCATTTCAAGCTCCCCCTTTCACCCCTCTGTGTCTTTCCTCCACTCTTTCATGCACTGTTTCTGTCGTTTCTCCCTCATTTCAAGCTCCCTCCTTCACTCTCCTTCTATGTCTTTTCTGTTTTTTACCCTCATCTCAATCTCCCCCTTTCACTCTCCTGTGTCCTCTGTGTCTTTCCTTTTTTCCCTTGCACTTTTTCTGTTGTTTCCCCCTCATTTCAAGCATCTCTTTCACAGCTCATCAGCAACTGAAAGAGTTGATTGCCTTTTTAAAGGGTTAGAACTGCCAGGCGCCAAAATGCGGGATTATGAGCATCAGGTTTTGCCTTTGAGTAAGAAGTGTCTGGATCTTCATTCGCAGGCCAAACGCAGGCGGGCCTCACAGCTATGTCTAGGGCTTTAAGGCCCCAGGGAAGAAGAGGCCCCTCCCCAGGGTTTAGCAGCCACAGTGGAAGTGGGCCACTTCCCCTAATCCTCGCAGCGCTACACATGCCTTTGAGGCCCAGGGGAGAGAATCCCTTACCCGGGCCTCGCAGTGCAGCAGCATTGGTGTGAGGCCGAAGACGGGGAAATACTTTAGTGGGACCCATGTTGGTGGGCTGAGTGCGGGGTCCTGGGCAGCTGCCCAGGCTGCCCTTACCTAGGACAGGCCCGGCAGCTAGTAACTATTTATTAACAAATACAGACAACACCCTTCTCCCCACCGCTTACCTCTTGTCCTGCTGATCGCATTCCTGGCCCTGCTAGGCTGGAAATCCAATCCCAGTCACAGGTACTGAAATTTCTCCCCACGGGATCAGGAAGGAGGGTTAGGACAAGGAGGTGACCTGGGCGTAGAGCTGTTCACCGAGCTAATGAGGTATCTCACTGCCCTAAGATTGTGGCCAGGCAGAGGAAAATAAAGTGGCCAAGTTCAATGTTGCCTTAAAATATACCTCAGTAGAGGCCGAGGCTCAGGGTTAACATGCACAAAGAGCCCGTGCTGAGTAACAAGGCCCAAGGGGAGGGGGAACATTATGGTGAGAAAATCTCAGCTCTACTGGGTTGCAGCTACTTGAAAATGTATCATTCCAAATTGTCCAGAATTAGGGCAATAGGTGTAAGCAAACAGCAGTACCACTGAGGCCGAAACCCGCTCATCAGGCGCAGGTGCGTGTGATATTGACAAAGAGATGGAACCTGTTCCTTGCGCTCTGGCTGCACGCAAAATTGGGGCTTTTGAATTTCTTAATCCTGAGCCTTGGCCTCTACTGAGGTATATTTTAAGGCAACATTGAACTTGGTCACTTTATTTTCCTCTGCCTGGCCACAATCTTAGGGCAGTGAGATACCGCATTAGCTCTGTGAAAAGCTCTACGCCCAGGTCACCTCCTTGTCCTAACCCTCCTTCCTGACCCCGTGGGGAGAAATTGCAGTACCTGGCTCCTGATAACGGCGCACCAGGGCGCCACGGTGCACAGTTTGGGAACCACTGCCCTAGACCTTCGTCTATGCCTTTGTTTCAGCCAGTAGCCGCACACTTCCTGTTATACATAGTGCCAATACCGGCAACACACCCAACCTGAAAACACAGCAATACCATAATAAAGAACACACAAGACACATTGGTTGTTGGAGAAAGCATTGGTGCAGGTTTATTTTGCATAAGAAATATGCCAACCTGGTGGGTCAACTTACTGGCGATCCAAAGGCAGGCAGGCCCTATGCTAACAGAGAGAGAGCAGAGCATTTGGTATTCATAATTTGGTCTTTCTTTATTAAGTCTTGGACTGGAAGAATGTGGCGCCTTTCACCGCCATGTGGACATCTGTTGGTTTCCCTTTTTTCTCTTCATTAATTATGTTGGTTTTGTTGAGATTTTACTTTAGCTACTGTGTAGTAGTAGAACTAACTAAAGGAAGGGGAGAGGATGTGGCCTAACAGGCTAGGGCCTAACGGGCTAGGCCGGTCGATCTCAAATCTGGGGATCCGGATTCGAGTCTCGGCAATGCCACTGAACATCCTGTGATTCTGGGCAAATCACTTATTCTCCCAGTGCTCATCAAAAATTAATGGGACCTTGTGTAACACAACTGGTGCTCATGCAAAGCCCTCTGATACCTTCGGGTGAAGTTCACGTTGTATAAAACTCCCCCCAAAAAAGGAACATCTTTCTAGGGTCAGGTTAAGCATTTTTCATTAAGAGCCAAAGGTGGAAATAAAGCAGTGAGAGCTATAAGCAGTGGAAAACTAGTTATTTTGTGGTGTCTCCCCGCTTCAGAAGTCCATGTACACTTTACAATTACTAGAATGCCTACACCAAGGCTCAGCAGTTGTATTAAGCGCACTTTTATGAAAATTGGGAGTTGTAGGTCACCTGCACTCAAAATGTGTTTATATATGATTCTCTGATGTCTTGTAGCTTTAGGTTGATAGGGAAATGGGAATGCCTACTGTTTTCGTATCATAAAATAGCATCCTTCACAGGTCTGTTTCGGTATGCAGCAGACTTGCTTCCGAGTTAAAGGAACTAATTTATTCTTCCTTCAGCACTGAGCAGTGGGCACGGCTAAAGTGCATAATGGTCTCTTGAGTATTGATAGAGCGCGCAAGTCACCCGACTCAGATTACCATACTCACCTGGGCCCATAAACAACATATGATGAGATTTAATCAGGTAACCTGTGCACTTACTCTAATTAGTGATTTATACATTTAATTTAGGACCTATACCATTGAATTACCAATCTTCGTCATCGGTACCTAGAGTCCTAAGAGATCAAAGGTGTTAGAATAATAGGTAGAAAAAGAACATACACACTCATAAAATAACCACAACTCGGGAAAGGTTTAAACTCGTTATCTAAAATGTTTAAACGTCATAATCCTAGCATTGAAGAATAGAAAATTCTCAATTAGGAAAATAACTATTAGAATGAAAATATGCAGAGTTTTTATAAAGCAGTCTTTACGCATTTGACATAAGGGTGGGAAGAGAGAAGGAAACAGTACAATGACATACCCACATTGAATATTTACCTAGAACTAACCCTGGCGACGGGTCAGTTTAAAGGACAGAACCCCGAAAGTGCAGGCACCATAAAGGCAGGCAGGTGCAGATCGGAATCAGGACAGGTAAAGCCAAATTGGATCAGGACAGGACCACCAAGGGCTAAGACCAGCACCCGCAGTTAAAGTTGCAACGCCTGCGTTACTCCCGCTCTGCAGCTAACAGTCAGAACCCAGTAAAAGTTATCGATTTCTCCGACAAAGTGCTTCGCCAGCACTTCAGCTGTCAAACCCCGATCTGGGTTTCGAACCTTCTGACAGAGGGCTCCCCCAGCACCTATGCTCCCGATCACCTATTGAGTGCGTTGGGTCAGTGACAGGTCAGCTATTCGGACAAGTCGGAAAAATTAACTAGCTAATTATTTAATAACCTAGTTATACTATTTTCCAGGTCAGTGTACCACCCCCAATGTTGCAAGTGTAAGGATCCCCAATTTTGATTGGGTAAAAGAATGAGGAGAGGTCATTACACCATACCAAAATGAAACTTTCAGAATGAAAATTAATGTTTGCGTTCCCGCCCATCAATTTATTTTTCTATGTATGTTTTATTCCACCCAGCAATGAATGTTCCAATATTGGTTACATTTAAGTTCATATTTTGAATCAGCTTCCTTCTCAGGGGTCAGGAGTTGAAGTTCCCAGGCGCATCTTGGTCAAGACTGTCCCTGGCACTCATTCAATGCCATGACTCAATGGTTTTCAGACTCTGGTGCGCAGGCTCAAAGGTTACAATATGGAGTGCAGTGGGTTTCAAAAAGGAGTATCCGGTACATTTCAGGCTCAGAAGCGTGATTACATGAAAGAATAGAAAAGAAACAGTTTTAGAACAAGACTAAATGAATGCACTGTATACCACTTATCTCTACTCTATTCCCATTACTTTATATTTAACGATTGCGTTAGAGTTAAGCAGAACGAACAGCTTAGCAAAAGCAGCAGTGCAAGCTTCTTGCATATGAGGACATAGAGCAGCCATCTTAGTTCTAGTGCGCAGAAGCAAAAGATTCCCTCCAAAGCAAAGAGTATGTCATGTCACGTGAGTGTGACAGACGCATGCGCAGTAAGAAATCCCGCGTAGCAGCGGCCATTTTATTGCAAGCGGATTAACATTAGTAAAAGCATATATGCAAGCTTCTTCTAGATACCCAATGTTTTGTGAAATGCAATATTAATAAGACAAACATATTGGTTAGCACATTAACGTTATGTCGAGAGGACTGAATTCAAGCAAGAATCGTTGCTCCATCAATCCCCTCTTTGATGATATTTTATATCATCACTAATTAATGAAACAGATGCCAACTTTTCACATTTCACCCAGCTCAATTTCTTCAAACTTTCTATTTTGTTTCTTTTCATTGTTTGTGTGAACGTTTTTCACTTTCTTGTATATATTTCCATTGAACTCTCCTAATTCAAGTTCATCAATATTTCTCTTTTTCCCTCTCTTATTTACTGCATATGTC
The DNA here is from genome assembly GCF_964263255.1 of Lissotriton vulgaris. Classification (NCBI taxonomy): domain Eukaryota; kingdom Metazoa; phylum Chordata; class Amphibia; order Caudata; family Salamandridae; genus Lissotriton; species Lissotriton vulgaris. The sequence continues at coordinate 570,947,314 of NC_141697.1, forward strand.
TTTTTTTGTGCTTCCGACATTTGCAACAAATTATTATCCCTAAAATCAGTAGGCCTATTCCCACCATTGGCAGCAGTATTCTACCTACAAAACTTTTTCCTACATTAGAAAGCCAACTACCTATAGAGGAGAGACCATCAGTAAGTCTCTTCCATGCACTATCAACCTCCAGTGGTTTGAGCTCTTTTTCCAAATGTGTAATATTTCTTGCATACCCTTTAATTTCAACACTTTTGTCAGGTATGTAAGTGCAACAATGTTGCGCTTTCAAGGGAAAGCCAGGACGGGTTCCCCAGCGGTCTACAGCGCGGAGATACCCCATGTGGGGTGATTCATGCGCTTTACAAGACATCATTACATTACATTCTACACTCCGCCCTCTTTTGCTAATAATGTATGAAGAGCAAGTCGATTTTGTAAAACCATTGATCTGATCGCAACCAATTCGGTATTGACCATTAAGAACCCTCCAGCAGTATCAGTCGATAAATGATCCACTACTGTTGACAATTTGCAAATTCTTTGCGTATTGAGAGCCACTCCCCCTGTAGGTATCAATGCACTAAATATATCACCTACTATTTCTCCAAAACTAGCTCTTTTGCTATGTATGAATCCATTAGTTTCTTCATTGTTTCCAGTGATTTTGTTTACATGATATATCTTTGGGAATGCTATTCCAAAATAACAGTTCCCATACCAATGGTCTGGCAGTTTGTAATAAGCCTTGTTTCCGCATATAAAATAAATTCCAGGAAACACAGGTTCAGATCCATCTTTGAAACCCCAACCCCCAATTACCTTATAATTGTGTTCACATTCACTAGAACCAATGAATATATTGTTATAATAACTAGTTCTTTCCCTGTGGAGACAGAGTTTCCCCTTCTTTTCGAAATCCAGCAACATAGCAGCATGAGTCTTGCCATATGGGGTGAACCCTATATTTTCAGCCCATTTAGGAATTTTATGGTTCTTATCATTTGCCTTTCTTTGGAAATTCTCTCCTTTTCTCAACCATGTTCAAAAATATTTTCTCTTTCTCTCGTAGTAAACATGTTAAATTATTCTTGTGTGCTTCAGCTAAATCTTTTGTACCTATAGTTAGAAAATATTCTCCAATGTAACGTGTTACATCACTTTTAGTATGTACAGGATTCAGGTTACTACGTTTAGAAAGTTCAGAAAATATCACATCTGAATTAGAATAATAATACTGCAAAGGTCCTTTCTTATAGAATAAACTAGCTAAAATACTACATGAAATACCAAATGTTAGTAGTAAATGATGTTAAGTCGCACCTTCGGCTACTGAAGTAGGTAACTTCATACAAACATAGCAATCTTCTATTTCCATAGCTTCTACATAGTGTACTAATAGGTTTGCAAGTACATTTAAGTGAGTTCTGTTTTTAATTCCAGTATAATATAGCCCTTCCTCATCTGATGCTTCTAAATCTACCTTCTATTGTTTAATGCTAAGTGCTTTCTCTTGTGTATCTATTCTTCTAGGTGTAGCTATCGTTTGTAGCTCATTAGTATCATTCTTCATGTCTCTACTCATTATGTAAGGAATGGCTAATGTCAGTCCTAACCATACTATGAGTACTATCGCTATACTACATGTGCATATTCTACAGCATGTTTTTAAACAGTTTCTTTTCGGTCTTCCATTAACAGTATGATCAGCCATTTCTGACCCAGGAGACTTAACCCCTCTTTGTAGCTTTTACACAGTCTTTTACCCTGTGAAATTTTCAAGTGGGTCTCACTTCTCCGCCAGTCTCATCAGCAATCAATTCGTCATCACTTTCCTCACTTATTTCTAAGGTTTCGAAATCTACAAGAACGATGTAAGTCCATTCAGGGCCTCTGAATTTATTATTTAGTCTCTTTAAACGTGGACTGCTCCTTCTTGGTTGTACTGTAGACTGTTCAGTTTGACTTGTTATTTCATTTAGTTGTTCTGGTCCTTAATTTATTGTCTTTAGACGAAACCTAGACCACTTGTCTCCTTTTCTGAGTCTTTTAGCTGGCACTGTGCTCTGGCCTTCTTCCAGTGCTCTTTTATTTTCATTCAGTTGTGGCACATCTATTTCAATGCTGTCTTCTGTATCCCTCTCTATCTGACTAGGCCCAGGTCTTATTGCTGTTTCTTCTGCCTGGTTACTAATCTGGCCTTGTTCAGGTATCTGCTGAATTTGACTTTGATTTGGATTTGTTTTGCCTTCTTCTTCCTGAACACTTTTTTCTACTTTTATCTGGTCCTGCTCAAGCTCTTCGAACCCTTGATTTTCTTCTGCCTGAGCTCTCGCCCTATTACCTATCTGTCCACTCCTCAGTCTCAGGAGTTCTTGATGTAGTGTCATTTGTCTGAGTATTCTGTTCTTTGCTTCTTTGTTCCTCCTCAGGATTGCTACTGGCTTGTATTTCTGTAATCTGAGTACGTTCTTCTAGACCTATCTCGTCCTCACTATCACTCTGACTGTCTAGATAAATCTGACTTCTGGTTCTCACGTATTCTGCAAGTATCTCAACTACTGAAATCCAATCATCTTGACTGGCGCTTTGTTGTTCCTCTTCAGCTACTTCAGGATCGATATCTTGAGACCCCTCAGCTGCACAACCTTCAGCTTCAGTTTCATCAGGTTCAGGCACTCTTTTTGTGTGACTGGCATGGATCCAGTGTTGAACTCCTTTGCACTTTACAGCTGTGGTGGTAACCAGAATTACTTGTCGTGGTTTTCCCTACCTCGGTGCAAGGCAAGATTTTCGAGTATGTTTCTTTAACACTACCCAGTCACCTGGGTTCAGGTCATGTGCTGGAGTTGCTTGTATGGCGACAGCGTCTTCCCCAACCTGGTGAGAGATAGAACGCACTTGGTCAGCCAGTTCTTTGCAGTACTCCAGTACTAAATCATTAAATATATTTATCAGCTTGTGTCCTGGCACCCATGCTTGCCTCATTGCTCTTCCCATTAGTATTTCATGAGGACTCAAGCCTGTGTTCCAGTCTGGAATACTTCTGAGTTCCATCAGAAAAAGAGGTAAAGCATCTGGCCACTCTAATTGGGTAGATTCATACATCTTTCCCAATCTCGACTTGATTGTGCCATTCAGTTGTTCTACCACTCCAGAATCATCTGGGCGGTATACACAGTGTAGCTTTTGTTTAACATTGAATGCTTCACAAATTAGGCCAATTATTTCATTATTAAAATGGCAGCCTCGGTCTGATTCAATAGTTTCTGGAAAAACGAAACGTGGTATGAGTTCTCTGAGTAGGAGTTTGGCTACAGTGATGCTATCATTCCTACGTGTGGGGTAAGCTTCCAACCATTTTGAAAATAGGCAGACAATGACAAGAATGTATTTTAGTCCTCGACAAGGGGGTAACTGAATGAAATCAATCTGCAATCGTATGAAGGGACCCTCTGCCTTCCCAATCTTTTCTGGTAACACTACAGTTTTCTTTCCAGGATTCATTTGTTGACAAATTAAACATCTATGCCAAAGTGCTTCTGCTATGTTCCTGAATCTCGCATTGAACCACTACTGTCTGAACAGACGTATCATGGCATCTCTCCCCAAATGGGAATCTCCGTGGAACATCCTAGCCATAGGAGCAAGCAAACAGTCTGCTAACATAGGCCTACCAGCAACGTAAACAATGACACCATCTTCAACCCTTCTTTGACAACCTATCTTTCTCCACTCTTCCTTTTCTTTTGGTTCTGCTTCATTTTGCAAGTCTCTCACTTCTTCCCACGTTCTCACACCTTCAAGCAACATAAGTTGGCAGCTTTTCCACCTACTCCGATTTTCTTATTTACAGCCATTTAAAATGTTGTGCAATGTTGGGCTAACTGGTCAGCATATCGGTTACCAGCTGTCACTTTGTCATTTCCAGATTGGTGAGCAGCACACTTGACCACAGCCACTTCTTTTAGCAATTGGATTGCTTCAAGCAATTCTTTTACATAATGACCATTTTTAATAGGAGTACCTGAAGAAGTCAGAAACTCCCTTTGCATCCATAATTGGCCATAGTTGTGCCCAACCCCATAACCATACTGGCTCTCAGTGTATATGGTTACTTTTCGATTTTTCCCAAATTTGCAGGCTTTTGTCAATGCAATCAATTCGGCTGCTTGTGCAGACTTGACTCCAGGTAAATAGGATGCTTCAATTGGACCCCCTAACGTGCACACTGCATAGACAGCACTCAAACCTCCTTCCTCATGTCTCATACATGAGCCATATACAATAGCTCATATTCCGAATCAATTAAAGGCTCTTCTCTTATGTCAGGACATGGTTTTGCACTATATTCAGTCAAGTCGATACAATCATGTTCGACTTCTCCCTTCACTTCTGCAAAGTGTAAATCAGGTAGGAGTGTTGCTGGGTTCAGAATATTACACCTGGCAATGGTGACGTTTCCTGCACCTGCAATAATTTTCTCATATTTAGTCAGCCGACTAGGAGTGAGGTACTGAGTCTTGGTCCTTGTTAACAAAATCACAACTGCGTGTGGAACATACACCGTCACTGGATGTCCCATAACAATGAACTCACTTTGCTCAAGGCTCATGCAGGTTGCAGCTACTGCTTTCAGGCATCCGGGCAATGCAGATGCCATTGGATCTAGTGTGGAAGAAAAATATGCCACAGGACATCTCATCAGACAGTGAGTTTGGGTCAAGACTGAAAGTGCACAATTATTTCGTGTGTCACAGAATAGTGCAAAATCTTATGAATAGTCAGGCATTCCTAATGCTGGAGCTGTACACAGACATTCTCGTAATTTAAAAAAAGCAGTCAGGCTTTCATCATCCCATTCCACCGGGTCTTTGGCTCTTTTCTTTGCCATTTGTATCAATGGTTTTGCTAGGACTGCAAATCCCACAATCCATTGCCTGCAGTATCCTACAACTCCGAGAAACATTCTGATCTCCTTTTGAGTTTGAGGTAGATTCATGTTTTTGATTATTCTGTTCCTTTCTGAGGTAACCCTTCTGATACCTCTTTCTATCTGGTGCCCCAGATATTTCACTGATGTGGTACAAAACTGTAATTTCTCAGGTGACACTTTATGCCCTCCTTCACCCAAATGATTCAGCAATGCAATGGTATCTACAACACAGTCATTTCGAGTTTTAGACGCCACCAATAGGTCGTCTATATACTGGACCAGTACTGACTGTCCAGGCAGCACCAAAGACTCAAGGCACTTTTTCAAAATCTGATTAAAAATCGATGGACTCTCTGTATACCCCTGAGGAACGCGGTTCCAGACGTACACATGACTGTCAAATTCAAAAGAAAAAAGAAATTTGCTATCTGGATGCAATGGAATCGAGAAAAATGCGTGCCACAGATCGATTACGGTGAACCATCCAGCTTCTCACGGTATCTGATACAGAATCACTGCAGGATTTGGCACAACTAGACAGCACGGGACAACAATTTTATTGATTTTTCGTAGGTCTTGTACGACCCTATACTTGCCACTTGGCTTCTTTATGCCAATTATGGGCGGATTACATGGACTGCTCATTATTTCTTGTAAAATGCCTGCTTCAACCAAACGCTTTATTTTTGCTGCAACACCTGCTTTTATTTCTGGGCTCATTTTGTACTGTTGAGTATTTGGGTAAACTGCACCTTCTTTTACTGTCACTTTTATTGGATCGACATTTGCCATTAATCCTACATCTTTTCCGGTAAAATCCCATACATTAGGATTTACAGTCTGTTGTAATTCTTCTGGTATGTCTTTTATAGTTAACTTTTGGTTTACTATAGTAACCTCTTTTCTCATTGTAGAATTTTTCTTTCCCCCCCCAGCCTTGTCAGCCAACCGATGACTGTAGGCCGGCTAGCCTAGATAAAACATCGACAACACTTTGTAGAATGGTATCGTTATGTATGATTTTTCTCCTTAATGCACTCTTTTCCACTTTTCTGCAAACATCCTACATTTCCCGTATCTTTTTCAAACCCCTATACTTTTATTTTCATATTTTCCTTTACCTATGAGATACATTATGATTAGTATTATGCTAACCTAAACTATGGGTCTGAATCAACCACAAAAATGTTGGTATTATAAAATAGTCAGGGCACGTAACATACACTTCTATATACATCTAAGGAGTGTGACTGACCTTAGATGCTTATCTCGGATTATTATATCTTGTTTCCACCCAAAAGATATACAATGTGACACGTACTTCTCTGAACAATTCAATGGAAATGATCGATCCACAAATGTTAAACTCTTTTGGGGTGATCAAAAACAATATCTATAGATCGCTCCAAACTTACATTACAAATTGATCTCTGCTAAAGAGGAGTACAAAGCTTACAAACAAATGGCACACCCTATACAACTCGTTATGATATAATTAGCGAAAAATAAATTGAGCTGCTTCTTAAAAGATCGTTAACAATGTGTACAATTTATGTATCAACTTCACGATATACTGAATACTACCACCTTATTCTTATTATAGCGAAAAACACCACTCTAAAATGGCGCCTACTCATAGACCTGTTTTACGGCGGACGGCGCTATGTGTGTAGGACTCAGAAAACGTCTCTTACAGAGATAAAGGAACTTAAGATAGCGGGGAACTAATCGAATCTATCCTCAAATTGATAATGCGGTGATATGCTTTATATAGTATTTACGCGACAATTTGCCTTTTCCAATATGGCGCCCATCGTAGCGCGTACACTGCGCAGAACGTACCGCCCAACTTCCGGGGGGAGGGTCGCGACCTAATTAGTGCCCAGTGCATTCGAATATAAGGTGCTTCTCGACATGGCGGCCCCAGCTTGGGACCATCCATGCCGCTACGGTGAAACGACCACAGTTACTTGTAGAGGTGAGGAGCCGGGTAGGGCCACCGCCCGGGGTCAATGGGAACTTATCTTGCCTCTCCTAGGATCTCCTATTGTGTATCATGGGGAACTAGCATAAGGGGAAACTTCTTAAATTACTTGGCAAGTTATGCTTTCGATTTTAGTTTAAAACTGAGTGTTTTGCATGGACGTGTTAAGCGTCACCAGTAGTCTATTGATGTTTATGTAGGGGTAAGACCAAATTTTTTTATAAAATGACGGGACATAAGCTCCCTCTGAAACCATTACCTTATGATAATAGTCGCATTAGCAATGCCTAACGTTATGGTGTTATAACCTGGTAGTGTTTCATACTCTGAACCCACAACCCTAGAGAATGCCGCGTTGTTCCATAAGAACACCACAGGGCTTTCTAGTATACTGGTACGACAATTTGGCAAAAGTAAATATTTCTACGAAATATTTGGATACAAACTTTTTTGGTTACCCGATGATAATACTCGTAAATGGAAATGCCCAACGTTATGGGGCTAGAGCCTGATAGTGCTATGTACTCCGAAATTACAATCTGCGAGAAAACAACGGCAATGGATTTTTAGCATGGTAATAATCTGTTGGTTGTGAGGGTGTTCTGTTAAGCCAACTAGGCTAAATTATCTGCCGGGCACAAGGTATGCTGGAGGTTACAGTCTAGTGTAGAATCTGAAAACATGGTTTAAAGTTCAAAGCCAGAAGATGTTCCTTTTGTCTAAATACATTCTAATTATTCGGAGACTATCTAAATCGATACCGTTGGTCTTTTCATATTAGGCTCACGACGACAGAACCTTTACACACGGTCAGGAAGAGGAAGTGACTCGACTTCCCTGATTAAAAAATTTCTCGACACCGGAAAAGTCAGACACAAGTGGGGAAGACTACACTGCCCCTCACACCAGGTATGCATGAGAACCTATAAATAATCTAAATAATCTAGGAACTTTTGAAAATGTATTTGGAGGGACCTAACAGTACCCTCTCTTCTTGTATAGACTAACATAAGAACCACTTGATGGACAGGAAAAAGGGATATCAACTAAAAACAAGAATTTGAAGGACCCAACCATATGGTTCCGGTGAAGTATTTATTTGGTAAAAACAGTTACTCACATAATATTATACTATATATATATATATATATATATATATATATATATATATATATATATATATATATATATATATATATATATATATATATATATATATACACACATATATATATATATATATATATATATATATATATATATATATACATATATATTATATATATAACTTAGATACCTTGAGGCGCGCTGTGGGCCAATATTGAGGGCCGTCAAGTTGAAATTGTACCAAAATAGACACTATTCCCCGTTTTGGAGAATGGTAACTTTCACAAACCCTCGCAAATGACTTCTCCCTATAACTTAGTTTCTACTTTCTCTCTTCCCTCTTTTTCGATTCCCACTTTTTACTTTACTTTTTTTCTTTCAAAATTCAAAATTTAACTCAGGTTGAGACAACGCTCTCTCATTGACAACAAATGTGAACTCTTTAATCAACGAGACAGTGATGCGGTGGAAAATCATGTCATGTATGAAATCCATAGATGTTATGTTATGAAATTGTAAAGGTGCCTTGAGACAAAATAGATAATAATGTGCTACTAGTGATAATACAGCATGCCAATTGAAACCTATCTTGTTCAAAAGCATGTCAATTGAACCCTATTTTGTTCGGCTCCTTGGTTTTGCATTTGCTTCTGGACTTTCCATTTCTTTTTGTGGGTTGCCGCGTAATCTGATCCTATTCCCCCTTCCGCGGCCGCTCATTGAAGGACAGGGATTGTCGGGAACCATATTGTGCTTGCTTGAATTGTATATATCATGAAAGATCCATGAATCCTTGAAACTTACAAAGACACTGTCTAACATATTTGAGAAACATGATTAGGAAATGTAAGAAGACCAAACAATAAGAGTTGTATTGATAAATACTGGGACTGTAAAACCCTGTATTGAGGTTATAGCTGTTTGTTCTTTATGATACCCTGTATCTTGGTTTTAGTAGCCTTTTAAAAAAACTGGACACTGCGCCTTTTCTTGAAATGTTAGTTACTAGTTGTCATATGTCTTCTTTTTTAACTTAGATAGAATGTGAAACAGGTATGAAAAAATGTATAAGAACTATGACATATGAAACTCATGGTAGCTTTCTTTTACTTATTTTGTTTTCAGCCCTGAAAAAACTCCCTGGAAGGGAGTGAAACGCGTTGGCTGATCTTTTTTGTAAAGTGCCTGGTGATTTGTTTTTTAAAAGAACGGCTAAAAATAAATAAAGAACTTTTCTACATACACAAGCAATATTCTCTTTGGACTTCTTTTTGGTGCGCCCCGGCAAAAAATTGAGCAAAGTATCCTTTTGATCTGGAAAGCACAGCAACGTCAAACAGCAGCTGACGTTGGGGTTGGCAGCATAAAGCTTTAAAGACTAATTCTGGAACTGGATTTTAGGTGCGGCGCCGTAGGGTCCGCTGCTACATTCTTTGTGATCATTAACTTTTTATTCTCTGTTTCTTGTTTTGCTAACATTAGTTTATAAACTCCGTCTTCATCTGGCGTTTGAATTTCAACACCACTTGGGGTGCAAAAAATGGTGCAATTCATTTTGCACAACAAGTCTCTACCTAACAGGTTTACTGGACTTGAATCACCCACGACAAATCTATGCATTTCTTTAAAATTGCCCATTCTAACTTCCATAGGTTCTGTGACTGGGGTACTAATTTGTTTATTTAAAACGCCCACTACTTGGATTGCTTCTCCCAAGAGGGGTAGGTTTGGAACGTCTGCTGTTCTTTCAGTAGAACAGGTAGCACCAGTGTCCAATAGAAAGGAGACATAATTTCCTTCAACCTTTCCTTCAATGTATGGACCTGACTGATCTACCGGCAAGGAGGCGCCAAGTACGCACTCCTCGTCCTCCCCTCTCAGGCACCGTCAGTATGTTTCCTCACTGAAAAACGTATGTCTCTCCTCACACTTTCTTCCCAATTTGTGGTATCCACACTCTGATGTGCTTTGCTCCTAAAATTTGGCATAGGTGCAAGGGGTAACTGGTTTTGTATTACCTGCTGCTGTTGTTTCTGTTGCACCTCATTCTGCGTCTGTGGATTTAAATCATTATTTTGCATCTTACCGTTTTGCACAGCCTTACACTCATTCTTCCAGTGCCCCAACTTGCCACACCAGTGACAGGGAAACTTCTTTTTGGCTTCTTCTCTATTGAATTTTCCCCTTGGCTTACCCCCATTACCATCACTTTGAGTCTGGTTATTGTTTATTTGGCTCAATTGAAGCTCCTGTTGCTCTGCTAATTTCACTTGTGCCCACATTACTTTTTCCTTTAATTCTTTTTGTTTATTGTCAAGTTCATCTTCGCAATATTTTGCATATTTGAGGATTTCATCAATCCGCTTGGCCTGCCAGCAAATTTTGTGGTTCTTTATCCATTGTGAAATTTCTGGCCTTAATCCTGACACAAACCAATAGATGAAATGCGTCCTGTCTTTCATATCGATATTATCCAATCCACTATACTGTTTGAATACTTGTAACAGACGTTCATAATATGCATGCACAGATTCATCTTTATTCTGAGTGGTTCTATCTATCCTAGTCCAATCTGTCTCTTTTGCAGGCACCTTCCCTTTGGGGTACAGTATTACTTGATTGTACTTTTTCATAACCTCATTAGAAGGTGCCCCTGTCTTTGGATCTCTAGCGTATTTATCACTAGGCCAATCAATAGCAATTTTACATTCTGTCTACAAATCTACAGGAACAACAATGTCAAATAATCCATCGAAATCTTTCAAAAGACATTTTGAAACCTTCATAAATCTCTCGAATTGTCTGTACCATTCTACAGGTTTCTCGCGAAGTTTTGGGAAGTCATTTGTAAATGACAAAATATCATGTCGGAACCATGGGACATGTACATAACCTCCACCTGGTACCTCTCTCATGGGTCATAACCTTTCCACCTTGTCTGCTTCTTTTTTTTTTTGATAATCACATTTTTATTGAAGTTTTCAACACAAAGAAGTTCATTTGCAGCAAGTCACATAGTCCATTAAAATACCCATGTCCCTACCCCATGACAACACAGAGCATATCAACATTTGCAGAATAAGGTGCTGGTACCCACTGAGCACGACGATGTATCAAGGTAGGGCCCATCAAGATGGTAACAAGCCAAACCATTTGCCCCATACTTTATGAAAGAGCTCTGGGCAGCCCCGGGAATGTCTGCTTCTTTTAACACATATTCGGATGCAGTTTGTTTTGATCGGGTCTCTTTGCCCACCTAGTTTTCCATTTTTCTATGTCACCCCATTTTTGCAATAATGTCATAAGCTCCCTGATCTGTACCTTTCTACCTGACACATTCATATTTTCGAAATTTTTGTCAGAAAATTCAGCTCAATATGGTTTCTGTAACACTTTAGATTTGCCAATGTCAATTCCCATGTTAGCTGCCATATCCATTAACTTTTCATGAAACACTCTAGTATTTCTAGTAATACTTTTGCATATGAACAATAATTCATCTTTGCTGATTATATTTAATCTGTCTAATCCCACATTTCCAGCCATCATTTCTTCTAATTCGATTCTTAATTTGTATATGTCCAATACCTTTGCTGTGACTTTGGTTTCTCTATTTCTCGTGTCCATCTCGTTATTTCTTCTGAGGTAACTACTGTAGCATTCATAGTACCTGAGGGTGTCTTCATCTGTACTTCTCTAGAACTTCCAGGAGTACTCTTCCTGACTGAACTTCTTTCAGGCTCTGTTATAGGTAAATCCATGAGGGAAATTACTGATTCACATTTACTTGCCTGGTCATCAACTATTAAAGGTTCTTTTCTGTGCTGTACTACAGGTGTAGTTAGATCGGGAGTTTTAGGACTAGCCTGCTTATCTCCGTACATAGGAACAACTGGGCCAATAGTTACCAGAATTGTTAGGGCTTCAGGACTTGTATTTAATTGGGAAATTTTCTGAATCAACTCACTTCACAGTTTATTTAATGCTTCTCTTTCCCTGTCTTGCAGTACTTTTTCTAACAAAGTCTCATGTACCACTTGCGGAATTAGAGGTGGTTTCAGAAACGGAGCATTTAGATTAACTGTGCTTGGTTCCTCATTATAAGGTGGTGGATTTTTCAATAACAATTCCTCCAAATAATTATCATCCAATTCACCACTAGTCATTAAATGTTTCGTTTTCTCAGTCCTTTTACTTCCAGTGGGTTCTTCTAAAGTTAATACAGGATACAACCCTTCCACTAACATAGACTGTCTCTCTTGTTTCATTAATTTATCTCTTGTCTCTTTTGGAAATCTGGGATAAAACTTACTCCAATTACCATTACTTCTAGGTTTATCTAGCTCAAAAGCCTCAGTTTCCCATTCCTCCAATGCCTCATACTGCGTTAATCTAGGTCTGGGATCTAATTCATTCATGCGAGTTCTCAAATTGTACAAAATTCTGCCATTGAATGTACCATTTTCTGGAAAAGCTAACACACCATCATCTTTTGTGTACTCCATCCAATTTGCTAACCACACACAAGTGTGATAGCACCTTTCTACCATCATATATGATGCAGGCGTATTTGGTGGTGGAATAATAATCCCTTCTCTTGTTTTAATTGCTTTATCTTTCTTGAAATAATTCTTAATTCTTTTAATGAATGACATTTTCCTCTTTCCTCCGTACATGATAAAAGGTCTTCCTCTTATATTCTGTTCTTGTGGAAACCCTAAATATCTCCTATCAGGTCTATTTCCTACAAGAGGACCTATATGCCACATATATTTTGAACCTAAATCTTCTGGATATTCTCAATTTGTTTACAAATGACTTCCAATACCAGCGCGTCTTTTATTTTTAAGTGGCCAATCAAAATTTAGAATTCAAATAAATCCGACCAATAGTTGTGCAGCTTTTCTGGTGAGACTAGTTCTCACGCTTCTGTACTCACCCCTCCTTTATAATTATTACCTAGCTACACATCCTCTGTCTCAACCAATACCAGCGTGGCTCTGAGTGATGTCAGCGCAGTTCCGCGACTGACTCCCTCCTTTGCAAGGTAATATAAGAACTTAATTTCCTTCACTTTTAAAGCAGATTTTATTATTCAACAACGTAAAAACATTCGCCACTGTACCTGAGTGACTAATTCAAAGGAAACATAAATTTCCCTCACTACGAATAAATCCCTTTCGCTTACTCTTTATACACTACGAGTAGATCCCTTCCGTCTACCCTTCACATAAGCATTAGAGAACCTGTTACTTCTTCAGACTCATCCCTTCTGGGATATACTAAGGCCAAAGTTTCACCAGCGAACCCCTTTGCTATCAATCAAGCTCAGACGAACCTGCTACTCCTTCCGTGTGACCCTTTCTAGGTGATATCACACAAAAAGTTTTGCTAGCGAACTCTTTGCAAAAATGTATTCACACATTCATACAGAAAATCCCTAAATTGTGCTTCCGGTTTTATCTAACCATGCACTTATTTCCTACAGGTAAGTGACCTCACTGCAGTGTGGCTTCCATTTACCACCCGCTATTCTGCCCCTTGGGATTCCAGACAAAACATATAACCGGTACAAACAATTTTGGTAAATACATAAATCAATACAATCAATAATACGATTTCAAATATGCAAAAATATTTTTCATTAATCAGCTAACTATAACTACCTACCTATCTTAACTAAACCCTAACCTTACCTCTGCTACCAAAATAAATACTGATAGAGCGCGCAGGTCACCCTACTCATATTACCATACTCACCTGGGCCCATAAACAACATATGATGAGATTTAATCAGGTAACCTGTGCACTTACTCTAATCAGTGATTTATGAATTTCATTTAGGACCTATATGATTGACTTACCAATCTTCATCATCGGTACCTAGAGTCCTATGGAATTAAAGGTGTTAGAATAATAGGTAGAAAAAGAACATATGCACTCATAAAATAACCACAACTCGGGAAAGGTTTAAACTCTTTATCTAAAATCTTTAAATGTCATAATCCAAGCACTGAACAATAGAAAATTCTCAATTAGGAAAATAACAATTAGATTGAAATATGCAGAGTTTTTATAAAGCAGTCTTTACGCATTTGACATAAGGGTGGGAAGAGAGAAGGAAACAGTACAATGACATAACCACATCGAATATTTACCTAGAATGGTGTGAAGAACTAACCCTGGCGACGGGTCAGTTTAAAGGACAGAACCCCGAAAGTGCAGGCACCATAAAGGCAGGCAGGTGCAGATCGGAATCAGGACAAGTAAAGCTAAATTGGATCAGGACAGGACCACCAAGGGCTAAGACCAGCACCCGCAGTTAAAGTTGCAACGCCTGCATTACTCCCTTTCTGCAGCTAACAGCTAGAACCCAGTAAAAGTTATCGATTTCTCCGACAATGTGCTTCGCCAGCACTTCAGCTCTCAAACCCCGATCTGGGTTTTGAACCTTCTGACAGAGGGCTCCGCCAGCACCTCTGCTCCCGATCACCTATTGAGTGCGTTGGGTCAGTGACAGGTCAGCTATTCGGACAAGTCGGACAAATTAACTAGCTAAGCCTACCCTAGTTACACTATTTTCCAGGTCAGTGTGCCACCCCCCAATGTTGCAAGTGTAAGGATCCCCAATTTTGATTGGGCAAAAGAATGAGGAGAGGTCATTACACCATACCAAAATGAAACTTTCAGAATGAATATTAATGTTTGCGTTCCTGCCAATCAATTTATTTCCCCATGTATGTTTTAATCCACCCAGCAATGAATGTTCCAATATTGGTTACATTTTAGTTCATATTTTAGAACAGCTTCCTTCTCAGGGGTCAGGAGTTGAAGTTCCCAGCGCATGTTGGTCAAGACTGTCCCTGGCACTCATTCAATGCCATGACTCAATGGTTTTCAGACTCTGGAGCGCAGGCTCAAAGGTTTCAATATGGAGTGCAGTGGGTTTCAAAATGGAGTATCGGGTACATTTCAGGTTCAGAAGCGTGATTACATGAAAGAATAGAAAATAAACAGTTTTAGAACAAGACTAAATGAATGCACTGTATACCACTTATCTCTACTCTATTCCCATTACTTTATATTTAACTATTGCGTTAGAGTTAAGCAGAACGAACAGCTTAGCAAAAGCAGCAGTGCAAGCTTCTTGCATGTGAGGACATAGAGCAGCCATCTTAGTTCTAGTGCACAGAAGCAAAAGATTCCCTCCAAAGCAAAGAGTACGTCATGTCACGTGAGTGTGACAGACGCATGCGCAGTAAGAAATCCCGCGTAGCAGCGGCCATTTTATTGCAAGCGGATTAACATTAGTAAAAGCACATATGCAAGCTTCTTCTAGATACCCAATGTTTTGTGAAATGCAATATTAATAAGACAAACATATTGGTTAGCGACTTAACGTTATGTCGAGAGGACTGAATTCAAGCAAGTCGCGTTACGTGCGAATCCTTGCTCCATCAGTATATGGAATGTTAAACTGGATTTGTACAGCATGCCGATCTTATGGCTTTTTGTTGTTGCAAATTAAATTTCAAGTGCTGGTTTTTGTATATGCTGTTTCGGATTCCACTTACACAGAATGGCTGAATACTAAATATATCTTTTAATTAAAGGCAGAGCAAGCAAGAACTTGTGTCCATTCATGTTACACTTTTTTGTTTAACATAAACACAAACCTATAATAAGAGTTGTTCACTGCAAACATTTGGAAATATAATGGGAAGGACCCCTGCAGGCCTCGTTTTCCTACATGTATTGAACTTACTAGCTAACTTCAGATCATGCTCTTTTTAATCTAAAGGGTCGGCTGATGAATATAATAGTGGTTGATTGTGTTAAAAAGTGTGCTTGTGTTATGCACTTTTACAAGGCCAGCAATTATTACCCTCGCTACCGGCGGGTGTAAATAGTGTACTGGAAAAGTAAAGACAGCTCATTTCATGCACTGTGGAGTGGAACAGCATACATGTCTTTCTTCTTTCACTACACACCGCATAATTCCACCCCACACAATTTCACAACTAATCATTCCAAATCAAACCACTTAATTCCACTACAAACAACAAACATCCACTCCACAGCAAACAAAAAAAACTTAAGTAAAACAACGTTGTCATTTACAACGCCAAAAGCTCTAACTTTCACAAATGTGAGACCGATTGCATTGCAATTGAGTGTTTTTCTGGGCCTTTCCTCCTAATACATTTCAGCAGGTTTGGCCTGTAAACATGTTTGCACAGGGTTCGTAATGATGGCCTAACTGTTCACATTGCAGTATTCAGTTCTAAAGACAAAAGTGACCTCTCTCTCTCTCTCTCTCTCCTCTCTCCTCCCTTCTCCCTTCTCTCTTCTTTCTTCTCTCTTCTCTCTTCTCTCTTCTTTCTTCTCTCTTCTCTCTCCTCTCCCTACCCCCTTCAGCAGAGCAGTCCGTGCATGGTGTATAGTATCACTTCATCTGCGGAGGAGAAATGATGAGCAAACATACCACTTCCATTTAGTGTGTGAGATTTCACCATCAGCTGGATTCTGATGCTTCAGGCCTGCTGCTCCTTCAATCTGTTGATCTGTTTGTTTTAGTCATGTTTACCGCCCCCATAACAATCCTTCTTTAGCAACCCTCTCTCTGCCATCTCACAATGAGCCTGCCTTTAATTTCTCATCTGCTGTTTCCTCAACAAGCTTTGCTACAGTTTAGCTACAATGCCCATGTAAAGTGCTGCTGTATGTACGCACTGCATGAAAGCCAACTGTGATGGCATTAGAAACATAATAACATGTATGTGTCTGTTTCAGTCAATCAATCTGTGATCTTATAAAGCATGACTATTCACCTGCGAGAGTCTCAAGGCACTGAGTGGGGGAGGGGTCTGCGGTTCAGTCGAAGAGCCAGGTTTTGATGTCCTTCCTGAATTGCAGCAGCGATGGTGATTGCCTGAAGTGCAGAGGCAGGGAGTTTCAGGTCTTCACAGCAAGGTAGGAGAAAATCTTCCTCCAGCCGTGGTTTTGCGAATCCATGGGATGGTGGCCCTGGCCAGTTGGGTGGAGCGAAGCTGTCTGGTGGGGGTGTAGAAGGTGAGATGGTGGGTGAGGTATGAAGTTCCAGCATTGTGGAGGGCTTTGTAAGCGTGCGTGAAAGCTTGAAGGTGATTCTTTTGTTGACAGGTAGGCTGGTGATGTGGTTGTGACGTGAGAGCTTCAGGATGAGTCTGGCGTTCTGCAGTTTATTTAGCTTTTGGGTGGTGCCAGAGTAGAGTGCGTTGCCGTAGTTCAGTCTGCTGCTGACAATCACATGGGTGACCTTTTTCCTGGACTCGGTGGGGAGCCACTTGAAGATCTCACGAAGGATGCAGAGTTTGTAGAAGCAGGAGTACGAAACGGTGTTGATTTGGTGGTTAATTGAGAGTGAGGAGTCCAGGATGATGCCAATGGTTCGTGCATGGTCCTTGGGGGGATTCCGAGCAATGCAGGCAACAAAGAATCATCCCAAGTGGAGGAGAAGGAGCCCAGAATGAGGACTTCAGTCTTGTCTGTGTTAAGCTTGAGGTAGCTGTCTTTCATCCAGGTGACGACTGCCCTTTTCCCATTGTGGAAGTTGCTCTTGGCGGCTGTGTGTTCGTCTGTGAAGGAGAGAATCAGCTGGGTGTCATCGGTGTAGGAAACGACGTTGAGTCCGTGGCTTCTGACGATGGCTGCAAGCGGGGCCAGGTAGATGTTGAAGAGGTTGGGGCTCAGGGAGGATCCCCGAGGCACTCTGCAGCTGATCTCTGTGGGTTCTGAGTTGAGCGGTGGAAGTCTGACTCTTGGCCGGTGAGGAACGAGCAGATCCATTCTAGGACTTTCTCGTGGATGCCAGCGTTGTGGAGTCTTGCGCAGAGGGTGTGGTGGGAGACAGTGTTGAAGGTGGTCGGGAGGTCTAGGAGGATGAGGGCAGCAGTCTTGCCTCATTTGATGAGGGTGCTTATGTCATCTGTAGCATGGAGGAGAGCGGTCTTGGTGCTGTGGTTGCTTCTGAAGCCCAATTGGGCGAGGTCCAGGATTTTGTTTGTTTTGATGAACTCGGAGAGTTGGGCGTTAATGGCTTTCTCGATTACTTTTGCTGGGAAGGAGATCATAGAGATAGGTCTGTAGTTCTTGAGGTCAGTCGGGTCGGCAGAAGGGTTGACATCTGTGTGTTTCTAGTCTTCCAAGAAGGTTGCAGACTTGATGGAGCAGTTGATTGTGCGGCAGAGTTCGGGGGCGATGGAGGTGCCGGTTCTGTTGAAGATGTGGTGAGGCCAGGCATCCGAGGGGGCTCCAAAGTGGATGCTCTTCATGATCCTGAGGGTGTTGTCAGAGGTGAGGGTAGTCCAGTTGGACACGTTCTGCTGAGAGCTGGAGCCATTGGGTGCAGTGGTTTGGGTGGGATGGGTGAGTCTTGGGTTGTGAAGCTGTCGTAAATTTTGATCTTGCGGTGGAAGAAGGTGGTGAGGTTGTCACATTTTAAGTTTCTAATAATTTGTATTCAGACAAGTTTTAAGTGCTCTTGCTGTCTTACACTGTGACATGAAATAAGACAACGTGCTTAACTGCCTTTCCACTGGGCAGAAACTTAATCTTCTTGAGTGCGATACTGCAGGCGCTACTGTGTGAATGTGTGTAAAAACGCTACATGTCACAGTAACGGAAAGGTCCAGTTAACACTTACTGCTTTGTATTTGTTTGCAGTTTTTTTATAGCACAAACGGTGCTGAAGGTATCAGGGCGCTTTACATCAGCACCAAGCGCCTTACAGGCAGACACATTAATTTTTAGGCACAGGGAGATTAGGTGAATTGCCCAGAATCACAGGATGTTTGAGCCTCCCACCAGGCTCCAACATGGTTGGCAGCTCTGGCCGTTAAGCCACAATATGTAAAATGCATTACCATGTTGAAAAAAATGAATGTGTTTAGCAAAGACGCTGACAGCCTGATAACAAATTAAATGTACTCAGTGCTTGCAGACAGTTTTAGAAGCAGCCAATTAAGGTGTTTTTTTCTCTCTCTCGCTTGGTACTTAGATGAGATTGTTCAGATGCTGATGGAGTGGTGAAAGGAAAGATGATGAAAAACAAAAAAACACAATAAAAAAGCAAAGCGGGTATGAGGAGCAATGGGCATGCTGAGGAAGAGGGTTTCAGGGGGATTGGGGAACACACAAAGCGTAGGGGGAAAACAGCACTTGTGGGAGAGTGCAAGAAGAGGGAGGAAAACCATTTAATCAGAAGCAACCAAATTAGATTGACAATAAAGCCAACCAGTGGCAAGCCATAGGTAGGCTGTAAGCCCCTGTTAGTTCTTAGTGAGCCCACAATAGGTATTTTGCAATCAGACAACTTGCGCTGTTTGGTAGACTTGACCCAAAAACACAACAAAGCGCCTTCGAACCTGACAACCGCTGAGCCACATTCCGTGCCTGTGCAAAGAACACCTATGAATATGTAGCAGACTCTATTTTCTTGCTGCTCACATCTCAAGATAAATACAGTTTCATAGCTATCAAGTTTTGACATGTTACCTAATTATAATTTGTTTCAGTGTTGTTTCATTACTGTTCTATAAATTTCTAATGGATAAGTCTTCCCGCAGATTTCTCATAAAAGTAATATCTTCCTGGTGCTGGATTGGATCCATGAAAATGGCCCACCCCAATCAATAGTCCTATGGCACCACCAGGCTCCAGTGGCAGCTCCGTTAGCCAGGCTGTGACAACATCGGACTATGTATGACGCTCACTGGTGTGCTGGCGCAAATCTTTCTTTTTCTTGAGCTCCTCTTTAGTGTTACTGATGTCAACAGTGACTAAGTCAAAGGTCACCTCCTAAGGTCTAAGGATTTAAACCCTGTATAAAGTATTGGAAGAAGATGGCTTCATCGTTTCCCATGACATCTCCTTGTAATGTCTGTGACCCAAACACTGACCCTCGGCCTGCGACTCCTGCACCTCCATGTATTTCAAGATCATAAGAGAGCTGGAGTTCAAGCTGTTCTTGGTGCAGACCCATAAGAAGATACTTCAACAGTCCCTCTCCCACATTCAGATATGTCTCCTGGCATGCAGCAATCCCACAAGGGGTGGCCCTGCAAAAATCACAAAAAATGCCATAGGAAGGAGATGTCCTGTTCTTTCTCAAGAAAGATTCAACAAAATGGAGGATTTCATGGCTCAGATTCCGATGCCTTTGACATGCCTTGAGGAGAATATTACCACATGAATAAAGAGGTTTCAGAGGCCGCCAACCTCATCCCTCCTTACCCTACACATGCTGGCCTTTACGCGGTCCTCCAAATCTCTAGTGATCTTGATGCATCTCCAGAAGTAATCACCTTTATTAACTGTAGAGTCTAAATCCAACATCATAAGTGAAATCCTACTGTGGTCCAGACCATCTTTTGCCATTAAACAAAGCCTTGCTGAAACCCATATTGACTACCCGAGAAACTCTTCTCATGCCTGGCAATTCATAAATAGTTTCCTCGGGCCACAAGCCCGCGCCTTCTGATACCAAGTTCTTACTAACACATCCTTCTCCTGAAAATGTGTTGCTTCTCGTATCATGGGTGAAGGCAAACCCCATCACTTTCCCTTTTTTTTTTTTATTTTTTTTTTTTTTTTTTATTTTTTTTTTTTCAAATTGCAAAGTAAGTATACATACAAATTAACATTGAGGGTCTGTGGCCCCCCTCCCCCCTCCCCCCACCCTCCTATGACAGAGAAGAAAAAAAGGTTACAACGGGAATTGGAATAATGGGCACAAAATACACCAAAAGAAAAAAAAGAAGGAAGAGAAAAAAAATGAAAAAAAAAGCTAAGAAAGAAAAAGAAAGAGGGAATAGAGAGAAGCGGACATAGAAAGATGCAGAGAAAACTATCTGGGATGACTGGCACCGAATAGTATAAAAAAGGAACAGAAATACACGAGCTAATCGGGCAGAGTCAGCCAGTTGGTTAGATTTTCCCACACCTCAGTGCCCTTTCTACGGCCCTTGCGTCCTTTTTTTGCATATACAGCTATTTCCAAGTGGTATGTTGCCATAAATCTGGCAAGCCATTGAGAAAAAGAAGGGGGTTCTGGGTCTAACCAGGCTGTAGCAACACAGATCCTCCAGACGGCCATTGCTATAAATGTTAGGCCCTCCCTTTTCAGATGTGGGGCTTCTGTTTGTGTCCCGAGCATGATGGTAGTGTGGTTCAGAGTTATTGGCTGGGAGGTGACTCCTCTTAGAAACCCCTGTATTCGATTTAAAGTAGGCGCGAGCTTGGTGCAAGAAGCAAATATATGTATGGAGTTGGCCCCGAATTCAGCACATCTGGGACAGAGAGTACCTTGGCCGGCCCCCCATTTTGCTATTTTGCTAGGAGTGATATATAAGAAAAAAATTTTTTAAAGTGCTGAGCTTGTAGTTTAGCGGACAGTAAAATATTTTGTGAAAGAGTAAGTGAGTTATAGAAAACGTTTCTATTAGAATCAAGTTTGGTAGACCATTTGCCTGCGATACTTTGCAAGTCGTCAGGAGTCTGTCTATTTAGGATGCAGTATAGGAGGCCAATTCGGGGAGTCAGGGGTTTCCGTAGGACATTAAGGAGTTCTACCTCCATAAAACCTGAGGTTCCCCCTACCTTTCTAGAGAGAAAGTCGTAGATAGACATATATTTAAAAGCGTCCTCTTTCTTGAGGCTGAATTTATCAATAAGGTCGGGAAAGGGGATAACTCCCTCGTTGGTAATTAAGTCACCTAATTTTCTAATACCAGCCCTGTACCAATCAGATAAATAGGCCCTTCCAAAGATGTCAGGAAGATTACTATTATTTAAAATAGGAGAATAGTGATTGTATCTGCCTATACCAAGGTATCTACGAATGCTTTGAAATACCTTAAATGAGTTGAGCAGGGTCTTAAATCTAACCCGTTTAAAGTATCCAAAGGGAGTTTCTCGTAGCAGACACCCCCAGTGGTGTTCCCCCACCAATAGTTGAAAGGGAGAGGGCAACATTGTAGGAAACACATCCGGACGTTCTTTAGTTAGCTCAGTACTATATTGCATGACCGTGGCCCAGTAGTACAAAGTGATGTTTGGGAAAGACCAGCCGCCTCGATCTTTAGGCAGGCATAGTTGTTTGAATGCCCTCCTAGGTTGTGAATATGCCCAAATAAACTGTGTGTAGATTTGTTGGAATTTCGTGAGGTTGGCTTTACTAAATTCTAGAGGTATGGTCCGGAAAAAATATAAAAGTTTGGGAAAATAGGTCATTTTTACGACATTGCATCTACCAACTAAAGTGAGGTGAAGGTTATTTATTTGTTTCAGTGCTTTCTTGGTTTGTACTACGAGCGGGAGCAGATTATTGGAAACAACTTCGTCCAAATTAGAAGAAATGCATACTCCTAAATATTTGGCTTTACCTACCACCCTCTGATCGATCCAGGAGATTTTACTGTTAGTGATTATCTGAGTCTTATTCTTATTAAGAGTGTAGCCAGAGATCTTTCCAAATTTTTCTGCCTCATGTTCTAATTCCGTTATAGCTTTTAGAGGGTCTGGTGATGTAATGGCCAAGTCGTCTGCGTATGCTAAAATTTTTGTATTGAAGCCTTGGAAACTTATCGGTGGAATGTTGTGATTGTTTTCAATTTGTTTAATAAAAGGGTCCAGGTACAGGGCAAACAGCAGAGGGGAGCAGGGGCAACCCTGTCTGGTGCCTCGGGATATCTTCAGTTGCTCGGTTAGTTGACCGTTTATGGAAACACAGGCTGAGGGGTTAAGGTAGAGCGCTTTCACGGCCTGTATGAGCTTCGGCCCAAAGCCCATCCTCTTCATGACTGCCCACAAGTATCTCCAGGAAACCCGATCAAAGGCCTTCTCGGCGTCAAGTAGTGTTAATGACATCGGGTCTCCTGCTGCCTGTGCGGCGTCAAATAGAGTAATGGCTCGCCTAACGTGTTCTGTGGTGCCCTTTTTTGGGATAAACCCATGTTGCCATTCTGATACCAGGGATTCCACCACAGAAGAAATTCGGTTTGCCAGTACTTTGGAATAAATCTTAGAGTCGCAGTTGATAAGTGTTATTGGCCTGTATGAACTCATCTCGAGTGGAGACTTATCTTTTTTGGGAAAAATAGCTATCCTAGCATTAGACCAGGAATCTGGAGGAGGAGAGGCCCCACTGAAAATAGATGTTATTAAATCAGTTAAAATTTTCTGAATTTGGGGTGCAAAGACTTTATAAAATTCCATGGGGATCCCGTCCAGGCCTGCAGCTTTACAGTCGGGGAGGGACTTAAGAGATTTCTGTATCTCTTCCCAAGTAGGAATAAGTTCTAATATGTCGGCAGAATTTGTAGAAAGTGTTTCAAGATTAATCTCATTCAAGTAACTGGAGATATCGTTCTCAATTATGTCAATCAAATCTTTATTCTCCTCAGTGTACAGTTTAGCGTAAAAATCCTGAAAGCCCTTGCGTATTAAGTTAAAATCTTTGGTCTCCTCTCCTGACTGGAGTTTAATGGTGTGTATTTCGCTGTTCGACACCTGTAGTCGGGTCTTGACCGCCAAGTGGTGCCCTATACTGTCGCTGCATTCGTAATTTTCTTGTCGTGTAGCGGCCCACTTAGCAGCGGTTTTTTCAGAAAAAATTGCTCCAATTTTAGCTCTGATCAAAACAACCTCGTCTTGGATAGCCTCGGTATTTAACCCTGCTTGAATGGCTTGTGTTAATTTAGTTTCGGCAGTCTTAAGCTTCTCCTGGAGATCAGAGGTAGCAAGTCTCTCCTTTTTGTTTTTACCCACTGAAAAACCAAGAGTTTCGCCCCTAATGCCTGCTTTAAGTGTGTCCCAAACTATGGTCAGGGGTGCTGTCCCCATATTTATTTCTAGAAAATCCTGTATCCATCCCTGCATATGTGTCTGATATGTTAAATCTTGCAGTAGGGCTTTCTCAAAACTCCAAGTAGCGGGAGGTCTAGGTTTTGACAACCCCTTGATGTTGAGAATAAGGGGGTTGTGATCGGACATAAAACGCGGGACTATCTCAATAGTACTGTTGTTAATAAGACAGGATGAAACAAAGAAATAATCTAGCCTGACAAGAGTGTGGTGAGGGGCAGAGTAGAAAGTATAGCAGGGGTTGGAGGGTTTCAAGCTGGCCCAAACATCTTTCAGGCCATGCGTCTCTACCAGATTGGTCAGGGCCTGAAAGACGAGTGGTTTTCTGCCCTTATACTTCCAGGTACTATCGGTAGCCCAATCATTGGGTAAGTGTAGGTTGAGGTCGCCACAGAGAATTATTGGGATAGGCCAATGTGCTAATTCCCCTGACACTAAGTTGAGGACCCCTGGGTCATCCGTATTACTACCATAAATAGAACAGAGTGTAAAAGAGGGACTGCCAGGAAGAAGACATTCCGTTATGACCCACCTGCCGAGAGGGTCTGCTTTGGACCTGGGAGTGTTCAGAAGAAGTCTTTTTTCAGCAAGGATTCCCACCCCCCTGGTTTTTGATCCTTGAGAGGTAGCCCCCAGGATTTTGAATCCTAAAGAATCAAGCAGGTATTTCTGTGAGCCTTCGACATGTGTTTCCTGTAAACAGTAGATGTCTCCCCTCAAGGTTCTGAGGCCCTGCGAGACACTTTGTCTTTTGGAACGGTCATTTAGCCCACAGATGTTTAAGCTAATGATTCTTAGAGTATCAAGGTTAGCCATTTAATAAAAAAAAAAAAAGAGTGTTGTTCGTCATTCGGTGCCATGAAGTATCCAGTCTGCTTGTGTGTGTCTTCAATGATTGAGTAATGAATTAAGTTAAACAAAGTATAGTTCCCATTCTTCCAATAAAAGTGCAAGTGCAAGTACCTCCCTCTTCCCCCCCTCCCCCCTCCCCCCCTTCCTGAGCAATCAGGTAAACCCTGAATGATGGTAATCTACATGAGCCCCAGCCGCTAGCCACGCCGGAAAGACAGAAAAAAAACCAAAGCACAAATAAGCTGTCTCCTCTTGAGGGTCAGATACCAGGAATCCTTATCCTTATACAGTTGCTATGTGTGGGTTGACAAATATAGGAAAAAGAAACTAAAGAAAAAGATAAGATTATAGCTTAAGGGCTTAAGGTATAAAGGCATCACTATGTGTGGCAGGAGGACCAGACATGATCAATAGTCAATAGTCAATAGTCAATAGACCACAGTCAGTGATGACTTATAATAGGTGCCTTGCCAGGATTCTTGTCGGGTGGATAGCGTTGGGTGAAGATAGAACTAGAGCTAGAGCTAAAGCTATAGTTTGATTCATCCATTGTTTTTCTTGGACTTCAATTCTTCTAGGTATTCCCCGGCTTTTATTTCAGATAAAAAGATTTTGGTTGTTCCATTGCGTATAACCTTTAGTCTGGCGGGATTCATGAGAAACACGTCTGCCCCCTGTTGTTGAAAAGGCTGGATTAATTGTCTTAAGCGCCATCTGCGCTCGACTGTCTGATGGCAAAAGTCTGGCTTTGCGAAAAAGTTTATCCCATTGACCCCCTTTTTAGAGTTGAAACGGGCTTTATCATAGATCATCTCTCTAAGAAGAAAGTTTCCGAAATAGACCAGGAACACCCTCGGGTGCCCTCCAGCTGAATTATGTTGTCGTTTTAGATGAAAGGGGAAACGGTGCGCCCTCTGTACCTCACGATCCCAGTCCCAGCCGGATTCTTCAGGGAAGGATTCTTGAAGTAGCTTGACGATGAAGCGTCTTGGATCTTCCCCCTCCTTCCCTTCGGGAATACCAAGTAAGCGTAGGTTGTTTCGACGCTGGCGATTTTCCTGGTCCTCCATCTTTGTCATTAAATCGATCATGCAGGCTGTATTGGACTCCCCCTGTTGTTTAGTGGTTAGTGCCTCTGTTTCCAGGTGTTCCGTTCGGGCTTCCACCATGGCGACCCGTTCGCTGATATCGGAGCAGGTCTTATTCAATCGCCTTAGCCCGCCCTGCAACTTTTTAGCAGTATTCTTAGCAACGCGATTATCTGCCCGCACTTCTTCATGAAAGTCCTTAATGGAGGCCAGAATGGCTGCTAAAGAAGGCTCGGAGGGGTCTGTTTGCGGGTTCTTTGTGTTTCCCCACTGAGTAGAACTTGAATCTTCTTCATCCAGGGGGTAGGACACTTGAGAATCTGAATAGTCCCATTTAAGCTGACTACGGCGCTTATTTTTGTTAATGGGTTTTTTGGGACGCTGGACTGTGCCTGTGTCTTTGTTTGAGACCTCACTGTCCCTTTCGCTGTCTTCCTCGGAGCCATCCTCTACAGAAGAGGTTGGGGTACTGTCTGACACTGAGTAAAAATCTTCAGCTCCTGCTTCAGGGGTCCAGGGTATTTGGGATCCGGAAGGCACCACCAGGCTTTGAATGACTTTGCAGGTCCCTGCATTGTCAAACTCGCAGGAATTCAGCGGTCTTTCAAGTACTTCAGGTACTTCAAGTACTTCAGGGCTGTTCTCTTCTCTATTCTCCTCAGGAGTGTTCTTGATGGCTAGAGATTGTGGGGTAGGCTGGTTTAAAGAGACCGGGGTGTCATCTCCTGGATGTATTAGGGCTTGGGGGGTCGCGTTTTGGCTTTTCACGGACTCAGTTAATACTGCCAAGCTGGTTTCCGGAGTGGTGGGCTGACAGTCAGTTTTAACAACGTTCCCTGCTTGTAGAACACTAGTGGTTACAGTTCCGGCTGGTGGGTTGCTAATGGGGAAGAGGGGGGTTTTATTGTTGTTATTTGGCAGGGTTTTTTTGTTTCCCAGGAATATTTTTGCGGGGGGGGGGTGTACAGTCTCAGTGATTTTTATGTCTCTGGGAGGAGCCCCTCCACCTGGTTTGCCCTGCGGTACTCCTCCCCCCCCGGTTTTCTTATCCCCACTGACCTCAGGTTTAGTTTTAGGTGCTCCTTCAATGGCAGTAGAAGCAGCACGACCGGTAGCGTCCTGGGCAGTTGGTGTTTTCATTTTGGCACCTCTGCGAGCCCCTCGGGCGCTCATGATGACCCAGCCAAGTTCAAGAGGTCCTTCCACGGAGCAGATCCAAAGGGCCGTAAATCCGCTGTCTTTCCCTCCGTTAACAGCTGTACGCGATGCGGAGTAAAGATATGCTGCAGCCG
Source organism: Lissotriton vulgaris (assembly GCF_964263255.1). Classification (NCBI taxonomy): domain Eukaryota; kingdom Metazoa; phylum Chordata; class Amphibia; order Caudata; family Salamandridae; genus Lissotriton; species Lissotriton vulgaris. The sequence goes on from NC_141697.1 coordinate 570,974,455, forward strand.
AGGCGGATTTTAAAAGGGACCGTGTTCGAAGCAGGACAACCCCTTGAGTCCTCTGTATGATGCGGGCACCATGTGTGGGCTTGGGGCTTCCAGTCACCTCTGCAGAGAAGCCCCCTCCCGAGAAGAGCTGCCTCGAGTCTCCTGTTGCGCTGTGGAGCTGGCGTGAAAAAAGAATCAGCATCCCGATGACAGGCGCAGGACAGCTAGTCGATTGATTACGCTTCCGGCGTGAGCAGCCAGGCAGCGTGAGCTCAGGCAGATTCCATCTTGCTCACTTTCCCTAATGTTCCTCTGGATGGTGAGTCCATAGGCTGTAAAATGTTGGCTTTCATGGATTTTAGCCGTGAGCATCCCAAACACTTGTGCCTTCTTAGGCGCTATGTTCAGGATTTGTGAGAATCAATAAACTCATGAATGATGAACAATACAAAAAGCATTACTTATTTATAACAATTGGTTTGCAGCTTGGAGTGCAGAAGATACATAATATGCTGAGCCCCCCTACTGCCATCTAGTGTTGATCTCATTATAGTATAAATATCCTTTGGAGAAGCACCTTCAAATTCTACGTGACTTGTGATACCTCACCGAAACCTATAATGCACCAGGACACAGACTCCACCCACCTCAGACTGTTATAACGCCAAGCGGGTGTATGTGTTGAGTTGCAAGCCATTTTTAAGTCTGTTTCTTAGGAAGGAAATGTGGTGTAGGCCAACACAGGTTGAAACAACTGTTAAAGTACTGGTAGGGTGTACAAAATCTGCTGCACTTCTAACTGCACACCTATAGTTACAGGGAAGTAATATTGAAGCATGTGCTTCTGTAGAGGAAAACAGAATGAAAATCAATCCCCACACCACTAAAGCAGTGGATTTGAGAGGAGAGGCTAGATGACTGGAACAAAGTATACAGTGTTTCCAACCTGAGCTTTGGGTAGGTTTGGTGAATGTGTGAACCTAAGAGCAAATTTACATATACAAGCTAAACAGATGTTGCCCAAGAAAGCCATTCTGGTCCCTTTCTATTGAGTGGAATGTGCTATAGGAATGGTGTGCAGTGTGCAATTAGCTTTAGCATAAAATAGCGTAATGCACTTAACAATACAACTTGTGAGGAGGAGCTACACTGGCAAACAAGATGGCTGTTTAGGATCCCGGCTCCGCCGACCTCGGTACCCCGCCACAAGATCCTGTACATTATCCTGATTTTACGCCTAGCCTCTGTGTGAATTAACTGTTCCGCACTCCGATGGTGAAATCCGGAAACTTTTATCGGCTGGTTTGACGAAGTTGCATCGAGTTGAAGATTGTGGCCTACTCCAGCGGGGAAGCCGGGGCCTCGAGTACTTGCACGGCCGGGCTGCAGTGCAACAACATCGGCCGGGAGACCCAGGCAGGGTCCGGTCAATCGGAGTGGAGGCTTCTTTTATGCCTGAATTTGGCGGCGATCGTTTCCACTGCTCAGTATTGATGGAGGAGTGACTTTGCCTGCTGTTGACTGTGGGTGGGAGTCCCTGTCCCGCAGACCCTTTGTTGGTCCCCGGCGGGGTTCGGTGGGTCAGGGTCCCGGCCTGTGGTATTAAACGGGGTGACCGCGGCCGCAGATAAAGACTGGTCACCCTCTGCACCTGCCCGTTCGTGATCCTGTTTGTCCTCCCTGGAGACACAAGATTCACCGGGGGAGGTGATTGTGATTGGTGTCGGCGTGAGACTGTGGTTCGAACGGTGTTTGAGCCAATGCTGAGGTCAATATTGGCAGAGATTTGGGCGTTTCATTCACATGTGGAAGTCTTATTGAACAAATTGGATGCAAGCCTATCTGAGATGCTGCTTGTGGAACCGGACCCTGCCTCACTGCTGGAACAGCAATCTGCAGCCATTCAAGCCGTGGCCATTTTGACTCCGTGCGGGGACCCCGTGAGGAAGCAAGTATTGAAACCATCGGATGGTGCCCTGGAGGACGGTGTTCCCGAGGTCGTGAGTGTTCCGCCGAACCTTCCATCACTATTGACTTTGGAGGTATCGAAAGGCGTTCCCCTCCCGGAGACTTTTGTTGTTGACTTTTCTTTCATTTGGTGGTCGTCTTCTCCCTTCTTGGTGATTTTACGACTCCGAGGCAAGATACATTGGGACTGTCCATCTAGGAGAGAGAGTTTTTTTGCGTCTGAAGTTCTCGTGGACTCACCGTCTACGTGTTGGAACGGATTGATTCTTGATGACTTCCTTCTCCTCCATGACTCCTTTGTGTACCTTTGGGTCTCGCCGGGGGGGGGGGGGGGGGGGGTTTGTCTGCTGGCTCGGAAGGGTCAAGGTTAAGATCAATTGATCCGGACGGTTTGGAGTGGCTTTTATGGGTGTTCGACCTGCAACTGTTTGATTTACGGGGCTGGGTGGTGTATCACGATGCCCCCTAATTTCTTTAATAAGGGTTGTCATACATTGGTCTTTTTGCAATAGGGGGTGTCTGTTTCTGGCGGGGGGACTAAGGGGTCTGGGAGCCCATACGGATATGCCCTCCTCCATTCTTTTTCCTACTTTTAGGGTTTTACTTATTTGGGGCGACAGGCACGCTGCTAGTGGGGTTAGGCTGTAGCCATCTGCAGGGGTGCAGGGTGGGGGGGGGGTTATTTTGCCTTTCTTTATTTCTATGGCCTTTTTCTTTCTTCCTTTTTCTTCCTTTCAGGATCAGTATAGTTTGCGAATCATTCTGATTTTTATCATGTACTTGTATTTAGTGCTCATGCTTCTTACGTTATCCTGATTCCCAGGTGGGCAGGCCCTGAGTACTGGTGCTTACCGTAGAATGTATATTGTGTTGCTGTTTACACCGATTCATATGCTTTGGCGCCAGCATTCCAATTAAAGCTGTTCCTATGTGCATTTCCTGTCTCTTGGCCTGCCTCTTCTGTTTGATTGCATGGCACCTGATCCATTTATTTAGACAATATAAAATGGAACCTTTGTCTCATCCTGTGACTTAGTGGTGCGTTTTAATACAAGTTCTATCCTGAATCTCTGCCGGACCTCAGGGCTGTCGGCTGATGAGCTGTGTCGTACCGTGATATAGCGGGTCTTAATTTTGTTTAGCGGCCGGCCCCTGCGGTTGTAGGCCCATGCTTGTATTTTTATTGAATGCTACAATAAAGGTTTTAAAAAAAAATAATAATTAAAAAAAAAAACAATACAACTTGTCAGGCTTGTGGGGCATATGCAACAAATAGTTGTGGAGTTTTTCTGTTGACACAAGTATGATCTATTTACATAATAGCCCTACTCAAATCTACATTGTGTAAAGTGCATTCAGCGAGAGACTGTGGCTTTAGGGAAAAAACCTGACAATTCAATGGATTAATGGAAATTGAAAGGTTACAGCACATTTAGCAAAAACAGGGTACGCACTTAGTCCAACTCTTTTTTGGGGACTTGCAAGAATGGTTCTTCCAATGAAAGAGTCTTTGGTTCGCTCACTCTTCGCAGTGAAGTGATATTGACAAGGTAGACCACCTTCCCGGGGAGGAGCTGGTAGGTACACAAGTAAACCTGTTCATAAAGTGCCCCCTTTAACCTAGCAAGGACTATATTGAGGTCTCAAGAGTTAATGAGCAAATCAGAAATACATCTTGACAGCAGAACCCTTCTTCTTAGAGAGTTTTATTCAGCTAAACGGCTTCTCAAGCTCAACAGCTTCAGTAATGTCTAACGCAAAAACGCTAAGCACAGATAGATATAACCTCCCTCAGTAAGGAAAATGTACACAACATTGATTCTCAATCAATGAAACCAGTTGTGCATTCAATAAATGCAAAAACACTCCTTCCTGGTACAACTAATAACATTAGCTAAATATTGCATTCCTCCCACTATAGATACGACCTTGAAGAAACATTTGCCAAGGCTAGGACTAGAACCTTAAACCTCATTCCTCAGTCTTCCCAGGCCATCAATAGCTTAGCTCTGCAAAATACCATTTTGATTGGCGGTTGGTGAGGTCTATGCACGCAATAGTGCTGTGGCAATTCTTTCACATGATTTAGGCAAGATGAGGTTGGTTACGTTTCATGATTCCGGCCTAAGGGCTCACACCAGTAGGACTGGTGCACTCTAAGAAGGATTACTGTTTTAACCCTACAATGAAACTCTTATGGCTAGGGTCTCTCTGTTTTGGAGATATACAGCAAATTGCTGCCAGCTAGACAGGTATCAATGAATTAGTTAAACCTGTTTTGATTTGTAAATGCAGCAGGTTGCAGACAACAGTAACTGCTTCGGAATCTCTTTTGAGTAGTGCAGAAGTGACTGAGGGCCACATGTATCAAGAGTTTTTGCATTCGCAAACAGGCCGAATCTCAGTTTCAGCCAATTTGCGAATGCAAAAAATGCTTTTGACATGTATCAAACCCTATTTTGCGATTCAGTAACCTGTTACCGAATTGCAAAATGGCTTTGCAATTCGGTATTTGGAAGGGGCGTGTTTAGGGTGTCCCTTCCAAATACCGAATTGTAACGGTATGTATGAATGTTTTGTGACCGTGATTATTGCGCTCACAAAACATTTGCATTTTACCACTTACTTCAAGTAGGTGGTAACCGATTCGCAAATGGGAATGGGTCCCTGAGGGACCCCTTCCCTTTTGGGAATTTCAGCGAAAACGTTTTTTAGGTCTCGGACTAGCGTCGCACTGCGCAGCAGTGTGGGCAGAGCTCCGAGATTTCATGTTTTCTAGATGTTTTCTACAGTGGGGCTTGAACCCGCCCCTCTTCTCCATTGGCTGGCTTCCTAAACGGAGGCCAGCCATTGGAGGAGAGGGGCGTCACTCCATTCAAGCCCCGTCTTTTCCAGATTCGGGGGCGTTTCTCTCTCGTCTGTTGCTTTTTTAAGCTCCGCTCTTTTTCTAGTGGTAGGCGTTACATCCTCCCTCTCGCCAAGGTCCCAGTCTATTCCTCCTGTAATGTACCTTTTGCTACCTCTTATATTTTGTTTGCTCACAATTGTTACTTTTGCCTCATGTAACTTAACGTCTGCTTTTGTAATTTTTTTCACTCGTAATCTTCTCATGTATCATTACTGTTCCTTTTGTGAAGCTCTCCGATGCACCGCCTGCAGTGACCTGAAGGGGCCACCGCGCTGCCCGCGGCGACCCGGAAGTGCTTCCCCCCTGGACCCGGAAGTACAGGCAGCCAAGCAGGAAGCAGTGGGAGCCTACCCGCGCTCCTGTGCCCAGGCGGAGAGTTGCTGGTGAGCCCGCAGCCCAGGAGAGGAGACGCCGCCTGGAGGAGCAGGCGGGGCTTCGATATCACCAGGAGAGAGAGCCCCGTAGCAACAGCAGCCGCCGCACCAGGAGAGCCGGTGAGTGAGTCCCCGGGATTCATTTCTGTTTGTTTTAGAGAAGGAGGGTGTCGGGGCACATTGCCGGTGCACCCCCCCTCTCCTGCAGGTGCTAGCGTCGCGTGGGCCAGATCGACTTGGAGGGAGTCACAGAGCGGGACTCCGACATTGGGGGAGGCCAGTCCCTGCTCTCCACAGTGCCCACAATTGCTTCAGGGCCCGAGAGGCTCCAATGATGGGGGCAGTTCTTAAGAGCTCAGGGCAAGGCTCAGGGCACATTTATTGATTTCAAGTCCCCAGAGGGGGGACTCCAACGACCGGGCACATGGTTATTTAGAGCCCGAGAGGCTCCTGGGCATTTCCTTGGTTCCCGAGTCCCCAGAGAGGGGACTCCAACGTCGGGGGCATTATTTAGTTGTTTACAGACCGAGAGACTCCCACCTATATCTGGCTCCAATCACAGGCGAGCACTCTCTACTTGTTATCAATAGCAGGTACAAACCAGTCCGGGGTGGCAGGCACTCTTCATGGTAAGTGACAGAATGCAAATGAGGAGTTTCAGAGGCACAGTGTATAAAACATACAACTACCACCTTTTATTTTTCTCTCAGTATTTTATTTCTGTGGTGTGTTTCGAAAATGATTTAGTGGAATACTTTGGGCAACGATATAAATTTGAAAGACGCTCTGACTTCCGTTAGACATAAATACAGAAACGAAACGGCGGCTTATACACAATGTAAAGTGTTAAAAGTATAACTGTCCCAAGTCAGAAATCCATATTTATCAACACTGATAACTTTAATTGGCATAGGGGATCAGGACAGATCTTTAGTTTCTTGTTGACTACTACAGGCGCTTAAAAAAAAAACCAGGAATATTTATTCCTCAACATTTAAGTGACATCAGTACTCGATAGGATTTAAATCTAAACATTTAAAATTTGCATACTTTAAAATAACTTGCCTCTTGGATGTAACGTTCATTTTTTAAAACTTATTTTCTCACTTATGAAATTGCTTGAGTATTCAGCCTTAATTATTACCTGTGAGATACTGTAGTCTTCCAATAATGTGTTGCTGTTCGTTGCCGTTACTCAGTAGGATTTCATTATATTTATAATAGTAGATTACAATCTGCTCCTAGTAAGCCCAGTTGACTGAGCTGTCATTGCATTTCTAGCCATCAGTTGGATCCTTTGTGTCTGCAAGATGTCTCTAGATGCGGATGGCAATTAAAAGCCATAACAAATCTATTTGTATGTATGTTGTAATATACGAGTGCAAATTTTGTTCAGTCTCCAGCTCTCCATTGCTAACTTGAACGCCCCTCGTTTTTTTTAGAATAGCACTTTTACTCTCTAATAGCACATGGCAAATTATTTGGCCACCGCCACACGCTGTGTATGGAAGTCTCGAAATCTTACTATCTTAAGGTGAGTCTGTGTGAGGGTGGCTTTTTGGTGTGTTGGTGGCTCTGTGTGGGTGGCTCTGTGTGTGTGTGGGTGGCTCTATGTGAATGGCTCTGTGTGGGTGGCTCTGTGTGGGTGGCTCTGTGTGGGTGGCTCTGTATGTGGGTGTGGGTGGCTCTGTGTGTGGGTGCAAATGCAATAGGTCTCGCATTTGCGAGAGATTAAGCTATTGGCATTGGTAATGACAATGCCATTTATTTATATGTTTTAAAAACAAAAACATAAATAAAAATAATGTCATGAGCAATGCCAATAGCTCTAACTTTAAGAATGCAGAGACCATTGCATTGTAAATGCTTGTTCAGAGTAGGCAGTGGTCCCACAAACCACTGCTTGCTCTTAAAAAAGGAAAAGAAAACTTTTCATTTTTCTTTTTCAAATGCAACCTGTTTTCTTTTAAGGAAAACGGTCTATATTTTAAGAAAATGTTTGCTTTATTTAAAAGCACTCACGGACATGGTGGTCTGCTGACTTCAGCGGGCTACCATCCCTGTGATTTTTGCAATTCCTAATGGGTTGTAAATTGAGACCTACCTCATTAATATTCATGAGGTAGGCCATTTGTGACCCACTGGGAATCACAGAAAGTGTTCAAAACACTTTCATACATGCCGTTTTGCAATTTCCTAATTGCGAATCGTAAGGATTCGTAATTAGGGGATCGAATCGCAAAATGTTTTCTTCATACATCTGGCACTGAAGGTCGCCCTTTAGTTGCACAACAGGCTCTTGAGGCAACAGCAAATGCACACATTTTTAATTCTAAGGTGCCAAATCGCTAGATTGAGTATTAGGGGTCAGGGTGCAATAGCTGACTTTGGTGTTTATTAAGTCTGGATGCAACAGTAGTTTCTTGTATGGGTGGATGGACATGTCTAAGACAAGAGAGCACCAATATTGATGGGCCTGTGTTAGTGCAATCTGAATGAGTGTCGTTGGGGTTTGCCGCATCTCAAGCACCGCATAAGGGGATCATTGAAATTGGGGCAAAACTATATGTAAAAGTAACATAACAATTTTTACCATAGGGCTTTCCACAGAGACAGGGGGTGCGGATATCTGGATGTGAATGAAGTTTTGGCATTTTTTGTTTGCACGAGTGGCAAACAGATCTAAAGTCAGGGTCTCCCAATGGGGAAAGTACTGGTTGAGAACTCAGGTGTTGATTTCCGCTTTGTGAATGTCTTGATGATGCCTTCTGGGAAGAATAGCAAAATTGTTGTACACTCTTTCTCGGTGCTTTGCAAATAAGTGTATATGACAGCTGAGCAACCAAGGCCACATTGCTTAAGCCGTCTTGAACACCTGCGGTGAATATATCCTCCTTGCCTATTTTTGTATATTTTACACAGCGGTTATATCATCCGTTTGAATTAGTCCCCCCTTGTAGTGACGTCTGGTATGGAACATTGAAAGAGCTAACTGTTCGGCTATGAGCACCAACACACTGATGTGTAAAAGGCACTCGACAGAGGAGACTGACCCTGAATGGTAAGATTCTTCATGTGGGCCCCCTAATCTGTAAAATATGCGTTTGGGTGGATAGTAACCCGTGGGTGGAGAAAGGATGTGCCTACTAACAAGTTTGCTGAAGTTTGTGCTGAAGACTGGGCTTCACCAAGACTAGATACTTGTGGTCGCTGCTGAGTATTGACTTCCAGTAGTGGCATAGCGTTGAGGGCAGGGGGCACAAGGGTGGTTGCCCCGGGCGCAAAATTCGTAGGGGTGCAAAATTGGAGGTACAAATTGCGCTGCGCTATCCTTGCCCCTGGCTCTGGCAACCTACGCTACGCTATAGTTTTCACTGTCAGAGGATGTGATGGCTGTTAAAAAGGAAGCGATCACTGAGATGCCATCAATCATTTCTGCTCATGGAGGCTTTGGCTTTCATTGAGTTTCAGTGTGTCTCCCAAAAATGCATGGGTCGACTAAGGACAAGTGCGACTTTTGCACGTGGGTGGTGAAACAAGATTGATTGAGCCCTTGAAAATGGTTCTGGGTATCGGTGAGCACTAGTTAATTTTTTACTATTTTAGAAAATGTATTGATAAGGAATTTTCCCTCTTTTATCTGCAAAAGTACTTTGCATTGCTGTGAAGCGTTTACTATAGCAGAATCACAAAATAAAATGATGGATGGAGTGTTAAAACTTTTCAAACACTCACCTCCAGTCACAGATCTGGGTTGAATCGATCGTTATTTTGCTCGCCACGTCACCCCAGTTTGGACTCACCCTTATGCCGCATCCTGACCATCTGGTATGGTTTGAGTCAATCTGGCCGAAATTCCTCAGGGACTGCCGGCAAGATCCTCTCTAACCATGTCATATAAAGCATGGGAATATCTCCCCAGCAAACAGCTGCCATTGACTTAGCGGAGGGTTCGGCTGGGCGATTAAAAAATCTCTTTGACACAACCTGGGGTCGTCGCTGGAAACGAATTAGGGTTCCCCTTGCTGGTAGAAGCCTCAACCACCAGACTTTCCAGCATAGGATGCTGTGTCAAGAAGTAAGAGTTTCCTGGTACCAGCTGTTGGTGTCTGGCTCCCTGTCTGATCACTGATGGACAGGAGCAAGGTGTAGACCAGCAGCCCTTTAAGGTGTCTTTCATTCCTTCTTAGAATGACAATAAAGGCTTGGAGGAAGTCTGTCCAGGTTGTAAAACTTCTGTTAACATGTTGGTCTTAACTTCTATAGATGGCATCTGTAAGTTCAGTACCTCGCTGTACGTCTTACCACTACAGCAAAGTAAGCTCTCTCTTCCATTGATGGTTTAAGGGGAGAACACAACTGAGTATCGTGGGAAGTGTCCAACCCACAGGCCTGTTGCCTGCTTCCCGTCGCCATCAGTCACACTTTATCAGTCAGCTTTTTAAAATGTGCCTGTAGGCTTTTTAATTGAATATCTTTCTTTTAAAAATGCTCTGAGCAAAAACGATTTGCACTACTTACTGTTTGGGGACTTGAATTTGATGTTGGTGGATGGTGGGAACCGTTTTGTTTAGGCTCAAATCGAGTCTCCACTCGAGGGAGGATACTGAGCGACAGTATTTTCACTAGGTTCGCGCTCTAGTTCTCCAAAATGGATAAAAAAAGAGGCGCTGCGTGAATGCGCAGTGGACGCACGAAGCGGGCATGCCTAAGGCAAGCCTGTCTGCGCCCGTCAGCGTCCCTTAGGTGTCCGGTACCGGCCATGCTGCCAGTTTTACCACTAATTATGAGCAGGGCATTAAATATGATAGAGCCTCGCTGCTCAGCATCAGTAAGGAGTTTCTTTGCAAGGAAAATATCGCTGTAGGGGGTGAGGGAGGTATCTCCAAATGTGTGCGTTGTAACTGGGAGCTAACCGGCAGGGACTCACGTCGCCCTGCGGAGGCGGTCTATGATGGGATGGGCCAGGCCAAAGTTAATCGGGTGGGAAGTTTAAAGCGCTTCTACTCGATACTCGCTCCCTGCAAAAGCACAAACTCCATGTTTTTGATCTGTTGCAAGACTCACTCCCAGACTTAATGTTTCTCACTGAAACATGGCTCACTCAATCTTCTAACCCCATCATCGCCACCACTATCCCTCCTGGATATAAGATTCTCAGGAAGGATCGCCCAGTAGGTAAAGGAGGGGGTATAGCTATCATTTTTAAGCAGGAATATACCTACACCACTATTCCCATATGGGAACTGGATGATGTAGAATGCCTCGGATTTCACTGTGCCTTATCGAATCACCAGTCCTTGGCGGAGCCCTGATATACAGGACTCCCGGTCCAGCTGGTACATTATTGAAATTCATTAATGAGGTAATCTCCCCCATGGTTCTCAGATATAGCCACTTTTTGGTTTTGGTGGACCTTAATATCCACTTGGACAAACCCACTGAACCCGAGGTTATCTTCCTGACTGAGTCCCTTGCCTTTTTTAACCAGTTCCCTTATGTTTTCCACCCTACGCACAATAAGGGCCACACCCTCGACCAAATTTTCTCGCACTCAGAGCTCGAGGTGGATCTGCCCCTTCCTTGAGTGTGGTCGGATCACTACCTTATTGGTTTCAGGGTCCGCAATTTTTGCAAGGGGCCGTCTGTCCCCGTCTCGAAATGGGTAAATACTCAAAAACCTTTCAATCTGATTACTTCATCTGTTCTGAGTGAAGCGCTGGAAACCCAACCCGCCCCTATGTGGTGAACCTGAGAGTGATGCTCTTGGTCTCGAGACATAGGTGCAGCACTGCACTTATGCTCTCGCCCCTATGCCCACTCACACCCCAAAGAAAGCCAGACTTTCGGCTCCCTGGTTTAATGAGGCATTGAGACTGAGCAAAAGCTCCTGCAAACGCCTTGAAAGGATATGGCGTAAAAACTTTAATTTGGATGATAAACTTGAATGCAAACATGCCTTGAAGGTCTATTACAGTAAAATCCGGGATGCTAAATAAAGCTATTTCGGAAGCTAAATAGAGACAACAAGGGCAAGGATATTTTTAAAAATGTGAGAGCCTTTTCCTCCCTGTCTCCTGTTGCAATGGCTCTACCTCTGTTTTTGGTATGGACTAACCAGCTTGCGTATTTCTTCCTCAACAAAATCAGGAATATTCAGGACTCCTTCTCCAGGTGGGCCCCCTGTGGATTATGACCACGCCGACAATTTAGCTCCTGCGGCGCACCCAGCTTCTATCTGCGCCCGACACTTGTACAGTTTTCTCAGCTCCAACTAGAAGTATCCTTGGATATCAATAAGAGTTTGAAGTCAGGGTCCACTTCTGACCCCTGCCGAGCTACTGTATTGGTCTCAGTGGCCAGGTCTAATAACCCTACAGCAAACAAGGTCCTTAACTCCTCCCTTATGACCGGCCACATGCCTAGTATTTGGAAAAGTGCAAAAATTCTCCTGCTGCTCAAGAAGCCCTCTGCTGACTCCTCAGTGTCAGCAAATCACAGACCTATTTCACTATTGCCTTTCTTCTTCAGGGCCCTTGAGAAATATGTCAACTCTGTGATCTCTGATTATGCAGAAAAATAATCTCCTACACTAGAGCCAGTCGGGTTTTACAAACAACCATAGTACGGCAACAACTCTACTCGAAGTCTCTGAGTTCATTAAGGAAAAGCTGGATCAGGGGGGAAGCCATGTTGATTTTATTAGACCTCTCTGCGGCCTTTGATACAGTGCTACACAACAGACTCCTGAACAGGCTACAGGACTGTGGTTTAGGTGGCACCATTCTGAAGTGGTTTTGCTCCTTCCTGGAGGACAGATGCCAAGAAGTCTGGACCCCCCCTTTCGCAGCTCCAATCCCCATCCTGAAAGTGGGAGTTCCTCAGGGCTCGATAATGAGTCCCATTCTCTTCAACCTTCATATGTCCCCCCTGGCTCCACTGGCAGAAGCGTGCAGCGCTAAAATGATCTTTTACGCAGATGACACACAGCTCCTGTTTACCTGTGACAAGGGAGCTGACTTTGAAGGAGAAAAGATCAACACATGTCTCTCAAAGGTGTTTTCTTGGTTGAGGATGAACCAGCTTAAATGTAATCCAGAGAAATCTGGTCATCAACTTTGGCTCCCATCCCATGGCTGAGTGGAAACTCTGGTGGCCATCGGATATGTCACCTCTCCCTTCCACTCTAAGCACTGTAAAATATCTGGGCATAAAGATGACCAGCACCCTTTTGATGAGATCTCAGGTCCAGTATGTTGCAGGCTCCTGTTTTGGGCTTTTATGGATGCTTAGGAAATTTCTTCTCCTCTTGCCTCTTGATCATAAGAAGACTGAGTCCAGGCATTAATTATTTCCAGACTGGACTACGTTAACGTCCTGTACTTAGGCCTCCCCGAATACCTGCGTAACCGCTTACAGGTGGTCCAGAATGCGGCCGCAAGAGCGGTCCTCTTGTTCAAACCCAGGACTCCTACCTCTCCCCACCTCAAGGCCTTACATTGGCTTCCTTTAAAACAAAAAATCTGTTTTAAGGCCTTGGTACTTTTCTTTAAGGCCCTGCAGGGAAAGGGAGCGCAGTACCTCAGAAGGAGAGTCACGTATTATGTACCTCCAAGAACCCTGAGGTCCTCCACACTGAATTTGGCTTCTGTACCTACAGCAGCCACTCAGGTGGCCGTTCCTTTCAGTCTCAGGGTGCCCGGGCTTGGAACCTCCTACCTTTGACACTCGGGCAGGTAAATAAATAAATAAAACTTTCTACCTTGCGCTCGCTGCATCGCAGAGTTGGCGATGTAGCGAGCGCAAGGTAAATAGTTTTATTTATTAACTTACTTACTTTACTCCTGGCCATCGTATATCCGACTCCACTACCCCCCCACCCTGCCCTTCCCCCGCCTCGCCTCACCACCCCGCAGCACTGCCACTGCAATCCGCCACTGTAGTATGTACGTGGCTGGGAACCAAATTTATAAAAGAAAAAGAGATTGCCTCCCTCTCTTGCCTGTGTTGTCTTTAACATGCGTGGTGGGAGCCAAGCTTCTGCTACCTGCAAAAGTAATTCCCACAGAGAGATAGAGACCTGACGTCTCTGTTGTCCTGCCACTATCTGGCTCTCCACGTGCTGGATCTGAAATGAAGGATTAGCTCCAGATCTTGCTGCTTAAAACAATCCCAAGCTTGAACCAAGCTCTTGTAAAATTATTTTATACTCCGGTGCAGTAACACTATTGTCTACAGACTCATCTAGACCAGCAAGAACAGAGTCAAAGGGAAAGACTTGTCTCTGACCATTGCAGCGTTGATCTGCTCGGATCCCAGCTTACTGCTGGAGCTGATCCATCCTTGGAAGATTATTAACCTCAATAATCTGTCTGCGCAGCGAAACCCCAACATTAGAATTCCCCATTTCCCCTCTGTGATACAGACAGAATTTACACTGATAGAGTTAAAAGCGGGGTGATAAATAAAGCTTACGAGACCTACTATTATGGCTGGTAGTCCTTTAACTGAGAAGGATTGAAACCATCTAGGTCCTTTTGAGCACTAAGAGTTGTGTGGCCTGAGTCATTAGACGTTATTCCTCCTCAGACTAGCCACCAGGATCTCACTATCTCATAATCATATCTTCATAAACAAGATACTGAGGATACTTACACATCCGCAGACAGAAGAAAGGCACCAGGCCAAAAGTGGAACCTCTGAGTCGTTGCCATTCACCCTCACGATTAGGCTTAAGTCTCTGAAGTTTGCAGAGTCATCTTGCTGCTCTGATCAGGCAAGAGAAGTTGGGTTTGGCTGCCAGGAAGCATGAGCTAATGTCTGGGAGCATCAGGTCAGTACCCAACTGAGCCTGCCCAGGAACCACTGTTGAAGCTAAATAAAATAGTCATGGACACAGATGAATTTCAAAGGCAGCTTTATACGTGTACACGGGGAAAGCTGGCATTGTGCCTAAGTGTCCGATTTGCAGAAGTTAAGCACAATCTTTTATTTCTGTAAACCACAAAAAGGCGCTCAGATACATGTCCAATTAAATCATAAGTACAATAGAATTTTTCAGCAACTTTAGACTAATACATAAAATGTCCAGTAGCAGACAGTCCAGGCTACACAATTATTAGATACATAGCCAACCAGAAGAAGCTAAGCCTGGATGCCACCTGCATGTTACAGGGTGGTGGTGTTCGCATCAGGTGTCCTGATTGGGACTGTAGAATTTTTTCCAAGCTTAAGCTATGCAGTAACCAATCATAGGTAGACGCTTTGACTCATCCATATATGGTGTGCTAACAGGGCCTAACGGTGCCTTGTTGCTGGGCTAGAATGCAATTGCAAGTCACGAGTGATGTCTTTGAGCAAGCCTTGCAGTGTGTTGTATTAGAACTGTTTACTTCAGCAGGGTACATTAGTTTATCAAAAGTCATGTATTTGCTGTTCATGTTCTACAGGCCTTATCACCATTGGCTATCACAGAACTAAGCAAAACAAAATGGATTCCATGTATCACAAAAAAAACATGATTCCACACCTTGTGTCACCTACAGACCAGCTGCCCAGCAGGACATCAGACTATCAGACAGGTCGAGGTTCTGCTCCATCATCTTCATCATTGAGAAGGGTAATCTAGCATCACCCAAACCCACCCCCTGCCTGATCGTGCCTGCACTTACCTTTTCTTGCCTTCTAGGGTGCTTATTACTACCATTCTTGATCCCCATTTGACCAGGAGACAGATGGTCCAGGGAGGAGCTGGCTTGGCAGTTCGGACTGGACTGTTCCCATGAGGCACAGGGTCAGACTGATTTGCATATGGCCATGTCTGAACTGGGGTGGCGGAGTAAGCTAAAGAATGATGATGGATTAAACCCGGATCAATTGACTGGGGGTGAGTGCTTGCAATGTTCAACACTCCTTCCATCATCCCCTTTGGTTTTGATAGATGGTCCTAAACCACCTCCAAAATGTGGTTCAGTTCTGAAGACAGTAGAAGGTTGTCCTCATTCCAGAAACTTTTAAACTCTAATTCTAACCTTTACAGCTTCAAAACTATTGCTGGTTAAAATATTAAATGTCCTTTTCTTTGTGCTGACCGGTGTCTATTGTCTACGGTGTCCACCTACACTTGCCGTAGGTACAGCGGGTTCTCGTCACGGAAAAATCTTACTGCGACTGGTAGATGAAAATATATGGAAAAAGCATGCATGGGGCAAATAGTGAGGCCAGGCAGACTGTTTTTTTCTGGACCCAACAAGAGCCAAAGGACCAGCTAGGCCCTTAATTAATCCCTGGACTCCAGTAATTGGATAGATACAGGTGACTGAACTGGGAGTCAAAGAGGACATTAATGGGTGAGTTTTTAGTATTGCCTGTTTTAGATACCCTTCTCCCTTTTATTCTAGAAGTGGAGAAAAGTACTATTTGCTTACCAGTGAAAAACAACAATTGATGGACAGAATGCAGAACAATGTCATACATTCACCCCAGTACAGAGATCTGGGCCTAAATCCATAGTTTTTCTGCTCACCATGCCATTCCAGTTTGAACCCAGCCATAGGCAAATCAGTCCTGACCCTGTGCCCAATGGGAACAGTCCAGCCCGAACTGCCAGGCCAGGCCCTCCCTGACCTCGAACAAGCATCCTATGACCGGTTTCGGGGTTTCACCCCTCTTCAGCCAGGATAGCTTGACTCCAGTGGCATGGAGAGCACAGGACCTACCCACGCGGGTTAAAAAATGCAAAAACAACAATTGATGGACAAAATGCAAAACAATGTAATAGGGAGAACCTGTCTTGGCAGTTCGGTCTGGACTGTTCCCATGAGGTACAAGGTCAAGATTGATTTGCATATGGCTGGGTCCAAACTGGGGTGGCATACTGGGCAAAAGAAAGATGGATTTAACCCAGATCTCTTGACTGGGGGAGAATTGTTTAATCATTCAGCATTCCGTCCATCACTTGTTGCAGTTAAACTTTTCTCCCTAAGTGGGACGGGTATGCCCAGGCGTGGGTCCCTTGCTCACTGTGCCACTGGTTGCAAGTTAGCCTGGCAGATGAAGGGTGGCATATCCCGAAACCGGTCCCAGGATGCTTGTTTCCGGTCCAGGAAGGACCTGGCTTGGCAGTTTGGTCTGGACTGTTCCCATGAAGCACAGGGTCAAGACTGATTTGCATATGGCTGGGTCTAAACTGGGGTGGTGTAGTGGGAAAAAGAACAATGGATTTAACCCAGATCTCTTGACTGGGGAGAATGTTTGAATCATTCAACATTCCATCCATCATTTGTTGCCGTTACACTTTTTGCCCTAAGGGGGACGGGTATGCCCAGACTTGTGTCCCTTGCTCACTGTGTCACTGGTTTCAAACTAGCCTGTCTGATGAAGGAAAACATACCCTGAAACCAGTTCCAGCATGCTTGTTTCTGGTCAAGGGAGGACCTGGCTTGGCAGTTCGGTCTGGACTGTTCCCATGAGGCACAGGGTCAAGACTGATTTGCATATGGCTGGGTCCAAACTGGGGTGGCATAGTGGGCAAAAGAACAATGGATTTAACCCAGATCGCTTGACGGGGGAGAATGTTTGAATCATTCAGCATTCCATCTATCTTTTGCTTACCAGTCAGTGAAAGTCATTTTCATTTTCTAAAACAAAGCTCCAATTGGACATTACATGTATTGTGTGTTATATGTTGTGTCACTGTGAATCTGAATCTCTAAGCCCTTTCAACTCCAGGGGTGAGCCTTAAAAGTTTCCCTCTCTACCTTGAAAGAGGCAAAGGCTTAAATGGAATCTCTTTGCTATTTAGTTTGGATTGAACCTGTACTGTGGCCATTAGACACAAGTGGCCAACATTAATCACTCAGGTTAATGCCAAGTAACCTGTGACTGCCCCCTCGACTCTGTGAAAAGGCCTTGCATGGTTTCATGATCAAAGTCTTCAGGATGACCTCCTTAATTTATAGAGTTGCATAAAGACTTAATACCCCTGTTGTTATCCTCAGTTTGGATATAAAGAGTAAGGTCTGAACGTACTCTTGTTTGCAGGGATTAAGACTACTCTGTGTGTGTTAATAACCTGACTTCCTTAATCTTCTATAGGAAAAAAAGGATGGATGGAATGTTTGAATTACTCTCAGACACTGGTAATTATTCAGGCCACATCACAGACTGTTGCTTTTGCCCAGTATGCTACTCTCTAAGGAGACCAGCCATATGCAAATTAGTGTGATCATTCGCCAATAGGAACACTGCATCCCGAACTGTCATATGGATACTTCGTTACATATATTGCGTTAAGTTAGCATGAGTGTATTACATGTCTAACAGCCATTTTTCCTTCGGCTTCAGTTTTGCACACGACACCTACTTGTTGTTGTCGCTTTCACCCTAGAAGCGGTGATGTGATTTATTTGATAATAATATGTTATTACTTTGCTATCAGTTTTGCTTGGTACACTTGGTACAACTGTCTGCACACTGAGAGCTGCACACTCTAAGAATAAACTAACACAAGGTTGCTGGGAGGCCTGATCCTCGCACCACATTAGACATAATACTAATAATGTTGATGCCAACATTGGGCTCTACGCGGGTTTAAGATAGAGTTACAGGGAATGAATCAACACACTTGGTGCTGCGCATGAAGAGAGCTGGTAGCTGTTGATGTGATCTACTCCTACTGGCATTTAGAGGTATGGGCCCGCCCTGCTAAAACCCGAATGAGACCTTCTTAGATATAATATAATATGCTAAATAGGGTGCGCAAAATATAGGTGATACAGGTTTCTATAGATTTTGCATTGTAACATGCTATCACCTTTTGCTTACTATGGATTAGTGACTACACTGATAACTCTGATTTTTATAATATGCATTTTGGTATTATACAAGATACTGCGTTTGAGAACCTTGCATTGAATAATAAATATTTCAAACTTGCACGTGTGTTCTTTGACTCTCAGTTTTGGTTTGAAATGATTATATAACGAAAGAGTGTTCATGTGTTCCACGATTCCTGAGGTATTCTAAAGATCATGTTCTGGTTTGTCTAAGACATTGATCATTTCATAATGATCCATGAGACACTGTAGCTAGCTAGGTAAGGGGATTTCTGATACTGAGATGAGTTTTGGATCATCCTAACTCACTGAGGTTCTAGATCTCTATGCACAGTTCTGTGAGAGAACGGAAACCCTGCTACATGGCGCCCGTACGTTGTTGGCCTTATATCATGAAACTCGAGTAGTATATCATTCAAACCTTAACCCCTTCATTCCCGTTTCCGGAAAACGGTGGTGTCGGAAAAACCTACCTATTTATACAATAGGTCTTTTCAAGCTTGATTTCTTCTAAAACGGTTTCCTTGATTTACTACCCAGTTGTGCTACAAAGTGTTCTTTGTCATTTTTCTCTTCCTGTGCTAACATGGCCGTGGACATCCCGCAGCATAGCCGCATTGCGGTTCGTGACCACTTGCGGGCATATAATGTCCCTGTGGATGGCTTAGCTGTGGTTCTAGTGGTGAGTGCGGAACATGCGTACCCGTACGAATTGTTTTATTCATGGGTGACATTTCCGGCAGTGGACGCTAATTCTGGTGTGTTCCATTCATACACTGCCTCAGCTGTACCGGTGGCTTATGCTTCGTACAGGGCACTGGAAGTTCCTATAGATGTTTGGCAGCACGGAGTTTGGTTTGGTGGCGCCCTACCCCATTCTTTGACCAATCCGAGGTTAGGTTCTTTGTCCATTCCGGGCACAAATTGGCCCGCTTTGGGTGGATTTACTCCTCACCCTAATCACGCCACTTGTAATGTGGGTGACCTGCGGCGTCTTCATGAAGTCGCGGTTGAAGTGATTAGGGCGCTTGTTCATTACATTGGTCGTAATGTTCATGGCGCAGCCCCTGCGGGTGCGCAGCTTCGAGCGGAACAGGCTGGTTTGAAAATCAGTCCTGTCATGGTGAATTCCGTGATGGGCAAGAAGCCCCAGGATAAGGATGATTTTCCTTTCTGGCTTGCCGAGAAATTCGACCAGCTGGAGGCTGTGTTTCCTAATACGACTCCTGGTGAAAAACACCGGATTCTTACACTTAGTTTACCGAAAGATTTAGCCCCTGAACTTGTTGACTGTGAAACATGGGGTAAGACTTTTGCAGCGGTTTATTCGAGGTGCTATGGCACCCCGACTGTGTCCAACCTTTCTGCGGTCCTTAAACTTGTTCAAGATGATCACGGACCAGAGTCGGCGGTTGAATTGGGTATGCGCCTGAGTGGCTCCTTTGATGTGGTTTGCGAACTAATCCTTGCGAATGTCAAGGGAGATGCAGTGAACTTTCAGGTGGCCAATGCTCTGGCGTTAGTTCCCGATGCCGATAAACCCCGTCAGTTGGCAAGGATTTTTGTGGCGGCTTATAAAATGGTTGGCCGCACTTCTAAGGGTGTAAAGGCTTTTTCTGAAAAGGAGAAGAAACAGCCCCAGGGACAGTCTTCGGAAACGGGTGGACAACCCAAGTCCAAGAAACAAAATTGGCCGAAAAAGCAGAATCAGGGTAAGCAGCAACAACAACAACAGCAGTCACAGGTTTCTAGTCCTGCGCCTTCGCTGCCTGCGCAGTCGGATCGAGTTTATGATTTGCGCGATCGCGCGACGATTAAATCGCCTGGGAGATTTCAGGCTTCTGACCAACGCTCTCCTCGTTCCTTTCAGGACTCATCGGCTCTGTCAACCGGTGGTGGAGGGGGCGGCAGGGGCAGGGGTGGCCAGCAAGGACGTGGTCAGCCCCGCCCGCGAGGTGAAGGGGATCAGCGGGACGACTCTACGCCTAAGAGACCGCAGTTTGCCAAGAAGAAGGTCGCAGCCTTAACGGCGCATCGATATGCCCCAGATAGTGAGAACGCAGCTTCGGAATCTGACGTGGGCTCTGACCTTGCTGGACAGCGCGGCGGAGATTACCATAGTGAGAGAGGCCCTCCGTCCACTGTTGAAGGTGACAGCGACTGACACTTATGTTGTGATTGAAACGGCTGATACACATGTTGCTCCCCCTGAACGTCTTTTTGAAATTGTCCTGTTAATAGAAGGTGACATGCAGCGAACTGTAAAAGGGGTATTTTGGGAAAATCTTTCGTCTACGTATGACATTTTGCTATCGGAGGCTGACTGGCCCCCACCTTTGGTTCTCGCAGCTCCGCGAGGGGAGGAGGTGATCCTCCCCAGTTTCGCGCACACTATATCGAGAGTGGAAGCGCTGCATTTTGCAGAAGAGTGGGCTCTGGCGCTTGCGCCGGCTGTGTACCGAAATCAGTGTGGCTGGGATAAATTGTCCCCTAGCCATGAGATTCCTTTACGGTCTCAGCCGCAGCCACAACCTCAGTATCCCATACGGCGTGAAGCTAAAGCTTCTGTCGCGGCTATCCTTGAACAATTGGAATATCAAGGTGTAATTGAAACGTGTTTGTCACCAATGAATAACCCCCTTTTTACTGTGAACAAGCCGGACGGCTCATATCGTCTGGTTTTGGATTATCGGCATTTGAACTCGCATTGCCGTAACTGTGCAGTACAGAATACTCACGGCTCTGCCCTGGTGAATAGTCTTGAGCGCAAACGGTTCAAAACCACGCTTGACATTTCCAATGGTTTTTATGCACACAGATTAGATGGTCTAAGTTCCCAATGGACCAGTTTTACGTGCGGCGGTGTACAAAAAATGTTTAAACGGCTCCCAATGGGCTATAAGAATAGTCCTGGAGTATTTTCCGCCCGCATAGTCTCTCTTTTGGAGAGCTTCGATCCAGTTGCTTGTTCTTATGTGGATGACATTTATCTCACAGACGACGTACTTTGGGAGCATCTGTGTCGAGTAAACAGCATAATTTGTAACTTTGCAGACATGGGTTACAAGTTTAACTTTGCAAAATCACACATTGCGGAGTACACAGTGTTGTTTCTGGGTTATGAACTTAACCACGAAGGAAAGGGGTTGGCTCCTCACTTCCTGGAGATGTGCGCGCAGTTGCGCTCTCCGACAACGCTGAAAAAATTACAGTCTTTACTGGGTTTTTTAAATTTCGGGAGGACATACATTCCGGAATATGCCCAGCGTATCAAGCCTTTGTATGCTTTGATACAACCATCTTTTTCCAAATCATGCTGGCTGCCTGAGCATTCGGCGATTCTGCAGTCACTGCAGGCGGATTTGCTCGCATCTGACTTCTTACAGACTCGTGATAACCAGACCAACCTTGTGATAAGAATTATCCCTGGGGCGGTGGGTTTCACATACCTGACTTTTAATGAAGGAGATACAGTACCTATTGCTTACAAGTCACACTTGTACACTTCGGCTGAACTGCGTTTTTCCACTGTGGAGAAAGTTTTAACGGCTGTACAGATGGCGATTCTTAAGGAACATGCCCTGTCACAGGGAAAGCGCATGTTGGTTGTTACCCCGTGTCCTGCCTTGGAGGCAGTCACGAAAGCAAGTGTACCAAATTCCAAAGCTTTGCACCCTCGGTGGATTCAGTGGGCTACATCCTTGACATCCCAGGATGTCACGTTTATTTTTGACGCCGCTTTGCGGTTGCAGGAGTATTTACAGTATGAATTTGTTCATCCTGCTCCTTTAGCGATGCGGCCGTTGGAGGATTTCCATTGCATCATTTACACTGATGGTTCGGCGCAGGTTGCGCATGGCTCTAAACATGCCTACGTTTCCGCATGCGCCATTGTGGTCGGTGCAATGGTGAACGATGAGTTCAAGTCCAGTGTAGTGCACACGCAAACACTGGGAGACTGCACCGCACAATTAGCAGAGCTTCTTGCTCTGATGCTCGCATTGGAGTACGCTGATCCTAGTGTGACGACTTTATTCGTAAGTGATTCTTACTACTGTGTCCAGTCTTACAATGAGAACTTGTTCTTTTGGATTCAGAATGATTTTCGTGATTCCAAAGGTAGCACAATAAAACATAAAATGATCTGGGTCCGGGTGGCGGAACTTAAGGAGAAGCTGCCGCTCGTGTTTGTGATTCATACTCTCGGCCATCAGCGCGTGGGGGTCCACGCTGTTGGAAATTCGCTTGCTGATGAGGCAGCGAAGTCTGCGGTATCAAAATACTTAGTTGCAGCAGTCACGAGGTCCAAAAGCAAAATAGATGATGACATCTTGGCGGCTGTTGCTGCCACGGAGAAGGGAGGTAAATATCCTGCGGGGTTCCCTTCGAAGTACACATACCACTTAAGTCCCGATAAGGTTCCTTATGTGAAAATTCTTGAAGTTGGCGAACGTCTAGTTCCCAACTCGGATCGCAGGGCTTCTCTGATTACAGCGGCTCATGAAGGTGTGGCGTCTGCGCAGGCGGGCGTCTCAGCCACTGTAACTCAGCTACAACAAAGGTTCTGGTGGCGGGGACTGTACAAACAGACGCACGATTATGTCCTTCTGTGTGACATTTGCCAGCAGATTAAGCCTTCAACTGCTGCGCGTCCGCCTCAGACACAGTTGTACATCTCTAATAAACCGCTTGGTTGCGTTTATTTGGATCACTGCGGTCCTTTTTCTTCTGATACTGCGTATAAATACATCTTAGTAGCAGTTGACTCATGCACACACTTTGTGTGGGTCTGGCCACATCGGAGCACTGATTCACAGACTGTCATTAAGGATTTGCGAGTCTTTGTGGGAATTTTTGCCTGTGGTACTTTCCATTCGGACCAGGGTCCGGCTTTCGCCTCTAAGGCGTACAAGGATGCTATGGTTTCGTTGGGGGTCCAAGTCAAGTTTTCGAGTCCCTACAAGCCTGAGGGCAATAGTGTAGTTGAACGAATGAACCGTGACTTAAAGCAATCTTTGACAGCTCGAGTTATAGGCACTGGCAGAAACTGGCTGGCCCACCTCTATGGCGTGCAGCATGCGCTTAATAATCTCCCTAGAAGGTCTCTGGGTGGGCGGACCCCATACGAAATGCTCTTTGGTATCAAGATGTACGTCCCTGACCTCGATGGTCTAGACTGCCAGGCCCAGGCCGCGGCCTTTGACGTAGATGAACATTGCAATGTTTTACAGGATCTACAAAAGACCAGAGACAGTCTTGCTAAGGAACACTTGCCCTCCACGTCGGATGATGCGTTGCAGATCCCGGTAGTTGGCTGGCTACCCCAAGTTGGAGAACTGGTTCGTGAGAAGATCGATAACAAGAAAGAGTTTGGTCCCTCATTTCGAGCACCGGTTCGAGTTCTTGGAGTGAAGGGCACAAGAACAGTCATATTACCACCACTTCCAGGTCGTAAGGAAAACAGATTTATTTCTATTGACAATGTCAAGGCACACAGGGTGGCCGATTCTTCATAGCATGACGCCGGCTGTATCCTGTCCTTCCATGGTGAGGCATTCTGTGCTGGCTATTACATCTGGTGCAGAACAGGAGGTGTCCCTCGAGATGTCTGCTATGTCCAGTCCTTTATTAAATACTATTCCTGTTACTAACATTGATGAGCTGACCTATGCATATCCTGCTGATTTATCAATGCCTGATTTACAAGCTCGTTTGGCTAACCAGTCCAGATTCTCTTTTGACTCTGATTCGGAACTTTCAAAGAAACCCTCGACTATTGCGAAATATGCCACGTTATTTAAAAAACATTTTTTAATTCCCCCTTGGACATATGTTTGGCTGATACTATTTTCATTTTATCTTTTTATGTCAATTGGTTTTGTGTTTTATTTTTTCCGCCTGATCGATGGCCATTATGTCAAAGAAAGAACAGGTATTCGGTACCTTAATGGAACATTGGCCCCTCTTTCCTCCTCACATTCAGCGCACAGGCTGAAACGAGACTTAAATACAGTAGAGATTACTGCTTGGCCTGTCCTTGATGGGATTGTGTGGGATGAAGTTAGGTTTCAGATTCATGGCCCCACAGAAGTTATTAATGTTCCTAATGTGCTTAGAGTAAACATGGGAGATGTGATTAAACAAAATATTCGTTCTGATGATTGGGATCTTCAGGCCGTAGAAGCATTGTTCTCTGATTTGAAATATTATGCGGCCTTTGATGCTGAGGATTTGTACTTAGATTCTGTTAATTATGGTGATTTGTTTTGCTTTCAACATTATGGGAATCATTTCTTACACAAAACAAATTCCAGGAGGGTTCCTGTGAATTACACGCAGTGGGAACATTGCCCTGCTCCTTTACAAGGGAGCTCTAGTACGTTTCTGGGAAAATACACTTATTTTACAGACTTTAATCAATCGAATCCTGAGTCGTTTTATTTTAAAGTGACACAGAAATTCATGTCCAAAGTTAGACTTACCGATACAAAATTGCTGTATTCGAAGTCCTTTCTAGACAGGTTAGCTATAGATGGCTATGAGTTATGGAAGGAGGTTATTGATCTTAAATCGGTTTGGGGTACCAAAGATTGGCAGGTACAAGGCACTGAGGCTTTGCATCGTGCATGTCTCATCCCGAATCACATGTTGTTTTTAAATTCTACCATTTCTCAGACAACATGCTTTGGATTGGCTACATCTAAAAAATTAAATGCACCGACTATCCCTGATTTGGAAGAATATTCAGGTTGGAATAATTTCACTACATTATCCATAAGTGAGATACGAGCCCTATTGCACAATTCCTCCTTTAATATTACCAGTTTTGATCCGGAGGGGGGGCTTTTGTGGCAAAGAAGCTCTGATTCTTGCCAACGTCGTTTTTTGGGTTTGTCTGAAGGTTTTACACAAATCAGGCCAGATCCCCGTTTTGAAACAGATCACACTGTTACTACTTATTCAGTGGGCAAATTGTGTCAGAACTGGTTACAACATTCCACATTGGCTGCAGTTAAACTGCATCTGTCCCAGTTGAATGAGAATATAGAGCTGAATGATTTTATAAAAGGCCCGGCTAAGGGTAGGTCTAAACGCTGGATTTATGCTGTGTACAATGAGATTTGGAAATTTTCACAGATTGAGGCAGCTAAACGCCTGAGAGCTATTGATCAAGCAAATTTGGAAAAAGTGCTTGCAGTGGTCGATAACAGTATTAACATGCTTTCTTCCCGAATTTACACGTTGGATAATATTGTTTCTTCTGTTGTTGATATTGTGCATGATGAAGTGTCCACGTTATACCATGGTCAGAATCAATTACGCTCTGTAATGCAGTTTGCATGGACCCTACAGACACTTAAATCTGGTCGAGTTCCCTGGAGCTCATTGAACGTTTCGTCCCTTTTCGCCCCTTTTAATCTGACTGAAAAGCAACGCATGCTTTCAATGCGTGATGCATCATTTTCTATGTTACATATTGAGAGGCTAGAATCCTTACCTTTCTCTGTTGCTGAAACCACTACTGCTACATGGCTTATTCATGGATTAATTACATTACCATTTCCCTTATACAAATTTACTAATTGTATGCGGTATATTGCTATAGGGCGATATGAACCACTAGGCAATGCATTCCTCCATGAGGCGTGGTCGTTACCATACACATACAGATGTCTGAAGGATGGAAAAGAAGTAAATCTTAACGGTGAGGAATGCACACAGTCGCCAGACCATTCATTAATATGCAGACACATCCAGTTACACGGTTCTTGTAATCAGGACCGGCCAAATTTAGCGTGTGTTTTAAAAGGCACGCCAGTTCCAGCAGTAGTTCCCACATTTACATTATTGACAAATGGTAGTTATTTGCTTTTAAATAACGAGGTATGTTGTGGGTTATTAATTGGTGTCGCTTATGTGGTAACTGTATCAGAGCGTGTGGTGTGTTGCAAAAACGTTTTATACCCACCCACGCATGGGTCTTCAGATATCTCCATCTGGCCACGAATACCAACCTTGAAAGCGAAGTTCAATGGTTTAAGCAGAATAAGGGCCCTTTTGTCTCAAAAACAAGTGACCCTGAGTTCGGCCGGGAAAATTATGTCCTTCACATAGCTAACACACGCACAGAGGTGCAGGCACTTTTAAATACTGACTTACCGTTTCATTTCTGTGAGCTGGTGCACCAAATCTTTAATGCATCTTCCACGACTGGGCTCGCACATTTTTTTAAATTGGTTAGCAGTGGCCTCGTGACTACATTTGAGAAGATTTTTGGTGTCATTCCCACTTTTTTCCATTCTATTTTTTCAAGTTTGTTTGGCGGACTACCTGTTTTACTGGCTGTGGCTGCGGGCATTTTGTTATTGTTTTTCTTTATAAAACATGGATGCCCATCCTGCGCAAGAAGCCGTTCAACGCCTCCTGACACTGTGTCGTAATCGGATGCTTAATTACTATGGAACATTGCCGCTTGCAGCGTTGAGCACGGCTTATAGATTATCATTCCGGTTCACCGACTTCACGTGTGTCCAACCTGTGTTTCATTGCCTGAGCTGCGAGTTCGATTGGGCCATTGATTTGTGTTTATGCTTGAAGACCGCTCCTGACGTCGATTTTGATCAGCTAATGTGCCCCGTAGTGGCTCACGAGTTGATTTGTTCTGGCGAAAGAGTTATGGCCTTGGCAGCGATAAATGGACTACTGGGTCAATGGGAGATCTCTGCAGCGGCGCATGCCTTTCGGACACACACCGTTCTGGTGAACCCACCGAGTTGTCCTCTGACGTTACAGGAGGATCCGATGCTGGAGGAGCACGTATGTTCTTTCCCATTGCTGAATTGGATTGCTGAACTATTTTCGGATGATGGCAGTGATTTCATCCTGGAGGCTGTTGCAGCTTACTTTGCATATACTGTCCAATCATGAGTTGAATGGGAGGATTGCTGTGCTATGGAACATGACTTTCCCCTTGCTATATTGGAGTGATGAACTGTGTTAGGATGATGGAGAATTCAATCATGAGATGTCGCAGAGAATGGCATTGATATGGCACATGACTTTGGATATCGGATAAGGGCCTTGTTTTTTCTTACAGACATTTGACTTGATGCGACCTGGTCCTACATTTCATATTTTGGAGACCTGGCGGATAACTTTTGATCTCGAAAGTTTTGTTTTTTTCTTATTTTTGAGGCCACTGTAGGCATTCATACATATTCATTCATACATTTTTTTTAGCTTATTTTAGCTCAAAATTATTGAACTTTGCTTTCATGTTATGTATTTGATTTAGTATTGCCTTTCCCTTATATTTGACGGTGCTCGGATCATTGGGGGGGGGGGGTCATATGGATACTTCGTTACATATATTGCGTTAAGTTAGTATGAGTGTATTACATGTCTAACAGCCATTTTTCCTTCAGCTTCAGTTTTGCACACAACACCTACTTGTTGTTGTCGCTTTCACCCTAGAAGCGGTGATGTGATTTATTTGAGAATAATATGTTATTACTATGCTATCAGTTTTGCTTGGTACACTTGGTACAACTGTCTGCACACTGAGAGCTGCACACTCTAAGAATAACCTAACACAAGGTTGCTGGGAGGCCTGATCCTCGCACCACATTAGACATAACACTAATAATGTTGATGCCAACATTGGGCTCTACGCGGGTTTAAGATAGAGTTACAGGGAATGAATCAACACACTTGGTGCTGCGCATGAAGAGAGCTGGTAGCTGTTGATGTGATCTACTCCTACTGGCATTTAGAGGTATGGGCCCACCCTGCTAAAACCCGAATGAGACCTTCTTAGATATAATATAATATGCTAAATAGGGTGCGCAAAATATAGGTGATACAGGTTTCTATAGATTTTGCATTGTAACATGCTATCACCTTTTGCTTACTATGGATTAGTGACTATGCTGATAACTCTGATTTTTATAATATGCATTTTGGTATTATACAAGATACTGCGTTTGAGAACCTTGCATTGAATAATAAATATTTCAAACTTCCACGTGTGTTCTTTGACTCTCAGTTTTGGTTTGAAATGATTATATAACGAAAGAGTGTTCATGTGTTCCACGATTCCTGAGGTATTCTAAAGATCATGTTCTGGTTTGTCTAAGACATTGATCATTTCATATTGATCCATGAGACACTGTAGCTAGCTAGGTAAGGGGATTTCTGATACTGAGATGAGTTTTGGATCACTGAGGTTCTAGATCTCTATGCACAGTTCTGTGAGAGAACGGAAACCCTGCTACAGAACAGTCAGGCCCTATTATGAAACTTGAGACATGTTATTTACCTTTTAGATTTCTTCAGGGTGGTGCAGCTTGTGTCCAATGGCATAGTGAACATGCAACCCAAATCTGGGCATATCCGGGGCACTTAGAACATTTCACATACAAAACAGTAATAGGTGGAATGCTTGAGCTAATCTCAGACACTGGTAATAATTCGAGGGCTATCCTTCAAAGTCAAAACGTTGTCTGCCAACATCAAAACTAGTTGCTTTGCAAATGCTTGTTTAACTTTGCTTGATGTGCAGTCATTGGTTGCAGGTGGTCCAAAATGAGGCAGGACACAGGGCAACATAAGACCAGAATTTTTATGTCACCATTCATATTCCTTGATCCTTGCATCGGCTCATCATATCTTTAAGAGTCACTTTCAAAATGCTGTGCATTATCCAGAGGGTATACTACGGAAGAGTCACAGGGTCTCAGAGAGACAACCATCACCTCTGACGTCAGGACCTCTTAAGAATTTCTAGATTCTCCAGGCAATAAAAAGGAAAAAGATAATTGTCTGTGCTTTTCTCAGTGATTGGAATGATATAGGCATCTGGCTTTCGACCATATCAGTTCACTTGAGCTTTTGAAAACAGCCCAAGAAAAGACATTTTGAGCTCTGTTTTCAAGAGTACCCGGGTACTGCTGTACTCTTCTCCTTTCCTCCTATTTAGCACCATAAAAACCTTATAGGTGCACCCTTCTGGACAGCCAGAATGCACACTCTGTATCCCCATTATTGTAGCGAAGAACACCACATCATAAAACAGTTAACAGTACACTCTGCTCCCAGAACCCAGCTCCCTCTCCAATCACTTATTGACTATATCTTTGCCCTGAACCCTGTATAGCACTTCCTTATTTTTGGCTCGGCTCGTGTTGCACAAATATCAGATACGTACATACATACATGGAACCTGATTCGCAAAGGTAAACGTACACGTTTGTGTAAGTTTACGATTGTTTTCTATTCAAAACGGGATTTACGAGTAGTATATTTACGAGTACGAAGAATCCACACATAAAAAGATATCTCTTTTTATGTGCAGAAACTCCGCACTCATAAAGATACTACTCGTAAATCCCTTTGTGAATAGCAAACAATCATAAATGTATACAAAAGTGTTAAGTTTTCCTTTGTGAATCATGTTCATACATACATACATACTGTAGGAATCTGGATCTCTGTATAGTGCCCTAAAAAGAAGTACACTGTGTAGAGAGTCCAGTGGGTCCCCAATTGGTTTACAGAGGCTAAAGTAGATTACACTAACACTCTCTTTTGTGGTAAAGTGTGCGAGCAGTTAGGCTTATCAGAGGTTAGTGCTAAGCATTTGTTGTACTCTCAGAGGCAATAAATGAGACGCAAACTCAAAGAATAAATTTGGACCAGATAAGAGAAGTAACACTTCTTTTTATATATGTTGTAAAACCAAGAACTTAATTCAAAAGTAAGTACTGTTTTTGTTATCAATTTTTACAGGTAAGTAAACTTTTCAAAGTTGTGTGCCTTTATGCATGATGCAACCTTATGGGAAGAAAAGTCATATATGCATAATGATAAGTAGTCAGTTTTAGAGGGTTCACCTTCTAGGTTTCCAATTGTAGTGGACCAAGGTCCAAAGTACTGCCAGCAGGTCTTCAGGAACGGCCTAGGTTTATCCGGGAGCAGGATACTTGTGAGGTTGGTAGCTGTGCGCTTACAAGAAAGGGGCCACCTGACAACAGTCTACACACGGGGACTTGTGAACAGGTCTGAGAGCTCCCAAACAGGGGCTTGGGTCACATGGGGTCTTGGAGCAACAGGGCACAGCTGGTTCTTCGGTACCCAGGAAGGGCGGCTCGGGTGCAGAATGGTTATGTCAGCTGGGCTGAATGTTCAAAGATGATCCTCACGAATAGGGAAAACAGCGGGCAGGGGCAAAATCAGGACAGCTGGGCCACTGTCAAAGTGGGTCTCAGTGATGCTGATGCCCTCAATGGCTGCTCGGTCGTGGTGCAGTGAGAATTCAGATTGAACTCTTACTGTTTGGTGCAGGGCGTCCGTTACCCCAGGTATGGGTGCTGCATGGCTCTAATTAATTCTGGTGTATTCATGCTTGGTGGGCATTCAGATCTGACCCTCCAGAGCATGGGTACTTTCTGATGGTCATCTGCGGCTTTGGTCGGGTTGGGGAGCTGCAAGGCGGTGGACCAGACTCTGTTCTTCAGTGCCTGCGAACAGTAGAGGAGTAGCTCTTCTACTCAATAAAAAATGTGCCAATTTTTGTAGTGCTGCAGGCTACCCAAGGCTGTGGTAGATCTCCAGCTTGCTGGATGAGTCACTCTGTTACGATTGTCAAGAGTTGTGAGCAGGCAGGGTTTTGATCCAAAATTCCACAGCTCTTCTGCTGTTCTCACCAGGCAATGAGTCTTTTTCGTCCTCCTTCTCTTGATCCATCTAATCTGAGTTCTTGGGTTTAAAAATGCCCCCTACATGCTCTTTTTAGGGGTCTTATGGGGAGTGACAGGGAGTAGCCAATGGGCTGCCCACCTCTACGGTGTCTACACCCTCCATATGACCACTTCCTGTGGGAAGTGGGCCTAACCCTGACCCTAGAAGGCTAATTCCGTCCAAAACAAGATGGAGGAATCTAAAATGGTGGGGCCCATATGAGCTAGTCCCCCTGAGGGGTGGTGCTGGCTGGGTGTGGGACACACCTCCTAATTTAGCAAATGTTCCTACCTGTCTTGCAGCCAAACAGTGGGGTCTGGACAGAGAGACAGGCATCTCCATTATCTGGAAAGGCCAGGGTTGCATAACAAAGGCGGTGAGGCCTTTGAAGCTTCCGGTTTGGGATGTGGATTTATTAATAAATGCATCACTGACATCAGTGTAGGTTTATTAAAACGAGATGTTTGGTACCAAACATCTGGGGGTACAGTGAAGCTATCATGTAGCTAGGAAACTTGTAATCATGACTGTTCAGCCCATGTAATCATTATGGCTTCCTGTGCACTTGTGTTATCACAAAAGTGACTTAGAGATCACTGGAGCATGTCCACTCACGCAGAGCTGTAAGGCCTGCTGTAGGGGTGACTTACCTATACCATATGTAGTGCTTTGCCGGCATGGCACACAGGAATGTGTGCCTTGTCGACCCTTCACTTTTCTCTGCACCAAGTCACACAGACTGCAATGGCAGTTTGCACTAGCTTAGTGAGCGGTCCCTTAGGGTGGCACAATTCATGGTGCAGCCCTCTGGGACCCACTTTAGTCCCAATGCCCTAGGTACCAGGGGTTCCTTTAACTAGGAACTTACATGAAGCCTAAAGGGGTGCTAATTGTGGAACAATGGTACAGTTGAGGAAAAGAACACTGGTACTGGCGACCTGGTTAACAGGAACCCAGTACACTTTAAGTCAAAGTTGCATCAGATACCAGGAAAAAGTGAAGGGACTACGGCAACAAGATCCAGTTCCCTACACATACACATAGTGCAGTAGTGTGGCTCACTGGTTAGAGGCGGCAGACCCGAGAGCAGAGGACGGCCCGGGACCAGGGTTCGATTCCCGACGCGGCAGGTTTCTGGACCAGGGTCACCGGACTCGATAATTCTCTCGCCTCGGTGCCCACTCTGATCAGCGATCACACTCGGCAACTCTGGGCATAAGCTTGCCTCATCTGCACTAACGGCCCCACCAGACCGCCGGGGATGCCTGGTCTCACCCTGGAGATACCAATTAAGGGACCATCTCTCAGGGAAGCCAGGAAGGGTTTTGCAGCGGTCGAAGCGCGGAGATACTCCTCCGGGAGTCGATCCTAGCGCTATATAAAAAAAAAAAACTTGCAATACATACATGCGTACATACATGTCGCAATAAAGTGAAGAAAATACTTCGAAATTGGATGGCCCTCCTGGGGTCTTGAGAGTCACAATGCTTGACCGCCCATCAATAATTAATGCCTGTCCTCTAACATTCAGTTTATTTAAGGATTGTGAGTTATCCAGTGTATTGATCTTCCCATGTTTAGTCTTCACTTTTACAGACATTGAACATTTTCAGCTCTACTGGGCACACCCTCGAGCACTTTCTCCTTGACTAAAATTTGATGTTTATGCGTTGGGTAGAATCTTAGGCTCCAAACTTTGAAACTTGCGTCCTTGGACGTACTCTGCCAGACTGGAAATGGTTTCTTACATTTCCACCCACTGTGGCATTGAGCAGCAGAAGATGAGAGAGGATGTAATTGCCATTAAGTTTCTGTCACTTTCCCCAAGTCTTTTCACTGGTTGCTGGCCCCGCCAGCCCATGCCTATTCAATTGTTTTTGGCTGCTGATAGAAGGAAGACTTTTGTTGTTGATGTGATTGATATTGTTACCTTTCCCAGGAAGATGTTTGATTCTACTGATGTGCCAAGTCTCATTTTTCTTCTCCCAAACCACTGATTGTTAACATGGCATCTTCCAGATTTAAATATGTGATCTCCACATCCATGCAACTTCTAAAAAGAGCTGTTCCAGACAGATCTTGTAATTTTTGTTGATCATAGAAGCCTTTCACAACTGTCTAAGAGACACCGCTAGCTGGTTGCACCGGAATTCCCTCCAGTTCAACTCCGCGAAAACCGAGGTTTTGTTCTGTCCGGCGAGCCGCATTCCCCGCCCTCTGCCTGCTGAGTTCTGGCCCCCGGAAAACTCTAATAACCCATCACCCGTCACCAGTGTTCGCAATCTGGGCGTCATGCTAAACCACCAGCTGAGCATGGAAACGCAGGTCTCAAGAACAGTTGCTACCTGCTCAGCCCTCATGCGCTCACTGCGCAAGGTTCTGCCTCTTTTACCACCCCCGGCCCGAGCATTGATAGTCAGGTGTACTATTCTTAGTCGCCTTGACTATTGTAATGCTCTCCTGTTTGAATCCCCTGTGACACTACTGGACAGACTCCAACGAGTTCAGTCGGCAGCAGCCAAACTGGCTCTTGGTTGGACCAGAAGATCCTCTGCCACCGCTGCGCTGGCCGAGCTGCACTGGCTACCGCTGAAGCAGCGTATTGCCTTCAAGGCCCTCTGTCTGGTCTTCAAGGCACTACACGGTGCAGGACCTAGACCTCTCCAACGCCTGTTCTCGTGGTACACACCCACCAGAACACTTAGGTCTACAACTGCCTGCCTGGTGAAAGTCCCCAAATATAAGAAGTCCAGGGTCGGAGGCAGATCTTTCAGAGTGGCTGCAGCTAAGCTGTGGAACAGCTTGCCGGCCGATGTCCGCCAAATCACTCATCTCCTACCCTTTAGGAAACGAATCAAAACTTGGCTCTTTCCTTCACCCCTTTAGCCTGCTAGTTAAAGTTCAACCTCCCTGTCTATAAACCCAGGAGTAGCCACCAGCGCCAGGATACCTGCAAGGTGACAGTTGCGCTTAATAAATGTTTTAAATAAATAAATAAATAAATAAATCATTTTTGTTGCAGCACCAATAACTGGCCCAAAGGTGAAAATTCCCCCATACTGTCTCTTTAGAATCCTCCCTATACTCTCCAGGAAGGAAATAACTAAGTTGCGTTAAGGACTACCACAGTCCACTGACAAACCAACCAATGAGGGCTGTGACTTAGACATACTTTTCCCCTGAGTGAATTCATTTCTAATTATCTTTGTTTCTGGTTCAACTGACCACTCTGGTAATTTGGTATTAAACCTCTAATGTAAATCAGAAAAAATCAGTTTTCCTGGTCTGGACCTCAACACTTCCTATCTTACCTCCTCACTGTGGGCCCGATTCACAGAGGTAAAGTTAGACCAAAAGCCTAACTTTACTACTTTCCGGTATTCACAAAGGTAAGTTACTACTAGTAACTTTTCAACTACCTACTACTAGCAAAGTTGCTAATAGTAATTTACGTTTGTGAATACCGAAAAGTAGTAAAGTTAGACTTTTGGTCTAAGTTAGACTTTTGGTCTAACTTTATCTTTGTGAAGCAGGCCCTGCATTCTAACCTTTACTGGCATCAGAAATGCCATGATCGCAGAGTCTAAGAGGCCATCGCCCAAGGAAGGATAACAGAAACCAATAGTAGTAGGCTATTCAGTTAGAGCCTCTGGTCTCATCCAGTGCATGATGGAATCTCTGTGATGTTGGCCTGGAACACTGGACACTGCCAAAAAGTAGGAGTTTAAAATGGGATCTTCCCCAAGGTATCACCTGAGGAGGTACAGAGCATGGCTGTACCAAATGTACAGAATAGGAGGCAATATGATAGGTGGTGCCATAATGGAAGTAGCAGTGGCAGGCCATCATCTTCTTGCAGGGGAAGATGTACAATGCCTTGTTCAAGTCAGGGATTCAAATGCCCTTGTGTTGTCGCCAATCTTTTCCTGTTGCTCACATAAGACCTCTACAGAACTGTTGTTCTGGGAAATGAGTAACCCTGGGTGTAGGACTACGCTACACTTGCGTAGTTTGAGCAACTACGCGCAACGCGAATTGCACGTAGCACAGTGCAAAAACGCGTAGCGTAGCGGGCATTTTTTGCTTGCTCGTGGTCCTCAACGTCAAGTTGGCGGCCTCGAGCGAGCAAAATGACATCCCGGCGAGACTTTTTCCTTGTTTGCGATCAGCAACATCAAGATGCCGATCGCCAGCGGGAAAATAAACCTCCCGGCGAGATTCTCAACACGGGGAGGTCAGGTTTCTCATTGTGAGTGGTCGCGTATGCTCGCGACCTCTCGCGATGAGAAACTACCAGTCCGCTTTGAGAAAACTGCAGTTCGAGGACAAATCTACTTGAGTG
Organism: Lissotriton vulgaris; assembly: GCF_964263255.1. Taxonomy (NCBI): domain Eukaryota; kingdom Metazoa; phylum Chordata; class Amphibia; order Caudata; family Salamandridae; genus Lissotriton; species Lissotriton vulgaris. The sequence goes on from NC_141697.1 coordinate 571,009,600, forward strand.
GCAGAAAACGACCACTTGCACTGTGCAAGATACCGTTTGCAATGATTGCACAGTGTGGTCAAGCATCCGCACTGTGCAATCAGTGCGGACGGCATTTTCCACATTACGCAGTTCGCGTAGCTACGCGTAGCTTGCGAAGTTTACTTCGCGCAGCTACACGTAGCACGACTACGTGAACTACTCCCAGGGTTAGGCTGTTCTTGCTATCAAATGTTGGCTTATTGCCAGTGACAAGCATTGCTGAGGCTCTCAATGGCATTGCCCAAACTGATAGCAGAAGTACTGACATCAGGTCAGATTTCAACAGGGAGGGGAGCTTTGATGGTATCTCGATACGCCAAAGGCTCTAAAGCCTTATGCCTGAAGATCGTGGAAGGAGGAGCACATTGGCATACACCTTGCGTTAAGTGGGACTGTACCTACTACTCTTCTCTCACTCTGTCTTCCTGAAATCTCAAATAGGAGTATCTTATCCTAGGTACAACTCTCTGCTGGAACGAAGTCCTTGGGGCATGTGTTCAGTATATACACTGAAACTGAAGTGCAAAGATTATAATACACTTAAGTTCCTGTTATACAAAGAAGCAAACAGGAAGAACACATGATGCAGCCAACGGGACAAACATATTCCATCTGTAGCTACTAAATGAATTCTTGGCGTTCTTGATTGCCGTTCTTAACAACTAAGACCCAGATGGTATTGATCGCAGCTTTGAACATAGTAGGAAAACATTTTGTAATTCACTGTGCACAATCTGCCTCGGTCAAGGTATTGACTGCTTGTGGGATGGTGCACAACTGTGCAGTAAGTGTGATTTTCTGACCAATAGCACTATAGCAAGTATCCCCTCATTATAGCTCACCTACCCTGAATGCCCATTTTGGCCAGTTAAATGTAAGAGTCTTACCTAGAAGTACGGCTGTGGACACGTAAGGTAGCACTCAGCCTTAGATCAGGACCGGATCCAACCTCGGCAGCGTCTACCTAGAACAACCCTCACAGAAGTGGGCAGATCCTAAGGTCCTCATTTATTCACCACCGGGTCATCACTTTTTTAACGCCCCGGTGGCGCAATGTGCCACAGGCATATTTATAAGGCCACGTAAAACCATGTTACGTGGCTTTTCATGGTCTTATAAATATGTGCTCCTTTCACACAGAAAACTGCGAGAAAGGGGCGTTCCATGGGTATTGCTGGGGGTGTTCTCAGCAACATCCATGGCCTTTTGACACTGCCCCAGATTTATGAGGAATCGTAAGTCTGAGGCAGCGCTAAAAACTTACGGGAGGCGTAAGGGAGGCGCAACGAGGAGAAATATCTTCATTTATCTTTATTTTTTCCTCTTTCTATGTGTGCTGCATTCTGCAGCAGACATAGAAAGAGGAAAACGCCTCTTGTGATTGTTTTTGTGCAGGAAGGTTTCCCTTCTTGCAGAAAAATAATCATCCCAACAACGCAGGCACCCCTGCACTACGGTGCAAAGGTGCCTGCATTAGCGCACAGCTGCCCAGTGTGGCCGGCTCAGGGAAAAAGGACAGGAATGGGCCATACCTAATCGATACAGCGCATTCCTGCTTTTTTCTTTTGCCGTCGGGCAGAGCAGCAGCAAGGCCTACTGCACTGTCCTCTGCAAAAAGAACATAAATGAGGCCCTCAGTGTGCAAGGGTTGGGTCTCTGGATCTCTCCACCAGTATCATTGAGGAAAAACAGCTTTGTTTATTTGCTGCCTGCCCGCTCGTTTTCAGCTTCAGGGGGAGAGGAGAGGACTCCATTGTCCAGACTCCCCAGCTCTGCTGACACTGCTGCTGGGCCCGGAGTCGCATAAATTACCAACGCAGCTCCAGTGATGCGGGAAAGCTGCTTTGTTTGTTTGCTGCCTGTCCACCCGCTTTAGCGCCAGGGGGAGAGGAGAGGACTCTATTATCCAGACTCCCCAGCTCAGCTGATACTGCCTCTGCGCCCAGAGGTGCATAAATTACCAGCGCAGCTCTCGCGGTGCAGGACACACCCAGGCCAAGGGCGGGCCTGTCTGCGCCCGTCTGAGACCGGAGTAGGCTGGGCTGGGCCACACCCTAACATTTTGCTTCTTTGGACTACAACGTATCATCATTGTCAAATTTCCAATTGTTTGCACCTTACCTAGTGGGAAGTGTATAAAAGTAGGGAAGGCACAATAACTTCAAGATCGAGTAACTGTCTTCGTCACTGTCACTACCACCTGGTAGTGAAGCAAAATCAAAGTCACCATTTGTAACAACTCCACCACTGTTCCTTTAGTTTGATAGCCAAAAGGAAGGTGGCGGATGGCAGGGACGGCCCGACCTCAGTGAAACCTAAGAAAGCGAAGAACTTAGCTAAGCATGCTGGAAGCAATTGTGTTCTTGATCATATTGATACCATCCAGGTTGAGTGTGGGGATATTCTAGATGCAAATTGGGGGGGGGGGGTTCAATTGATCGGAATGGTTCCTCTAATACCGCTAAGCATGACAAAAAACAAACTATACCTATGATGTTTTTGATGCCCAAGAACAACAAACATTTACAATGCAATGGTCTCGGCATTGTTAAAGTTAGAGCTATTGGCTTTGCTCATGACATTATTTTTATTTATGTTTTTGTTTTTAAAACATAAATAAATGGCATTGTAATTTACAATGCCAATAGCTTAATCTCTCGCAAATGCGAGACCTATTGCATTTGCACCCACACACAGAGCCACACACACAAAGCCACCCACACACACTTACAGAGCCACCCACACAGAGCCACCCACACAGAGTCATTCACATAGAGCCATCCACACACACACAGAGCCACCCACACAGAGCCACCTGCACACACACACAGAGCCACCCTCACAAAGACAGAGCCACACACACATAGAGCCACCTACAAAAAAAGCTACCCACACAGAGCCACACACACACACAGCCACACACACACACACACACACAGCCCCACACACAACCAGAGAGCCACACACAGGGAACAGAGGCAAGAAAAACAGATCACAACGAGGGAACAGAGGCAAGAAAAACAGATCACAATGAGGGAACAGAGGCAAGAAAAACAGATCACAACTAGGGCAACAGAGGGCAGAAAAACAGATCACAACGAGGGGACAGAGGGCAGAAAAACAGATCACAACGAGGGAACAGAGGGCAGAAAAACGAGGCAACAGAGGGCAGAAAAACAAGGGAACAGAGGGCAGAAAAACGAGAGGGAACAGAGGGCAGAAAAATAAGGGAACAGAGGGCAGAAAAACGAGGGAACAGAGGGCAGAAAAAGGAGGGAACAGAGGGCAGAAAAATGAGAGGGAACAGAGGGCAGAAAAACAAGGGAACAGAGGGCAGAAAAACAAGGGAACAGAACAGCGTACAGCGTAGGCTGCGCTTGCGCAGTCTCGCTGCCAAGATTTTATGTTTTCTAGAGTAGGGGCTTAAACTCGCCCCTCTTCTCCATTGACTGGCTTCCTAAACGGAGGCCAGTCATTGGAGAAGAGGGTCATCTGTCCGTTTAAGCCCCATCTTTTTGGAATTCGGGGGGGTGTTTTTTTTTAGTTCCTTTCTCTCCCCTTCTCATTGGCTGGAATTTTACATTCCAGCCAATGGGAAGAGGAGAGAAAGAAAAACACGTCCCGAATCCGCAAATGACTGGGCTTTTCGGAGAGTCATTTCAGCTTGACTGCCGCCGGAGAAGCAAGGGGGAACGTCCGAGTCCTCCGCCCCAGCCGGTGAGTGCTCACTTTTCTTGCTTCTGCCCCCTGTTTGTGCTCCGTTGTGATTGTTTTTCTGCCCTCTGTTCCCTCGTTGTGATTGTTTTTCTGCCCTCTGTTCCCTCGTTTTTCTGCCCGCTGTTCCCTCGTTTTTCTGCCCTCTGTTCTCTTGTTTTACTGCCCTCTGTTCCCTTCTTTTTCTGCCCTCTGTTCCCTTGTTTTTCTGCCCTCTGTTCCCTCGATGTGAGACAGAGAAGGCTTCCCCCGCTGCATGCGCCCGCATTCTGCCGGCTCCTCCTCCCCCCTTCCCCGGCCGAGAGCAGCATGACGACCAGCAGCGCCAGCCCAGCCTAAGCCGCCTGCACGCCACCCAGGCTCTGAAGCGCAGTCCTGTGCTCCCACTATGGTGGGGCTTCTCGAGCGGGAGAGCAGCGGGGCCGCCTCTGGGGCTAAGCAGCCACCAGAGGAACCGGGGCGGCCGCCGGAGAGGAGCTGCAGCTGCCCTCCGGCCGCCCCTGGAGTACTTGCAGCGGCCGAGCTACTGCGACGCGGCGTTTGCCCTCGAGCAGATCTCCAAGGTTCGTCCACGGTGCATGTGTGTGTGTGTAGTTGGGTCTGCTTGTGCTTGTGTTTTTCTGGCCTCTGTTCCCTGCTTGCGCTCATGTTTTTCTTGCCTCTCTTCCCTGCTTGTGCTAGTTTTTTTCGTGCATCTGTTTCCTGCTTGTGCTCGATTGCCTCTGTTCCCTCTTTGTGATTGTTTTTCTGCCCTCTGTTCCGTCGTTGTGATTGTTTTTCTGCCCTCTGTTCCCTTGTTTTTCTGCCCTCTGTTCCCTCGTTTTTCTGCCCTCTGTTCTCTCTCGTTTTTCTGCCCTCTGTTCCCTCTCGTTTTTCTGCCCTCTGTTCCCTCTTGTTTTTCAGCCCTCTGTTCCCTCTCGTTTTTCTGCCCTCTGTTCCCTCATTTTTCTGCCCCCTGTTCCCTCTCATTTTTCTGCCCTCTGTTCCCTCTTGTTTTTCTGCCCTCTGCTCCCTCGTTTTTCTGCCCTCTGTTCCATCGTTTTTCTGCCCTCTGGTCCCTGCTTGTGCTCGATTGCCTCTGTTCCCTTGTTGTGATTGTTTTTCTGCCCTCTGTTCCCTTGTGGTTCTGCCCTCTGTTCTCTCATTTTTCTGCCCTCTGTTCCCTAGTTTTTCTGCCCTCTGTTCCCTTGTTTTTCTGCCCTCGGTTAGCTCACTGTTCCCTCGTTTTTCTGCCCTCTGTTCCCTCTCGTTATTCTGCCCTCTGTTCCCTCTCGTTTTTCTGCCCTCTGTTCCCTCATTTTTCTGCCCTCTGTTCCCTCTCGTTTTTCTGCCCTCTGTTCCCTTGTTGTGATTGTTTTTCTGCCCTCTGTTCCCTTGTTTTTCTGCCCTCTGTTCCCATTCGTTTTTCTGCCCTCTGTTCCCTTGTTTTTCTGCCCTCTGTTCCCTTGTTTTGCTGCCTTCTGTTCCCTCGTTTTTCTGCCCTCTGTTTCCTTGGTTTTCTGCTCTCTGTTCTCTGGTTTTTCTGCCCTCTGTTCCCTCTCGTTTTTCTGCCCTTTGTTCCCTCGTTTTTCTGCCCTCTGTTCCCTCTCGTTTTTCTGCCCTCTGTTCCCTCGTTGTGATTGTTTTTCTGCCCTCTGTTCCCTCGTTGTGATTGTTTTTCTGCCCTCTGTTCCCATGTTTTTCTGCCCTCTGTTCCCTTGTTTTTCAGCCCTCTGTTCCCTCTCGTTTTTCTGCCCTCTGTTCCCTCTCGTTTTTCTGCCCTCTGTTCCCTTGTTTTTCTGCCCTCTGTTCCCTTGTTTTGCTGCTTTCTGTTCCCTCGTTTTTCTGCCCTCTGTTCCCTCTCGTTTTTCTGCCCTCTGTTTCCTCATTTTTCTGCTCTCTGTTCTCTGGTTTTTCTGCCCTCTGTTCCCTCTCGTTTTTCTGCCCTCTGTTCCCTCATTTTTCTGCCCTCTGTTCCCTCTCGTTTTTCTGCCCTCTGTTCCCCCTCGTTTTTCTGCCCTCTGTTCCCTCGTTTTTCTGCCCTCTGTTCCCTTGTTTTTCTGCCCTCTGTTCCCTCGTTTTTCTGCCCTCTGTTCCCTCATTTTTCTGCCCTCTGTTCCCTCACGGAAACACCACCAACGGGGTAACTGGTATGTAATCTCCAGACAGTCCCCTGAATAAATGTAGCAGGGATTGGCTCATTCTAATCATTAGTACCGCCAAACGGTTAAGCGAAGAACTTCTAAAAGAAATCCTTGAACTTGAGGAAACGATACAGCGTGATACCACCCTGTTAGATACCAAAGAGCAATTGAAAAAGATCCAAGACGATCTGACTGATTATAGAAATTATATGGTTACTCAGAAATTGAAAGGTCGAACCCGGAATTTGGGGAGATTTACACATGAGTGGGCGTTCACTTATGTAAAAGACGAATATTATCAGACACCACAAGAACCTCAGACCTTTGGTGAGCGACAGAGGGGTCGAGGTGCAAGGCAACAAACTAGACGGACCTCAAACCACTGGACATTTGACAATACTTCCAGTGAGGAAGAAGAAGATACACCACAGGGTAACCGGGTGAGATTTAACCAACAGGACCGGAGTAACGAGAATTTGGGTGCCTTATTGAGGTCTTTTTTGTCCCAGGGCCAAAGGAACAACCATCGAGGGGGAGGTCAGGCAGGAAGGGGCAGAGGCCGAGGCAACCAGCCCAACCTGTCCAACCAGCAACGCCTACAACGGCAAACCTTCTCGCCCAGAATGACCCACAGCTGGGGCAGGATGCAGAAATGAGGGACAGTATCGTAGTGAATCTTTCAGACCACACACTCACGAGGAATGAAGAGAGAGTTCTCAACAAAGGGCTTGGGTTTATTCCCACCCCCACTCATGACTCCTTTAAATGCAGGCTTGAGTTCCAGGAAACTATGAGGAAGATCAAACTAAAAAAGTTTTTTAAAAATAAAAAAACTGAGGAGGCCGCATTTTTTGGCACAGACCTTAGAAAACCTTCTACTTTCTGCCCACCATCTTCTTCTATTGGTCCAGAGGTTGTAGTGTTTGAATCGCTGGTGCTGCAGGACATAAAAAGAATTGAAAATACGCAGAAAAAGCTTGAATATAAGAACATGACCAAGGATGATTGGGAGGCTGTTAAGAGCCTACAAAATAATCACACGTTGACGATTAAGTCAGCAGATAAGGGTGGGGCGATTGTTCTCCTGAATTCTGTAGCCTATGATGCTGTAGTGATGCGCTTACTGAGCGTAAGGACTAATTACCAACCACTAAGCCGGGATCCCTTGGAAGATCTACTTAAAACTATACGTGAGATGGTAGGGATAGCGAAGGAAAATAAATGGATTTCGGTGAAAGAGGCGGAGTTCTTGGTAAATACCAACCCCAGGACTCGGTCCTTTTACATACTTCCCAAAATCCACAAACCCACACGTCCACCACCGGGACGCCCTATTGTTTCAGGGATTCAGTCTGTCTTAGAACCCCTCTCACAATACGCAGACTTTTTTCTGAGAGAATCGGTGGGTAATCAGAAATCATTTGTTAAAGACACCACCATAATCCCAATATCTTGGAGGATATACAATACGATCCCCCTCAGGAGTTCTTTGTCACGATTGACATTGAATCCTTGTACCCATGCATACCCCAGGATGCGGCACTGGTGGCAGCAGCCCGCGCCCTGGGGAACCAGGAATGGTTCTATGATACGACCCAGGCATTTGTACTTCAATGCATTGAATTGGCCCTCACAAAAAAATATTTCTGTTACAAGGACCAGCTCTATCTCCAGATCTCGGGGACTTCAATGGGGGCTACTATGGCCCCCAGTTTGGCCTGTATCTATGTCGGGCTTTTTGAGGAGCACGTCATCTATCCAACTAACAACCCTTTCCAGAGCAACTTACGTCTCTGGAAGAGATATATAGATGACGTGCTCTGCATCTGGTCAGGCACGGAGGAGGACCTACTGAGTTTTTTGAACTGGCTCAATGATCAAGATGCAAATTTAAATTTTACCTGGACCTACGATAGACACAAGGTAATATACCTGGACCTTGATATTGAATACAGAAATGACAATATTAACACCTGTGTACACCAGAAGCCCACGGACAAGAACTCTCTGCTCTCATGCGATTCCTTCCACCCCAGGGCATTGAGAGATAACCTGCCGGTGGGACAGTTTCTGAGATACAGGCGGAACTGTTCTTTGACAAACACTTTTGTGGATCAATCACAAGAACTTACCAACAAACTGGTGAATCAGAACTACCCTATAAAAATTGTGAAACAAGCCAAAAAAAGAGCTGTCAACACACCACGCAGTGCCCTCTTGGAGAAAGTTGTCAGGCAAAGAAATGATTGTGTCCCAGTTGTAATGACGTACGACCCTATGGCAACCAAAATAAGACAATCTATTCGTAAACATTGGTCCTTGTTATCAAATAATGAATTTCAAATGCCGCCACCGAGATTTGCGTTCAAGAGAGCGTGTAATCTCAAGGATAAACTGGTACATACTCGCAAGCCTGTAGAAAGAACTGCCCCTGTGTATACTGTCCCTAATGGTCATTATCCCTGTGGCACCTGTTCTGTTTGCCCTCTCACTAAAAAGAACACCAGTGTGTTGTTAACATCAGGCAAAGAATGGTTCCTCAATCCAGTAATTGCAATACTACCCATGTGGTGTATAGACTTACATGTCAATGTGGTCTACACTATATAGGACTCACGCCACGCAAAATCAAGGTCAGAGTGCAAGAGCACTTAAGCACTATAAGGCAGGTAAATTAACGGCAAAATTGGTGCAACACTGTTTTAATGAGAAACATACCTTCACCTGGACTGTCCTGGAAAAGGTGAAAGGGACACCGCAAAACATGGAGATTATTTTGCTCTCAAAAGAAGCACGCTGGATTTATAGTGAGAAGACAGATCAATGTGGGCTCAATGAAATTATAGAGTGGAACAGGATTAGACTTTAATTAGGGTGGCCCCCGGGTCTTCCTTTTTTCCTTTTTTTCCGTTGCCCTCAGTTATCATTGAATATAGAGTAAGAACTTTAAACTCCCTACACATCAGTGAGTGTATCCAGTTTGTTGTATCTTGACAGGGCACCATGACATACATGGTGGGACATGTTTATACTGGAACAAGGGAGGCTCCTTGTCCTCTTCCTTTGCCCTTTGGTATCATTGAATGCAGAGTAATTACTCATAACTTCCAACATTTCAGTAGAATGTATTCAGTCTTGAATAAATCGATACTGGAGCATGACACATAGGGCCTCAATAAACGCTGCGTGGGTGCTCCATCTCAGCTATAACAGTATTTCTCTAGTGATGCAATGGACTGTAAAAATCCGTTTTTTTAGGTGTCCACACCACTTTTGACCACTTTTTACGATCGATGCATCTAGAAAACTTGGGTAGGGTAAGTGGCTCCATCACCTTATGGTGTGTTTCCCTAAACTGTATAGAACTTAGCAAGATCGTATCCCTAATAGTTTGATCTATGACCAGTCTAAGATGGCCGCCATACACCCTGCATCAGATCATGTGACCAGTTTATTTGAGGGGCTTCTTTCCACTTATTGACCCCAGGCAAGCGAACGCTGAATTGTGATTATGAATACAACTAGTCGCATGAGCGCATTGTGTCAGGCTAGGGAATTCCAACCAGCACAATCGGGTAATAAGCAGCCAATCGCCAACTCTGTTTCAGTTCAAGATGCCGCATTAGTGGGACGTGGCACACCACGCAGGCCAGGGAAAGAGACCTGTACATACAGTAAGTACAACACAACAAATTTGGGGGAACAGGTTACAGGACCAGTAAACTCTCTTACACATTTTCTTAGACCAAGGATGGTTGGGCCACCTAGCAGTACATATATGGAGTTAGGACCCCTTTCCCATTGGCACCCAACAACCAAAAACCCTTGCAAAGTATTTATGACTAATGTCAGGAAGCTTGCTCCACAAATAGGCTTTGAGAATAAAGATTCCCTGAGAAATGAGTTGACTCACTGGATACAGCAAGTGAGAGGGCGCAGATTCTTAATCAGGGAAGACATTGTTAGGGTTAGAAGGCACGTGCTTCCCTAATCTGGCAGTGATTGACTGGAGTTGATCCTGGTTAACGGAAAACTGACTGAGGATTTAATTGCCCTGGAGTTTGGAACATGTCAACCTGCCCCTTCGGCTATCCAGTTTAGATGTAGTCCACCACCCGTAGATCAACCACAGATGGTGAATGACCACATGAAGAGGTCGTTAGCCAAGTCACCACTAAGGGAGGCCAATTGACTTGCAGGGCAGAGTAGACAGATCGCTGACCACTCCATCAATGCCTGTCAAGATGTATTGCCAGAGTCTCTCATTCTACCCTTTTCTACCTCGGACACTCTAGTGCCCTTAGGTGCAGCTAGTTGTCCCATGGGCTTAAGGATTAGGCAGGTGTCCTTGGATCCGCCGGTCATCCCTCAAGACACCCCACGCCTGAATAAACAAACTAGTGGTCCGACCCCCGCAGACAGTATCAATCGTAACTGTGTGCCGTTTAGCCTATATAGACAAACGACTGAAGAAGTACTCCCACTGTACTCTCTGTATCATGGAATGTGGCGGGCATCAAGAACAAGCTGTTGCTCCCGCTTTGGTCTGAGATTATGGACAACTTTTATGTATGCCTATTCCATGAGACCTGGAGCATTGTTCCACTATATAAGGTTGGCTTTGCTAGCTTCTTTGTACCAGCAATTAAAAACCAAATGGGCCATTCAATGTGGGTTAAACTTGACCTTTGTAGAAATATCAAACAGCTAACCCTGAATGACCCAGACTTTATGGATGTTCGCCTCAAGGGATTTACAAATACTACTATTGAAATTTTTAATGTCTATGTAAGTTTCACCAGAGGGGTAGACCTTCGGTGACTATTACTACACTGGAGGATTACCTGAGTTTGAGAAGTCCCTCTCCCCCTCCAATAATAGCAGGGGATTTTAACATATCTTGTGAACCCCTAGATAGGGACGAGATGCAGAAAGCACTGGAAGAAGAAAAAAAAGTTGCGGGTCCCATCCGTGGGTTTGATCCTGTGAAAAAGTGGACCCAATTAGTCCTGCAAGGCAAAGCTATTACTCTGGAGTTTGGCTTTCGGGCAGTTAACAGCAGGGCCAAATCAGATAGGCTTGGGGCCAACACCTTTAACAGACCAGGGGGACAAAGCGGCATCAATATTATTTGTAAATAAACATATAAGAAACGAATATAAAGTGAATCTATGCTAACAGCAATGTGTGACCAGAAAAGAATAAATATTCAAAAATATATTATTTTATTTGTTTTTTAATATAAAAGGATTTTTCTTAGGAAATTATTTTCACTATTAAATAAAGATTAAATCAAGTTTTCTGAAGTATAACACAATCAACAGAGTACATTAACCAAACAAAGTCTCATTTAGCCAATGTAAACGGTACATATAAAAATTGTAAATAATTATAACCATTATTTATAACCATTTATCTAATCATACATGACTATTTAGTATGATGTGTGTTATGTTTGGATTAGATCAAACACAAAATCAGATCAAACACTAAACAAAGACAAATAAAATAAAATAAATCAATACAGATTTTGTAACAGACTACTAAACAATGTGGTCATGGCTAACATGGTTAGAATATATGCACGTTTCGGCGGGACGCCTTCATCAGGTAGCCATATAAGTCTCATGAGATGTATACAAGGCTTCTAACTGGGAAGCTCAGAATATCGGCTGACAATGCCCGGAGCCCAGACCCATCCGTACCAGCAGCACCGCCGTGACATGTCACCCCGAGGTCGCCGCTGCGCAGACGAACCCGACTGCGTTCCCTCCAGTTAATTCTTGCTCCGTACCTACGACCCATCATTTACCCTTGACTGGGTTGGAAATATCACCGGTCTTTTGATTTTGAGCTACCCCTTTTCAGCCCTGATGAGTCACAGGTATCGCCCTGTTTGACGAAACACGTGTCGGCTGGCATTGTAAAATCTGAAGAAAAGATCTACATAAAGCAAACGTGTTGTTTTTACCACATCACCGGTGTCAATAGACCTTGTCTTTTACTTTTGTGTTATCGAAACTGCTAATTATACGTGTGCCCAGTACCTGTTGTATAAATGCCCGTAGATATATCTTCTACTTCTTAAGTTTAGAGACACTGCTTCAAAATAGATAGTAATAACTTGATGCAAAGACAGGATTCTCAAGGTTCTCACCAGGTGAACCAAAAAAACGTTAAGGAAACAGGAAAAGGTCCTTCAATGATTGTCAACGACCATAGTGGTAATACATCACATTGTCTGATGAGAAATCCGGGTGATATATAAACTAGTATGGTGCATCTAGCCCAGGCAGCTCGAAAAGAATTCCTGAATATGTTTAAAAACGCTGTCTCCAGTATTTAGAAGGATTGCGCGCCATCATAAAACTCATTGACCGGATACTTAAGGAAGGATAGAATAACACTCGACGTAATGGAGGATAATCCAAAATTATGCCAGCTCGTCAGGTCAAAAAAGCTGCCATCTCCACTGGCAGACTCCGGGGTCGTGCAAAAGAGAGGTTCCTCGTATGGAGTACAAGGAACCTCTCTGCTGTATGCTCACGGTTGATGTAAAATGTAGGGACATAGCCAATAAAATGAGCTGGCTGAGAGGGGTCAAGAATCTGCTTATAGCCATTGGGATGGGGAGGCATGGGAAGTTAACGATTCCACTTTGCTCCCTAGGAAATGTGATGTGAAGAGCGCCTACTGGGACTGTGTGCTCCAGGATTAATCAAATAAGGCTCCGGGGAGGTCCCCTTTGCATTTTATGACCCACAAATTAAATCCCTCCCTGGAAGGCTATGTTGACTTTATGGAACACCCAGGGGATAGGAAACTATTTACCAAGTTCAAGTTTGGTACACTGCCTCTGAATTTCTTTACTAATAACTGGAATTCTAGGAACAATGGTATCCTTAGCTGCCTGGGTTGTATAATTCATCAAGAAACCCTACCCCAAGTATTGTTCGCCTGTCCACTGTATATTACGCTGAGGAAAAATTTGCTTACCACAATTTGTAAGATAATAGGAACGGATGACTATTGGATTGCTTAGAGTATCTTTAAGTCAGATGCCAGGCCACTATTTGCTTGTGCAGTGGCAACATTCCTGGGTCAAATGTGGGGTATAAGTGGCAGGGTACACATAAGGGAGTGCGCAGGTTGATCATTCTTTCTCGTATAAGTGGCAGGGGCCAGGACAATCTACAAGTGAAGCTTTCCCTACGCCACAGTACTGCTAAAATTCCTTTGTAGATGGTGCCCTTCTGGGACTGATCATGTAGTATTTTGCACATTGGCACTTTGCTGCTACTATTATGGATCCATTATTGTTTAACTGTATCTGATGATTATTATACTCTTATATTTGATGCATTTTTATTATGGTCTTGCTGATTTTTAAAGTATTTATTAGGGTCGTTTTTACATAGTTCACATTGATTGTCATCGGAACAAAGGAAATGATGTGGATAATTATTGATTGTTTAATAATATTATCGTAATTAACTGTAATTACTCCATTTTATGATATGCACTTTAAGTAATGATATTAATCTAGTATTGCTGCTATTCATTTCTTTTTGTGTTACAAGGTTAATATATAAAAAACATTTTTGGCCTGTATGGCTGCTAGGAGTCAATCTACCAATGTCACAACTGCCTTCATAACTGTTGCACTGTTTGTACGTCTTAAATAGGCCTGGCTTAAGATCTGCACCTAATTGTACTATTTTTAACACCTTGGCTGCTGTGACTTTTCCCCTCCTGTGCTAAAATTCCTTGAATTCTATAGTTTCATGACAAGCTCAGCTCGTCATAAGCACAGCTCAACTGTGCCTCATGACGAGCTGAGCTCGTCATGAGCATCGAAAGGGTTAATACCATTTCTGTACTGTAAGTGAACTCTTATTACTTGAACTCAAAATAAAGTATATATGTTGATGGTAAGGCATTAAGAACAATTAGTGAAAAGGGATTTAGAAGCACTATTGGAAATGGCCCTTTTTGCAGGGTTAGCCCCAACCTTATGCTTCTCCCTCCTATTTTTTCCTGACCTGCTGTTGTTAGTTTTAGGACTCTGGGCACTTTACCACTGGATGCTTAAGTGCATATGTTCTCTGTGTAAATTGTGTTATGGATTGGTGTTTCCATGATTGGCATATTTGATTTACTTGTCATTCCCTAGCAAAGTGCACTAAGTGTGCCAGGGCCTGTAAATCAAATGCTACTAGTGGGCCTGCAGCACTGATTGTGCCACCCACATGAGTAGCCCTGAAAAGGTAACTCAGACCTGCCACTGCAGAGTCTGCCCGCAGTTTGTAACTGCCATGACGACCTGGCAAGTGTACCCACTTGCCAGGTCCTAACCTTCCCCTTTTTTACCTTTCAGTCACCCCTAAGGTAGACCCAAGGTACCCCTGTGTGCAGGGTGCAGTTTATGTGAAAGGTAGGACATGCCCTGGTGAGTGTGGCATGACCTGATAGTGAACTACTCCCAATTTCGTTTTTCACTATTGAAAGGCTATCTGGCCATAGGAAAGCATTGGAGTTAATTGATAACATCTTATAAATATAACTTCCCATTGGGACCAGGTAGGAAAATAAAGTTCAGTATACCTGAACTCAGAATCTAACGATGCATCTTTTAGTAAAGGTGATTTTTACATTCTGTGCTTGAAAATACCAATTTTAGATAGTAGGTATTTTCTTGCTTAGCCATCTTGTGTGCCTCTGCTAGGATGTGTATTGACTGTCTAGCTTTGAAGTGACAGGAGTTGGGGAGGTGCATTCTCTCAGACGGCCACCGGGGGCTGTTGTGTGTCCTGCCTTTCCTGAATGAGTCAGGGCTGGCCTGAATAGACCTGGCTGCATTTAGAGTAGTTGGAGGAGTTGTCACTAGCACCTGAATAGACCCAGTCTGCATTTATAGTGGTGGGAGGAGTTTTCCCTTGCACCTGAATGGCCCTGTCTGCCTTGGATAATGCTGTTTCCACCTCCTGCCAGGAAGCAGCACCAGAGAGGACAGAACTGGTTTGGGCTGGGTACAAACATTCTCTGCCTTCAGAGAACAAAGGATTTGGTGGTATAACTATTGGGGGCAAGACACCAGAACTTTAGAACTTTTTTGGACCAAGAAGACTGCCAAGAAGGAGAGCTGGAGACGCTGTGAGGAGGAACTACCACTTTGCTGAGTGCTTTGCTTTGCTGGGTTGGCCTGCAGTGGCTAATTCTGTCTTGGGCAGTGAAAGACTGGACTGAACTTTCTGCAATCTATCCTTGTGAGTTTCTCCAAGGGCTTGAGGTAGAGCTTGCCCCCTGTTCAAGAAGTCTCAGGAACAGCAAAGACTTCAAGTTCTGCTGCCCACAGCACTGGGGACTGTGTGTTTTGTGCTGCAACAGAAGAAAAAGCAACCCGACTCTGTCTACGATGCCACTGCAGACTCCGTGTCCTGAAGGCACTGCAGAGGGCACCGCCGCAACGCCGCACCAATACCCTGGTCTCATCGACGCTGCCTGCTGTCGCTGCTACTGAGCCGCTGCTTGCACCGTGACCTGTGGTCACCGCACTCTAGATCGCCTCGCGCCACCGCCTTGGCATCCCCGATGACACCGCTCTACGCCAAAATCGACGCTGCTGCTTGCACTGTGGTTCGAGCGCACCGGTCATAAAGTTACACGACGCACCGCCCTCATCCTGCACCGCAGCCTTGGCCTGCCAGTGCCATCAACTCCAGCTCGTCAGCCGATGACAGCACTTCAGCAATGACGACGAGGCTGCCTGCACAGTGACCTGCCAGCACCGCGACAATCACCGCATCAATTCGCACCACAACCCTGGTCTCACAGACGCCGCCATCTGACGCCGCCATCGAGCTGCTGCTCGCACCTCGACCTGAGGGCATTGCACGCTACACCACTGCACTTCGCACCACAGCTCCCGAGGCCTGCAGATGCCAGCGCTCCTGACTTCAACCGCAGGGAGTTCGATCTGTAACGCGTTTGACTTCAAGGGCCCGACGACTTCCGCACCAACCTCCGGAACCAACGCTTGTGGACGCCATGATTTCGGAAGCTCAACGAGAGGTCACTGATGCCCTGCATTTCTAAAGGTACTGTTTTTTGGGTCTTCCCGACACCGTATCTGGCCCATGATGCGGCAGACAACCAGAAGGGTTTGGATTTGTTTGTTCACGACACCGTGATAGCCCCGGACGGAGCTATGGACTTCAAGGATCTGTATTTCAAGGTATTTTGATAACTGAAGATTTCTTAGTACTGTATTGTGGATTTTTGTAATCATTTTTGGTCTTGTCTTGAGTATATAAAAATATTGGATGTTTTTCTAAACTGCTGTGGTGTCCTTTTGTAGTGCTTACATTGTATTACTGTTGGTTATGTGCAAATGCTTTACACACTGCCTCTAGAATAAGCTTGACTGCTCATGCCAAGCTACCAAGGGGGTGAGCAGGGGTCATTTTAGGAGTGTAACTCCCTTATTCTAACTAGGAAGAAGGGTCCTTATTTGAACAAAGATACCTACCTCTGCCAAATAGAGACCCCCATTTCTAACAAGCACCCTGAAGACAAATCTTATTCGGGGGTCTTTAACCAGGGTCTGTACATTAGGCATTTCCTTCTGCTCATTTAGCAAGGCATCTCTAAGGGTGCATGATGCTACAAATCATCAATAACAATAGCCGCTAATAGCTCTTGTCGTAAGAAGTAATTTGGAGATCTGCATGCAAAAATAATAAAAGTGTGTTTGCAACAGTTCATTACAAAACTGCAAACATGGAGGGATGGGGTAAATGCATGTATCACCAGAGGGAAATGCAGTGAGCTGCCTTATGACTACCACATTTTAGTGGAAATCTTGAGCTAAACATGCTACTGCTAATTCTACAAGAAAAGTGCATGAAAATCCAGACCTCGTAAACAATGATTTTTTGCACTGAAAATAGCTAAAGAAGGTACAAATCATCAAGCATAGAATGAGGAAAAAATGAGGAGAAACAAAACTATTTCTCCTCGTTGTGCCACTCCTATGTCTCCCCTGGGGAGGTGTGAGATTCTGGCGCATTCCCAGCTTTACAAAGCTTTGTAAATCTGGGAATGTGTCAGGTTCCATGGATGTTGCGTGGGAACACCCACAGCAACACACACCCTTGATATGCCCCTTTCACGCAGAGTAATGCGTGAAAGGGGCCTATATTTGCAAGGCCATGAAAAGTCACGCAGAGTGACTTAATGTGGCCTTGTAAATGTGGGCAGGGACACTGCGCTCCTGGTGCATCAAAAAATTTGTTTTGTTGGTACTTAACAACTCCAATCTTTCCCTTTCCCACCCTGGAAATGTTTGGAGTTTTACTCTGGCAAAATGGCTGGAGTAAGTCTCCCTCCAGCTTGGGAAATGGAGTGGATCACCTCCAAACATATATGGAGGGCTTTGGAAGGGGTGCTTCCATGGGGAAAAGAAATAAAAAAACATGTGCACCTAAACACTGGCCTGCATTTCCCCAATGTCTAATTATTATACGTAGGGGAACATTCTGCCTGCCCAAGCTTTCCAATCGTACCACTGGCAAACTTTGTGAATTTCAAGAAGTAGTACTTGTCTCCTGTAAGTCAGGTTCTCCCTTTGATCCCTGTCCCCCAAAATCCTACATGCACTTGTAGATGTTTTAAATCCGATCATTAACCAGATAATTAATTCTACTTTCAGGTTATCGAGAGTTCCCTACAATTGGAAAATTGCGGCTGTGATGCCACTTTAAAACAAGGAAAACAAGCATTTGCAATGCAATAGGTCTCGCATTTACGCGAGTTTGAGCTACTGACATTACAAATAACAAAGCCTTTTATTTGTGTTTTAGTTAGTATTTAAACAGAAATAAAAGGCATTGTCAGTTACAATGCCAATAGCTTAAACTTGCGTAAATGCAAGACCTATTGCATTGCAAATTTTTGTTTATATAATTTAGCAGAAACTGAAGCCATTTTGTGTTGAGTCTGAAGCAGAACTAGTGTGGGCTCCTCTGGAGCAGAAGAAAACGGTGCCTAAGTGCATATTCATAATAGGCAACAGATTTCATATAAATACCAATCCATAGCAGTATATTGATGTGCATTTGTGCTTGTGATGTGTACATGTGTATGTGTATAAGTAAAGAGAAAGGGTATTTAGGTAGATATCTATGGGCATCTATGTTAGTGGAACAATATATAGATCTATGCTATGACAGTGAAAATTAATGTGGCTAAATTAAATCTGCTACTGGGGAGAATGTATACTAATACATGTATGCCCCCACTCCCATTTTAAACCACAGAACAAATGTCAGATATGATGTTATTGCCATAGAGCAACCCATCTAATGTGAAAAAATACTCTTCTTCCTCAGAGATTAATTGCTTCGGTCTTTAGATTATACTATCTCTGCTGATGCTCACAAGGCCTATTCAGTGTGCCTGCATCTCACTGTACAGATTTAATCCACTATCTCCTTTAAACATTGTATTATATATAAATGTATGTTTTTATAACTACTAAACAAGCCATACATAAAGTATGCAAGAGTAACATGTTATGAACTACCCATTTTGAGTTAGGGAACAGTCCTCATGACACAATTGAGGCCTTTCTTCTTGCAAATCACAACCCCTCCCATCCAGATCATTGCTGACAAATAATAGATTACACTTTGCCCATAGATATATTGATGAATAAATAGATCGATAGCGTTTACTCATTGTTTTCTTTCCTGCAATTGAAAAGCTTTCTATTAACTAATAGATACAGAAGCTAAAATGAAGCCAGTTAATTGGGGGACCATGATGTTTGGTCATTTAATGCCAGCTGTAGAAGATGGATCCCCGAACAGTGTCATGTATGTGCATGTTTGCATTGTGCTGAGGGAATTACCAGGTATTCGTCCACGCAAGTCTCTGATGGATATCACATAAGGTTTTTCCCCTTCCACGCTTATGGTGGACAAAATAATTCAGAAAAGGGGGTGGTGATGAACAGAGTGTCTGAATTAAGCAGACCACTCTTACCCAGTCCAAAGATCAGGGCTTGATCCATCACCGTTTTTTCTGGTGAAGAATTGGCTTGGTAGTTTAGTCTGCCCTGTTCCTTTGATGCACTGGACCAGGGACAGACTGATTTGCATATAGCCAGGTTCGGAGCTGGGATGGTGCAGTGAGCTAAAAAAACGGTGATGGATCAAGCCCTGATCTTTGGACTGGGTAAGAGTAGTCTGCTTAATTCAGACACTCTGTTTATCACCACCCCCTTTTCTGAATTATTTTGTCCACCATAAGCGTGGAAGGGTATACTCAGATGTGAGTCCCTTGCTCATTGCACCATCAGGATTCTAGCAAGCCGGGCCGACGACGGCTGAAATGCCAGAAACCGGTCCCCGGAAGCTTGTTTCCTTCCCAGTATAAGAATTGGCTTGGTAGTTTGGTTTGCCCTGTTCCCATCATGCACTGGGACAGGAACAGACTCATTTGCATGTAGCCAGGTTCTGAGCTGGGATGGTGCAGTGAGCTAAAAAACGGTGATGGATCAAGCCCTGATCTTTGGACTGGGTAAAAGTGGTCTGCTTAATTCAGACACTCTGTTCATCACCACCCCCTTTTCTGAATTATTTTGTCCACCATAAGCGTGGAAGGGTATACTCAGATGTGAGTCCCTTGCTCATTGCACCATCAGGATTCAAGCAAGCCGGGCCGACGACGGCTGAAATGCCAGAAACCGGTCCCCTGAAGCTTGTTTCCTTCCCAGTATAAGAATTGGCTTGGTAGTTTGGTTTGCCCTGTTCCCATCATGCACTGGGACAGGAACAGACTAATTTGCATGTAGCCAGGTTCTGAGCTGGGATGGTGCAGTGAGCTAAATAACGGTGATGGATCAAGCCCTGATCTTTTGATTGGGTAAGAGTGGTCTGCTTAATTCAGACACTCTGTTCATCACCACCCCCTTTTCTGAACTGTTCTGAGAGCAGAGCAGCCCGGCCAGACCGCCTGCCCACCTGCAAAGCAGCTGGAAACAATGAAATGATAATAACAACAAGTTATTATAATTTTATTTTTCCTTCCCTCACACTGCTTAAAAGCAGTTGGGCGATGCTCCTCCGCCCTAGCGGAGGAGCCACCACTGATGTTGATACTAAAGAGATTACAACAAAATAAAAAGTTTATAGGTTCTGTAAAAAAAAAAAAAACAATACTAATCTAGTTGATCCTGCTGAGAGTGTTATGTAGCAGTAATTATTGATGTTGTCTTGCATAAAGTCACAGGGTCACTACTGTAAATACAGTACACTACATACGTAGAGATTTCTGATAATAAAACTAGTAACAGTTTTCACTTTCCTCACATTTTAGGACCTTTTTAAGCACCTCTTTTCATTAAGAATAAGCCCTGCAGAACAAGTTTGTACTGTATAGGTTTATTATGGAAGTGTCTGACTAAGAAGCACTTTAAATTTCAAGATGTCAGACTATAAGAGATGCAGAAGAAGAGGGACTCTTGTGAACTCCGAGTGCCCTCTCCAAACAACTACAGCTTTGAGAACACTGTCCGGGATGTACAGATATTTCCATGTTGCATCCCGCTGTAGACAAAAGCCTTTTTTCCACATTCTATCAAATAGGGATATTAAGACCATTTGGCCAAGCGTGTCACCTCTTCAAAACCTGAGTAGTAGAATCAACAATTTATAAAGGTGGCAAGTTAACTTTACAAAAATATTTCGCCATGTGGTGTACTCGGCATGCAGCGCTTTATTAACTTTGACCTCTTTGAGCTAGAAATAATATTTTTGTTGAAATCTAACTATCTTGTCCTTATTCCTTATTAAATCTTTATTCGACTATCTAGATATAGCTATAAAAGAACAGTCATTATAAAAATAGAACCAATACAATTATATTATAAAAACATTGCAACATATACATATGTATTGACCATAACATTCATATTTATACATCAATAAGGCAATTCTCAAGTATTATACATAAAATGATTATTTATAAAAACTGAAATCGTATTAGAACCAAATCAATTCAATACTCCTATAATCTTATAGTTTTCCGCTTATGAATTGTTTTCAGAATGTACAGGGCCACCCTCTTTTCAGATAGATGATTGCCTGGTAAATTTGGCAAATCCGTAACTACACAGATAAACATGTGACCATTGACTCACATATCTACGGTATCCCTATAAAATGCTCCTGTGTTTTCTTAAAGAAAAATGATATTTCCTCATTTCTCTTCAGTTTTGCTTCTACAACCTACATTTATTTAAATATTTTGTTGAGTCTGATTTGTGGTTCAATGTTTCCCTACTGCATGTGCTTGTTTAATGAATCCTGCATTTGTGAAGCACCAGGACACATGGTTGTGAATTTCATGTGCTCCTGTGATTTTCATTCCAATTTCTTGATATAGCATAATTCATTTGGATTCACACCAGTCTGACTATTAATATGGAAATGACCAAATGGGGCAAAATGAACATGTATGCGTTTCTAGGGCAGAGGCTATTTTACAATTTTTAATGGTCCTTTTTCCCTTTACTGTGACCGTTATGCACAGTAATGCATC
Organism: Lissotriton vulgaris; assembly: GCF_964263255.1. Classification (NCBI taxonomy): domain Eukaryota; kingdom Metazoa; phylum Chordata; class Amphibia; order Caudata; family Salamandridae; genus Lissotriton; species Lissotriton vulgaris. The sequence continues at coordinate 571,031,061 of NC_141697.1, forward strand.
GTCTGTAGCAGACGCATTAACCCACTGATCTATCTTACTTTCTGATCACTCCACTGGTCGATGGTTCACCGCAATTGCCACAAAGTATGTGAAAAAAATCACTGAGGAAGTAATTTGTTCACACATTATCTATCGAAACTGCACTTTTCAACTTTGGTCCTGGGTGGTTTACGCTACATGCAAATTCGCAGACTGAGCAGACGTGCATACAGCGCCCTGCAAATCACCTGTGCGGTCCTTGCAGCTGGCTCTGTTCCTGGCAACGAGTATTAGCATCTGAAACAGAATGACGCAATAAATTCCGCATTGGCCGGTCATCTTCTACCACTGATTCGTAGTCTGAATATCGACGTGCACAAAAACCATATACACAATGAGTACCTGGTGTGTATATGCAGAGATTTCTGGAGGCAAGTACTGGAATAACAAGCAAAACAGAAAGCAGCTTGACATCCGGCCTGGGGAGGAGACCTGGGACGGTGAGGGCTACCCGCGCATGCGCTGTCCTGCAACTTTTGCCTGCCCCGGCGCCAAAGAGGAAGTGCGGCGGCTGAAGTCCCGGGACCCGGGTGAAGAGCAGGACATAGCAGTGCAGGGCTCCCATGCCTATGGAGAGAGCCCCACATTGTGCAGCCAGAACTGTAGAAGAGCTGGAGTGCTCCGGCTGCAGCCAGCCACCGTTTAGGCCCTCCCCCCCAGACCGGGTGAGTTGATGGCCCGAAAGTTACACTGTTGTGGCTAAATGGGAAAGTGAAACTGTATGCTGGCTTGCCTGCGAAAGCGGAACAGGCGATGTGCGCGTGCTGTACGTGCGCGTCCACAGACCTCAATCGCCGTGCGTGCCCCGGTCTGTCTCCCTTGAGAGGCATGGCGCTGACAATAAGTCTCGCTGGCGACAGTGCTTTCGCACTGTAACACCAGGCGAGACCTAAAACAGAATCAGTGCTTCTTAACACTACTGAAACTTTAAAGTTTGCCCTAGATCAGCGCAAGGATGTGGTACTATTTCTGTTGGACTTATCAGCAGCGTTCAATACGGTCTCTCATGATAATCTGAGAGATAGGCTGGCAAATAGTGGGATCACAAATAAGGCATTGGCCTGGCTTAAATCCTTCTTGGAAAACAGGCATCAAATAGTAACATTGGGAAGTTACAGATCTACTGAAAAACGGTTGTTATCTAGGGTCCCTCAGCGTTCGTCTTTGAGTCCAACTCTTTTTAGTCTTTACATGACACCGCTCCTCACATTGATGGCCACACTTGAAGTGGAATCCATTGCATATGCAGACGATACTCAGCTGATTTTTACCCTCAATAGAAATTCTACAGCAGCTGAAGAGAAGTTTCAACAATGACTAATGGCAGTGATGGATGGGATGAAACTTAATCATCTCAAATGTAATGGCTCAAAAACAGGAATCATGCTGTTTGGAAAATCCAATTGTTTCATGCCCAAACAGTGGCGGCCTCCAAATTTGGCTCCACCCCCAAACACAGTGGACACTGTGAGAAATCTAGGGATCAAATTTGATTCCACACTATCTTTTCATAAGCAAGCTCTCGCGGTGGCAGGTATGTGCTTTCACACAGTAAAAATCCTCAGAAATTCCTTGATCTTCTTCTCATAACTGCTAGGCAAACCGTTGCAGCAGACTTGATCTTGTCACGCCTGGATTACTGTAACAGCCTGTACGCAGGAACAAAAAAGACAGTCCAAAAAAGATTACAGGTAGTCCAAAATGCTGCAGCGAGGCTGGTACTCAAATGGCCTAAGGGCTCTTCCTCAGCAGCAGCACTCAGAACCCTGCACTGGTTACCTAGCCATAAAAGGATTCTCTTTAAAATCCTAGCTATCATCTATAAGGCTACAAAGGCAACAGGACCAGGATACCTAAAATCTAGAACTAGACCATATACCACCCAATGCATCCTGCGATCATCCTCGGAAAACTTTTTAGCAGCCCCCACTTTTCATTTGAAATCAAGATGGGGTAAGGCAATGGCTGTCCTGGGAACAAAAGCCTTGAACTTCTTGCCCTCCCAACTGAGACATACACAGATGGAACCTATGTTCAAAAAACTTCTAAAAATCTGGATTTTAGCTACCCCAGACCACACTATGTTATCTCTCATTGAAAGCATTTTTTTCCTCCTAACTAAGCTTTCCTTACTGCAGATTTTCAGGTGTTTTCTGCTAGTGCCAAGATGCTCCTTGGAGTGAATGTTGCGCTCTATAAAAAGATTCATTCATTCATTCTACCCCTTCCTAGGGGCTGCACAAGTGCAGATTTACTATTTTTGGTGAACAGGAACATGCACCTAAGCCTCTCCAATTCTCCTATACATCTTCTATGACACTGTGTCCGTTGACAGAAGCCCCATATGCTTTGTGATGCCTCTCCCTTTTTTTGCTTTTTCCTCTAGTAGAATGTATGCAATGGAAAGCACATTGCATGATTTCTCTTGCATCCACGCCCAGAAGGAAATTAGTTATTAGGTGAACGCCTTGTAAGTAAAATAAAAATATTAGCAACCATGAAATTACAGAACAGTGTGGATATCTAGTAGTACTTTTGCTTTCACCTTCCAACATTGTATTAAAACCGCCTGGTATTCCTGTTCGTTTCATTTATACGTGTAAAAATGCACATTTCTTAAGCCTTATCAGTAGGAAATGGTTTCATATCTTCTTTTTAATCTTGATTTGTTTGACTGTAGTGCAGAGTAAATGCACGTACAAAACATACATTTTAAGCAAACTGATCACCACTTCACAGGGCGTTTTCAAGATGTTTTAAACATTAAAAAAACACACATACAAGGGGCCCAGTGAAAAAATAATCTCATAAAGGACAGGCAGGATGCAGACCTCCTGCCAGTAATTGAAAGAGAACACGTACTCTAAGGCCCTTTCACAGACCAGAACTCCCCCCTTTCACAGACGCTGGATTCCCTTCCGGGTGACGTGCGCGTCCTTCAATGAGGCACCTGGGTGGCTTCTAGTTGGAAGCAGGTCAGGCCCGGGAGGCGGGGAGGGGAGGGGTGTGGGGTGATGCAGGGGTTCAGGGCGTGCTGCTTCTCCTGTGTGGCTTGAATGTCACTGACCACGGGGATCCAGCCGGGATGATATCTTTAGCGCATTTCCTCATTAACAGGTCACTCGGGGCCAGTCCTTAAGTTGAGCAGGGGCTTTCAGGTGCTTAGCACCGGCACATAATCCTCAGCACCGGTGTTTACAGCACCAATTAAGGACCCACTCATTTGGAGACAGGCAACTTTCCCCATAATCGTAGGGTTTTGAGCCACGCCAAGACTCTAACCCGGTTTTTCAGCTCCGAAATCGCCGGGGCTGTTGTCAGGAGGCAGTTTGCACCAGCACATTTCTCCTGTTAGCGCTGCCTCCTGAGGACAGCCCTGGCACTTTTTATTTTTCAAATTAACCACTGCTCAGGGCACTAAGTGCTTAATTTGTAAAGAAATAAGTGCCCTCTCGTCAGGAGGCCACTGCAGCTGTCCCACACATTGCCCCTGTGATGCTGCCAATGACATATACAACACAACTACTAACCATCACTCTTTACAAGTGTGAGAATTCATACTTTTCCATGCCCCCAATGCTATACGATTGGTTGGGCGGCATGTAATAGTAATTTTTAATGTATATTGAATAAATAATTAACTGTTGTTGTGGTCAAATCTAAATTAGCCAGACAGCACTGCTATGTGGCAGATTGTCACAAGCACTGGTGTTCACAATTAAGTACTGATACTCAGCACCGGAAACAACCAGCTTAAATTAAGCACTGGGCACACCCTCTGGTGCTGTGCGGCTTCTGCTGGTAGGCTCTCAGGAACCAGTGCAGGCAGCACTCAGCGTCTTCTCTGTGCTCTACTCTAATTGGAGCGCTCTGTTCAGGGTGCGCATGAAGTGCATTACCTCCCCATTGGCCTGTGGCCACTGTGTGCTCACCTTACTGGATGTTCAAACTGCTGAGATAGACTGGAATTCTTACACCTGAAAGGGGGAGGTCCATTGTCTGTTGTTGTATCTCATCAGGAATTCATACACAGGCTTGATGTACCCATATCCTGTGGATCGTACTAGTTCCACCACAGGGTACTTGGTGTGGCTGGCCACTACTACAGCTACGAGTCGACCGATTGGAAAACTGCCAAAATCCATGCTCACACACAACCACGGTGTTGTGCCGGCTTCTTCGGTGATTACCGCGGCAGCAGGCGGATCTCCACTTGTGATGGCACATGAGTGGCAGCTTCAGACCAACTTATCCATGCCAGAGATATCACCTTGTCTCTGAGATGGGCATTGGTCTTTGCAATGCCCTGGTGTGCCAAACTGACCACTCGTGCCCTCAGGCTTCTTGACATCACAATCTGTCGACCTTGAAGCAGTGGACTTTCCTTCCTCATGCTGACCTCGTCATACATTCTCCACAGATGATTCATCGCTGTTTGTTAATCAGTGAGGGTTTTTGCACCGTCCAAGAAGTTTCGCCATTGACATTTAAGGAGTGCCTCTTTTGCTTTGAAGATACTCTTATCACTTTCGGTGGGTTCTTGGATCTCTTCTAGAATTAGTGCCCATGGGCAGGCTTTGTGGATTATCATCCTTATAAATTATTCTGCACCTTCATCTTCTTCCGTGGTGCTTTTATCTGTTGGTGTAGCCGGGTGCCTGGACAGGTAGTTGGCAGGGTTATTGACCCCTGGTCAGTACACAACCTTGAAACAGTATGGTTGGAGCTGCACAGCCCATTGCTCAATGCATGGTGGTCAGTTTCTGGTGGTGCCGATAAAAAGGGCAATCAATGGCTTGTGGTCGGTCACCACCCGTAATTACTTTCCACAGGGATACAGGTTTAAGTGTCTGCAGGCCCATTGTCGCCAGTGCTTCGTGCTTGATATGGGCATATTGTGGCTTGGTGTGAGTGAGGCCGTTGCTGGCATAGGCGATAGGAACCCATGACCCTTCTTTTTCTTGCAGCAGGACGGAACCAAGGCCCACAGGGCTCGCATCCACCACCAGCTCTGTCCTGCTTCTGATGTTAAAGTACGCCATCTTTGCATCTTCAAGGAACGCCTCCTTTACCACCCTGAACGTTCAGTCACTCTTTCTGTCCCATGCCCAAAGGCAATCATGCTTAGTCACAGCCCTGAGGGGTTCTGATAGGGTTTGCCAGATTAGGGATAAGCTGTCCACAGTAACTGGCCATCCCCAGGAAGTTTCCCAAGCGGTATCCGAAGAACACATCTTCATTTGTGTAGAATGAGCACTGTCTGTTTGTGGAGGGTCAGCCCACAGTCTGCTGGTCTTTTTAATGTGGCCCTCAGCCTCACTTGTTGGTCTTTTAGGGTGTTAGAATGAATCAAGATGTTGTTGCTCACGTTCAGCACACCGACTAAACCTGAAAGTATTTCCTGTATGATGTCCTGAAAGACTTCAGCGGTGGATGAAACCCAAAAGTTGAGGCATCTGTACCTGTGGAGGCCCACGTGATATGAAAATGTTATATATCTGCTCACCTCATCGAGTTGGTGGCAACTTGGATTACGATCGAGCTTTGAGAACCAGCAAGCTCCGTTGAGGTCTGCCACTATTTCGTCTATTGTGGGGATGATGTGTCGTTCATGGCGCATTGCTTTGTTTGGGAGCCGCATGTCCACACATAGTCTAATGGCTCTGGTTGTTTGGCCATAGGGGCTATCACGAGGGATGATACCCATGGGGTAGGTCCTGTCACTTTTTCAAGCACCCCAAGCTGTTCAAGTTGGTCCAGTTCTTTTTCTCACAAACACACAAGAGATCGATCAGGAGGGGCCCAAGCGATGACACACTACTCCCTGTCTACAACTTATCCAAAGGGGATGTGTTGGTATCGAAGATAAGTACCACAGTTTTGTCAGTGTTAAGTTTAAGGCAGTTGTTTTGCATCCAACTGGTGACACTGATCATGCACAGGTGGAAGTTAGCCTTGGTGTTTGCGGGGTCTACGGATAAAGGCAGAATGAGCAGAGAGTCGTCAGTATATGATGTTCATACCATAGCTCCTGACCAGGGTGGGCACAGGGGCCATTTGGGGTTGAATATGGTGGGGCTTAGTGAGGATACTTGGGGGGCGCAGCAGATGATATCCTTGGGCCTAAGGTGTAGGGTGGAAGGTGGACGCTCAGGGTTTTTCTGGTGAGGAAGAATGCGATCCATTTGAGGGTGTTTCTCTTAATACCCATCTGTTGAAAGCTGCTAAGAGGTTGAGGAGGATCAAGGCTGAGGTTTCTCCCTGGTCTAGGAGACCTGATGTTGTTAGTGGTTGAGATTAGGGTGGTTTCTGTACTGTGATTTGGGCAGAACCCGGATTGGGATGAATCCAGGAGGTTGTTGTTCTCTAGGTGGTTGGTGAGTTGGCGGTTAATTGCTTTTTCCAAAACTTTAGCAGGAAAGGGGATGTGTTGGTATTGAAGATAAGTACCACCGTTTTGTCAGTGTTGAGTTTGAGGCAGTTGTTTTGCATCCAACTGGTGACACTGATCATGCACAGGTGAAAGTTAGCCTTGGTGTTTGCGGGGTCTACGGATAAAGGCAGAATGAGCTGAGTGTCGTCAGTATATGATGTTCATACCATAGCTCCTGACCAGGGTGGGCACAGGGGCCATTTGGGGTTGAATATGGTGGGGCTTAGTGAGGATACTTGGGGGGTGCAGCAGATGATATCCTTGGGCCTGAGGTGTAGGGTGGAAGGTGGACGCTCAGGGTTTTTCTGGTGAGGAAGAATGCGATCCATTTGAGGGTGTTTCTCTTAATCCCCATCTGGTGGAGTCAGTTTAGGAGGGAGTAGTGGGACAAGGTGTTGAAAGCTGCTAAGAGGTTGAGGAGGATCAAGGCTGAGGTTTCTCCCTGGTCTAGGAGACCTGATGTTGTTAGTGGTTGAGATTAGGGTGGTTTTTGTACTGTGATTTGGGCAGAACCCGGATTGGGATGAATCCAGGAGGTTGTTGTTCTCTAGGTGGTTGGTGAGTTGGCGGTTAATTGCTTTTTCCAAAACTTTAGCAGGAAAGGAGAGTAGGGAGATGGGCCTATAGTTCTTTAGCTCTTCCGGGTCTGAGGTCGTTTTTTGGAGGAGTGGTTTGACTTGCACATGTTTCCATTCCTCTGGGAAGGTTTATCGAGTTGTTTGGTGACTGAAAAACTGTGTGGCTGTGTTGGTCATACAACTTAGCGCCGCCTATATGGAGCAATATGGACCTCTTCACTGCTCCTTCAGTCTAGTGTGGTGCAAAAATATTGTTGAAGGCAACCTATCCAATGGTGCCAGCGTGGGGTAGCCATAGCGGGATCAACTAACTGGCTAAACAGCGGCAACGCTGTGACAGACACATGTGTGCAGCTTTGGTTGAGAAGGTGGTGCCTCATCTTGCTGCACTGAGATATCTGTTCCTTATCATGTTTACTTATGTGTCAATTCTTTTATCTATTTGTTTTCCCTTGTCAACCCAGTGCAACACTGCACCAGGGCTTTCCCGCGATGTTCGTAGTGGATTTAGGTACCACCTCTCAGCACACTCGCTCAATAGTGTCAGTTCGATTTCAGATGGTGTCCTCAGTTTCCTATTTCCCCCTCTGTAAACTGAATGGCAAGCAGCATTTGGATGACGTGTTCTCCGTGTTAAACCCTGTGTGCTTACTTCATTTCACCGTCTTCCAGCTATGCAAGCATGGCATTTGTGTCAAATAGGGTCCGTAGGGAGGGCTTGACTCACCCAGACACGCTCAAAACACCTTTTGTTCACTTGCGTTCTCTGAGCCTTGAAACAAGCCACATGCCTCCTCAGCTGACTTTAGAGATGGGTCCTGGTGCAACTTCTCGCGGCCAGGTGGCACTGCGGTGCAGTGGTGGGTTCGCAGCAGCTTCTACGACACCATAGGCTACGCCACCTGTGCCACAGGATCAGAAGGGGCACACACAACAGGCGCGGCCCTGGACCCAGGCTGCAATTCACACATCTGTGGGCGGGGTGCCGTATCTTCCTGATGGCAGTCGTTGGTCGTGGCGGAGACTTACTTGCCTGGCCACTGTACCAGCGTCAGTGTCGTCTGCACGTGGGGAGAAGACCGACCTCGTCACCAGTGTAAGGCCGGGTAGCCCAGGGGGAGCAGGCCGCTACAGGTACAGTGCACAGCGTAATCACAGAGAGCTGGGTATTGACAAATGACCATGAGCGATCACTCAGCATTTATTTATACCTTTGACTGCGCCCAACCCTCCTGTTGTGTAGGTGACATAAAGTATGGTAGAGGCAGGGTGGCACTCAACAGCCTGGTATGCTTGATCAGGCGTGGGTTGACATGTCGAGGCTGAAAAGGGTGGCGGCTGGTGGGGTAGCAGTCCTTATCTGCCATCAGCAATGCCGCTGCAGTGGTACTGTGGAGGGCAGGGCCGGTTCTAGCCTTCATGGGGCCCTGGGCAGAATAGGAACATGCGGGCCCCTATATTTTGAATAAGATGTAACTTCACAGGAAGTGACATCATAGGAAGTAATTTCAATTGGCCATTAAATATATTGATATTGATATTGTTTATAGAGCGTACCAATGTCCAATGGCGTCTTGGTGTTGGCATATGCAGCTGTAACAGTAAATAAAGCTAATTGGGCAACATAGTTGAAAAAAGCCATGTTTTAAGTTGTTCTGTAAAACAGATAAAATTCGACTGGGCTTTGAAATGCAAAGGGTTTTTGTTTCAAACGCAAGTAAGGAGATAAAGCTTCTGCCACCCTAGGACGCTTTGTTTATTTGAGGTGTTTGCACTGTTCTCGAGGGGGCTGATCGAAGAGCTCCGAAAGGTGTGCACCATATGAATTTTCTCTTACGGTACTCAGGACCTATGTTGTGCTCAGTAGACAGTGCCTTGAAGGCTGCTCCTTTCTAATGGGAAGCTAGTGTCGCTCCAACAATACTTGTGAGACAGATTTGAACTTTGGAATTCTTATAAAAATACGAGCTGCTGCTTTTTGTTACATTTGCAGTTTACTCAGAGATTACAGGTTATATGGCATTGTTGATGCCCCTTTGCAAGAAGCTACTTACTTAGTTTGGATAGGAATAAAATGGTTAAAAATATAATTAATAATACTTATAAAATGCGTACATATATTTGATATCTCCAATAAATAGAAATATATTAAACGATTTAAAATTAGTTATTGTTCTATTGAATAGGATAAATGAAAAGTATATGCTAATCAGGAATCCTGGCACTAAGAGAGCTCCAAAGGAGAGGTGCAGACTTTACTAATGTGGAGAAAGGACCGTTTTAAGTGTTTTTTCAAAAGATTGAAGTTACACCATAGTTCAAGAGGGAGAGAGCTCCAGTCTTGCACACCTAGAAAAGAGAAGGATCTCCCTGCAATCAGAGACCTCTAACGTTTCGGATGGCACAGGGATAGGATTCTGGAATTAACGTAAGGAGTGTTGTACAAAGAGAGAACCTTTTTTTATGAAGTTCACCTCCTTTGTTGCAGTATTTCCTTTTTCCGAGTTTGAACATAATGTATATTTTCTGAAAAACTTTGAGAGCCCTTGCTATAAAGCAGACATATATTAATTAGATTGAACTATTTTAGACTGACAATGTCTACTTTTCTGAAAAACATTGAGAGCCCTTGGTATAAAGCAGACATATATTAATTAGATTGAACTATTTTAGACTGACAATGTCTACTTTTCTGAAAAACATTGAGAGCCCTTGGTATAAAGCAGACATATATTAATTAGATTGAACTATTTTAGACTGACAATGTCTACTCTTCTGAAAAACATTGAGAGCCCTTGGTATAAAGCAGACATATATTAATTAGATTGAACTATTTTAGACTGACAATGTCTACACTTGAGTAGGAACACATCCATTGGGATTGCGGAAATGCTTCAATTGCAAAGAAAAGTAAATGGAACAATAACTTTTTTTATAAATTGCTTAATTTCACACATTTGCCACTTTAAAAATATGTTGTATTAATAGCCCATTCAAACTAGTGACCTGCTGACCATTGCAATTATGGCAGAAATAGTTGCAAAAAGAATTTTCGCCTGATTTAGCAGTAATATTTACAATAGGACCCACATGCAAATGGCGAATGCTCCTGTTTTGTCCACTATGAAGAGAGGAGGCAACACAGGCACAGTACACATGGGATTGTATTGGTGTTCTAAAAAAGGAACTTAGAGAGCAGAATGTTGCGCACTAGAGAACAGTACACAATAAAGAGAGGTGATTAATGGGGACGAATGTTGCAGACAGGAAAGAGTTTGGTTGAAAGGGTAAAATGGAGCATATGGGAAAGTAGGGCTCACAGAAGGGAAAATACAGGAGTGCAGCTGTTACATGACAATAAGGCACAAGCAGGTGGTGCAAACTGGTAAGAATGGGTCACACATGTGACCTCTAGACCATATTTTATAGAAAATGGGGCAAAAATAGTATACTATCTTCTGCCATTTTTCAAAGTATTCTTGAGGAGGGGGGAACCCCAAAACCTCTAGGAAGGATGAAGCTTGCCTGTCACACAACAAATGATTGTAAGTTTCATTAGGAACCTCTGCATTTCAAAGTTCACCAGTTTCCCTGTCTACTACCATTTTGGGTGAATTCTACCCCTCTTGCATCTTTGTCTTTTGAATGTAATGCCCTTCACCTCGTCTCTTCATCTCTCTACCAGCCTGTTCGCATTGATTCTGTCCATTACATCCATTTCTTCTCGTCCCTTTGTGCCAGCCTAGGGCTGAAAAAAATGAGTGGGTCTCCCAAAGGGTTATGGTCTATGTAATTAAGGGTGTAGCTCAAACACATAATCAACATTTCTGTGATTCCTATAGAGTTCAATCTGACTGGTACTTTGTTTCCTCTCTGGGCTTTCTGTGATTCAATCCAGAAATATAATACAACAACTGACATTCACCTAAAAATAGGCAGGAGAATTGATTTTGTCAATAGTTGTTAACTGTTTAGGATAAATGAGTTACAACAATAAATTCTTCTACTTTCACCTTGTCACTGTTTTGACTAATGAGTACCTCCTTCACACAGATTTGCACAGAATCCCAACTGCAACTGGAATAGAGTACTGTTGCTCTGTGTTCTCTGCCGAGAGGCCATGTATTGAATGATCATGTATTCTGAAGACCTTTTTGACCCCCAGGCTGGCAAAGTGAGAAAGTTGTACTGCCTTCAGCCTCACCTCCAACCTTCTCAATTGTAGCCTGTTATAAACACATGGAGGCGCCATACAAGAGCAATATGACGTGAAACAAAATAAAAAAACGCATAGCCTGGAAATACCCAGAATTCTTAAGGAATGCAAGATCAAGTGAAGAATGTGACCTACAAACAAGAAGTAATTTGCTGCCATGTTTTACCCTAACATGCATTGTCAGACAGGGACAGGAAATAGGCCCCACCACCAAAATAAAAGTGGCCCCCCATTAGTGAATTAGGCAGCTAGAAAAATTGTTCATATTTGCAAATTAGAGCAGTTTTTAACTTGTAAAGGCATGCTGTATACGATTTTGCATGGTATGGAAGACTGCATAGATTTGAGTTTTATGCAAGCAATGATTGTTTTAGTATCATGAAAATCAAGAGTAAGCTCCTATGACCATAAAGCAGGCCAATAAACAGCCAAAAAAAACTACATACTGGCCTGACAGACTAGACTGTCGGGCAGAGCCTGATTGCCCTATAAATCAGTCACACCATGCAAATGTGTTATGCCTTCATCATGTAATTTATTTATTATTTATTACTTACATTTACACAACAGCTACCCAAAAAGGGTTTCCCGGCGCCATAGCGGACTAGGTGCTGAAATAGAGCGGATGTGGAATGAAGTTACTGGTCAAATAGCCAGGTCTTAAGTGCTCTGCGAAAGCGGGTGTAGACAGTTCCATGGCAGATAGTCAGGGGAAGAGCGTTCCAGAGGGTCGGACCGAGATAAGAGAAAGATCTTCCGTCCATCCTGGCGAGTTTGAACCTAGGTACCATAAAATTGCCAAGAGTGGCCGACCTCAAATGACGAGTGGGAACGTAAGGACATACAAGTGATTGTAAATATTGAGGGTCCGGACCATATTTAATCTTAAACATGTAGCTCAGGGCTTTGAACTTGATGCAGTTCTCCACCCTGAGCCAATGTAAGTCACGGAGAGACCCGGAGATGGATGAGGCTCTAGGAACTCTGCAAAGAAGTCTTGCTGCTGAGTTCTGTACCAGCTGCAGTCTGCGAATCACAGCCTTGTTAGAGCCCAGGTACAGAATGTTACCGTAGTCCAGCGTGAGGTGATGAGGGCATGAACCACTGTTTTTTGTGTGGAAGTTGGCAGCATCCAGATAATCTTCCGGAGCCATTTTAGGATGGTAAAGCACACTGTTGCTCCATCGAAAAAGTCACCAGCTCGCCATTGTAACCAACAACGCAAAGTCTTACCCGTACCAATACAAATGCTGGGAACCCCCAATTAACGAGACTAAGACTGCGGGAGTTGCACTCCTCTGTACCCACATTGCTCTCCCCTATATACCATTATCCTAATCAGCATAGGTATACCTCTTTACTCTTTATTTTATTTAGAAGGTTATTTTTAGAATTATTGATCTTTGTACTTACTCTTTTACTGTAAAGATTTTAATTAATTGTGCAGTCAATAAAACCTTTGAACCACACTGCTGTAACCTTGGTTGCTTGATGATGCATTCTCATGACGTCATCAATGATTATGCCCAAATTTCGGACATGCCTGGTGGGTTGCGGGGGGCACCCCTTTCAGCTGGCCAGTGTTGTGGACCCCAGAGATCTTTCCTCCTTCCCAGGATCAGGACCTCTTTTTTTTCACCATTCAGCTTGAGGTAGTTGTTATTCATCCAGACCAGTTTTTTTGCAGGTCAAGTAAGGGCATGAATATAGGACCAGATGGGGGGCCCCTTTCAATGTCCGTTCTAATTTACTGCTGGGTCTGAGACACTTAAAGCCCTGCTCCAGCCACTCATATATGCTGTGTCTGCTCCTCTGCCTACACCCATTGTATCACTGCCATACTCACACCTATCTGCTCTCCCCCCACATCTCACTTTATTCCGTTTGTCTTATCCTTTCTCTCATCTCTTTGCTTCCTTTCCCAGTTTTCCCTCATCCTAGGTGAGCAGTTTTCATGTGATGGGAAGTTATTCTATCCTTTGTTGTGCCCCCGGCAGGGCGCACTTCACACGTCAGGGCACTTTAAGTACCTGTCTAACTGCTGCCATCATCATGCAGATGCAGCGAGAGGCCCTGAGAGAGGGACAAGCAGGTAAAATTGATAATAAATGGAAACCTTTAAACTCTTAGGGGGCCCCCCTGGGCCTCGAGACTCTGAAGTCTATAAAGGTGCGAGGCCCCACTGCTGCGAACAGATGCGGGGCCCTGGGCAGCTTCTCAAGCTGCCAATGCCTAGCGCCGGCCCTGGTGGAGGGTCAAGCAGCAGTGTGTGGCCTAGTGTGTCAGGCCAAGGCCAGAGGGCGGAGAGCACCAATCATTGGAGGTGCACCAAGGAGTGGTGCAAAAGTACCTGCACGTACAAAGGCTAAATTGACCCTACTGCGAGCAGAGGCAGTAGGATTTAGCCTGCAGCAGGGGGCATCAAAGAGAGTGTGCTTGAGTGCAATTGCAATGCAGCTGGAGAGCCAGAAGACGGCGCTGCATCACATGAGCAGCCACAACAGGAATATCAGCACAGTACAGGGGGAGAATGTGGTGCACTCAGAAAGGAGGTAAGAGAGGGGCAGCTGTTCAAAATACTGAAACATAGCACATTGGTGACAAGGAAGGAAGGTTTTCAAAACTGGATGATAAGAAAATGGTTAGGCTCAGTGCAATATGCACAGACGAGCGTACAAGTTTCCAAGCATCAGATGGGGTGAGCTGCCATGGCAGAGATAATTGTTTGGGGGGAGCGGGTGTAACGCATCCTGGGCCGGATACGCAAGTATATGTAGGAGGGCAATGGGTATGGATACCAGATGAATAAGGAAGCAGACAGTATGGCAGTGACACATTAGCCTCAAGGACAAGGACCACAGTGATCTCAGGTTGGTGTGACCTTAAGGACTGCAGGAGGACAGACCTGGTGGACAAGACCAGGCAAGGTGAGCAATCTCCGGCTAGGTTGGAAGCTACCTCTGTACGCCGAACCGAAGAGAGGGAGTTGCAGGTGGATACGACGGATTCAAAGAGGCAACTGATTGAACGGAGAACGTTTGATTGTCTTGTGGGGGATGCCCGGTTACTCACCGGTAATATCCATTACTCCGAATCCTGGTCTCCCCGTCCCATTCCTGAGCCCTTCCCTCCCTCCCTGTCTTGGGTTTCTTTGGGTGATTGTCTGTTTTCGTTCTGGGTTTTCTTTGGTATTCTCAGGATGTTAAGGTGATGCACTTCCCCCTTTATGGTCGCCTGGGAGTGACGCCATATTGGGGGAGGTGCGAAAAATCTCAACTAGGTTGTGGGTTTCTGTGGAGCAGACTAGCTGCTCACTGATAAGGAATGGGACGGGGAGACAGGATGAGGAGGTAATGGTGAGTGTCCTGGAGTAAGTGATGTTAGAAATGATTGGGACAAGGTAGAAGAAGTGACTGAACCAGGCGATGAGGATGAGGGATTAAAAGAAGGTGAAATTCTGACGTGGCGAGAGAGATCGAGCATGGAACCAGTGAAGCAAGTCTAAGAAGGGGGGCTTAGCTTGCCTGTTAGAAAGACTGTGCTATAAATGGCAGAGGTACAATGCGAACACCCAAATGAAATAGCATGGGGCGGCAGGCGAGAATGGGCTGAGAAGAGAGGACATGCATTGAGGAAGGAAGCTGCTCAACTCCGGTTACAAAAAGGTGGCAGTGTTGAAGACTTTGGAAGGGAAAAGGCTTCCAAGGGTGATTGAAAAGGGTATGGGCACCAATGCTGTGGATAAAGGCCTGGGCATGGAGGAGGACTTCAGGAAAATAGTTGACGATCCCATTAAGTAGGCGGGGAATGAGCTGCCAGACATGTTCTGAAACTGGTAACGTGGACCAAGCTCAGGTTATGGAGGTGAGTGAATGACAAAAGAAAGCAAAAAGAGAAATCAAAACTCGAAACTTCTCTACCTTTCAATAAACAAACCTTATCCACAGGGTCGACACTTTTCAAAGAGTTAAAGACCCAGTTAATATGTTTGGCCTGGGCGGAAGGACCGCCTCGTTTGCGGTGGGACACAAAAACACAGCCCTTTTGCAGGGGAGGCTCCGAAGCACCTGACATAGCACTGTATTACTTGTGTGCCCAGGTACATTATGCCATGCATTGGCACCGACCTACTCCCTTTTTGCTACATTTAGCTATAGAACAGGGGTACATGAACCCAATACATCCCACTTCCTATATAGGGACATGTGTGGCACCACCATATCCAACTGTCGCCAGTACTGTTGCGTCATTGAACAAAATAGTACGTGTCCTTACTAAACTTGCCTGTAAACATTATCACCCATCTATTCCAGTCACGCATGGAACAGCATGTAGACAGATGCTTCAGAAGGTCGGGTTATCAGATGGGCTAACCAATATATATTGTATCCTGTGTATATCATACTGCCCAGCGGGGAAGTATGACTACAAATAGACCATGCCTGTGCCGGGTGGGACGGGACTGGGCACACCTCTCACAGATAAACAGTGACAGGATTTCTGTATGTAGATGGGCATGTTGCTTACAGCATCAGACTCCGAATTATACATTACAAGTTCTTGCACAGAATTTATTACACACCTGTTCGGCTACACAAATATAATCTCTGCTGAGACGACCTCTGTCAGAGATGGGGCATAGAAGGAGCAGACTTCCGGCACCTTGCCTGTGCATGTGGCCAGCTACAGACATATTATCGAGAGGTATCCCATGCACCTTCTATTATGATTGACAAAACGGTGAATCTCACCCAACTAATGGCACAGTTGGGACACCTTGGGATGTAGAGCCCTTCTTCCCGAAATACATTGCATTTAGGGCTAGATGCATCAAACAGTTTTACCCATTCTGTGTCTATGGGAAAATGTGTTCATACATATGGCCCTTAGCTTTTTATTAGCCAAAAGAAGAATCACATGCAGGTTGGGGCATGGTAAAGTGACAAATTTTAAGGATGGTTTGATGACTTAATATACTGTAAAGATCAATTGACCATTTATGCGGAAACGCTTCCTCCGAGCTCTAGGCCCAGAAACATATGGGAACACTTACACAGTTACCTACTGTCCCAGAAAGTTGAAGTAAAAGGGGACTTCTTCTTGCCCCTTCCACCCTAGAGATCTGCCTTAGTGGAGTGCCATGGGGCGGGAGAGGGTGGTGGGGTATGTGAGGGCAACTGACACACGTAAAATGCACTACTGTATCTCATAGATGCTGTTCTGTGACCAACACATTTTACAAATGTGCAGCAGGCCTATGACTCACTGAATATGGTCTTATAACACGTTTTCAATGTCACACTACTTACAAATTGTAGCCGATATGTTCATGGTATCCGTATACGAGGGCAGGCAATCTGGTGAATTCTGCTAAGTGTTCAAGATATTATGATGGTGCAACTTTCTTGTTAGTGACTGTTCAGGTCACGTATGTCTTGAAAACGAATACATTTGGGTAGGAAAAAAAAGTATAAGCGAAGCCGGACGCCTGCGAATAAAGTAGATAACAGACAGTGCCCTGGTCTGGGGCCCCGAGAGGGACAAACTGTCTGGGAAGGCAGTAATGCACACACTTTTTCCATTAGGCTCTGGTTGTAGGGCTGCACGCCTCCCTAAGGATGCTCATACATTCTGAAGGTAGGTTGAGGTAGCCAAGTTCTAAGACCTTAGGAGCCAAATTGCTAGAGTGAGCTTCTTGGGGTTGGAGTGTCTGAGGGTGCCCAGGTTTTGTTTGAGAAGATCCGGCTGTTTGGACAGCTTCTCATGAGGCACTAAGGATAGGTCGAGCGGGGTGGTAATCTAGGGCTGTGAGGCCCTTATGGGGGCTTCCAGGATGAGAGTCAGGGATGTCTGCCGAAGCCTGATAAACATGAATGGAAGAAGAGGGAGAGACGGAAAAGCGTAGGCAAATATTCCTAATCAGTTCAGCCATAGTACTTTGCACAGGGACTGTGGGTGTGTGATTCTGGAGGAGAAGCTAGGGCATTTCCAGTTATCGCTGGTGGCGAAGAGGTCTACGTTTGGAAACCCGTAGTGATGGAAATACACGAGTAAGACTTGCAGGTGGAGTTTCCACTAGTGGACTAGTTGCTGCATTCTGCTGAGCAGGTCTGCAAAATAGCTTCACTTAGTAGATGGACCCTGTGATGAATTGCCCACCGCCAAATGCCCTGGGCTACTATGGACAACTGCGGGGAGTGAGTCACACCCTGCTTCTGTAGGTAGAAGATGGCAGTGGTGTTGTCCGTGCAAATGAGGATTACGTTATATTGGATGCGGGGATGAACACCTTGAGGGTAGCTCAATGGGCAGTAACTCAAGATAGTTTATGTGAACAGCCTGTTGGTGGGGTGTCCAAAGCCCTGGAATACTTAAGTTGTCTATGTGTGGCCCCCATACAGTGAGGGAGGTGTCCGTTGTGATGGTCAGCTGCGGTACTGGGTCTAGAAAAGGCCGGTCTTGCAACCGGTTGCTCCCATTCCACCACTGCAGAGAGCAATGAGTGCGGCCCCAGATCAACACTAGAACTTCCCAGTGACCCAGTGCTTGGGACCACAGTGCAGCCTGGCACTCTTGTAAGGGGCACATATGTAACCTGGCTTGTGGTACTATAGCAATACAAGAGGCCATCATGCGAGGAGGCGCATGACCTTCCTGACAATTACCTGATGGTCTGGATGAAAAAAGGAAGAGCATAGATTGGAAAGCTTGGACCCTTACGGGGCTGGGGTAAACCTTCCCTGTGACAGAGGTGAGTACCTCCCCCAAGAAGGGCTTAACCTCAAGGGGCTGAAGTTTGAAATTTTTGATGCTGATGGTAAATGTTTGGCCATGTAAGTGTCTAGGTTGACTTGTGTGTGAGCTAAGCACTGCTGTTCTCTTGAGGAGAAAGCCGTCTAAGTAAAGGAAGATGATGTTCCTCCTGAGATGCATGGCTACCATGGCAAGACACTTTGTGAACACCCTGGGGCCTGCGGTTACCCCCACTGGCAGCACCTTGAACTGATATTGCTGACCACTTACATGAAATGGAGGAACCAGCAATGTGCAGGGTGGATTGGGATGTAGAAGTAGTCGTCCTTCAGGTCGAGGGCAGTCATGAAGTTACCTTGCTGCAGTAGAAGAATTACATCATGGGATGTCACCATGTGGAAGTGCTACGACAGGTTGTACTTATTTAGGGGCCTGAGGTCAAGAATGGGCCTGAGGGACCTGTCCTTCTTGGAAATGAGAAAGTGCAAGGAATATACTCTCTTGGTACGGTGTCGGAGCAGTACTAGCTCTATGGTCTTCTTGTGAAGAAGTGTCTGCACCTCCTCCTGACCAGACTCTGATGTTCTGGGGAGAGGGTGTGCTTGCGGAATGGGATGTTTGGCAGTGTCTGCATGAGCTCTCAACAATAACCCTTGTCCATGATGCTGAGAACAGAACAATCTGTGGTGATTTCTGCCCATCATGAAAGAAACCCTTGTAGTCATCCACCAACAGGTATTTATGTGGTCAGGGGGAGGGCAAGCTAGTCACTGCTGTGTTGGCTGCGCCTCTGCCCTAGATTTGTTATTCTTATAACCCTCTCTGTATTAGCCCTGAGAAGGGGTTTGCTACTGTTGCTGTCTGGGGAAGGAGGTGGATGCCTTAGGTGTTGTTTTAGCACCTATGGGGAAAGCAGCCTCTGGTGGGGGTGTTTGTAGTGCTCCCATGGCCTTCCCTTTATCAGTGTCCTTCTTTATCTTTTTGAGCATCTAGTCAACCTGTGGTCCAAAGCGGTGCTCCCCTATCGAAGGGCAAGTTGAACAGATGCTGCTGTACTTTGGAATTAAAGCCATAAACACACAGTCTGGCGTGTTGGCGAAGGAGGACACAGAATTTTATTCCACAGGTGGAGGTGGAGGTGGAGGTGTCAGCAGCATTGAGGGTACATTGAATATCGGTGCTTGAGTTGAGCTTCCACTCTGCCACAAGTTATTGTCTACTCTTCTTATACTGGTCCAGGAGGTGTGGGGGAAGCTCATCCAATTCATCCCAGTGCAGCCTGTTGTACCGGCAAAAGAAACCAAAAGAATTGACAGTACGCAAATGTTGGCAGACTGTCCAGCAACGCACTTCCCTGTCGCATCTTTTTACTTTCCCAGTCAGGAGGTGGTGCCCTGGGAGTTGGCACGCTTGTGGGTGGTGTGAATGACAAGGGAGTCAGGTGGAAATTGGCCCCTAATTTGAACAGGGTCAAAAGGGGACACTTTATATTTTTGATCGACCCTCTGGGTAATAACCTTGCCCTTTACGGGATCCTTAAAGATGTCAGGAGGAGGCTTCGGCATTTCCTTAAGTATGGATCGGTACTGCAAGGAGCGCTAGGAGGAAGAGAGGTTCTACAGCAAGACATCATCTCAGGTAACTGTGCATCTCAACCTTGTGATATGAAACTTCTCTTTGGAGGACCTCATGATAGGTGGCGGTGTCGTTGGCCAGGTTAGGCTTTGTAGGATGCAGGTCGGGATCCGTATCCCCAGGAGGGTCATCATCATAGCTATCCCACAGGTCACCCTGAGGGTGTGGGTCTAAGGGTATGTTATAAGGATCACGGGGAACCTAGGACTGTCTCAAACAAACCCAGAATGAGGTTACCCCTGTGGGGAGTGAGGTGAGGGAACAGCAAATGGTAGTGTAAAGGGGGTTGAGGTGGAGAGGAAGGCACAGGAAGAGACAGGTGATTCGGAGGGATGCAAGGAATAGGAGGCGGTGGACTAGTTCCTCTGCCATGTTGCCGAGGTATCTTGCGCACCGGCTCCATTGGTTGGTTCAGGACCTCCTTAAAGGTCAGTTTCCTCTTGTGTGCGGCAGTCTTTCGTCTCTAGGGAGGTTGAGTGAGGACTCGACGAGTCTGTGGGCGTGTCAGGATCTGGTACTGGTGGGCATCAAGATTATCCTGAAGGCATTGTAGGATGGGCTGATCTTGCTCTTCGGACTTGGAAAATGGTGCCCTGGACGCCAGGCATTTGGGTGCCATAGATGGCCGCTGGCCTGTTGGCACCATAGTGCTTTTCAGCTGTGAGGGTTTCAAATCAGAATATGGCTTCGAGGGTGCTTTCGAAGCCGGCACCAACAAGGTGGTCGAAGCTGAATGTTGTGGCTTCTTTACAGCCTTTGCTGCTGATGGGAGAGCCCTGGGTCCAAAGCAGCATATCAGTGCCAACCATGGCCTTCTGGTAGTGGCAGACCAGAAGCCTCCCAGAGGGCTTCTGAGCTCGAAGCTCGACAGCCTTGAGGGTGATGCTCAGCCTTTGAACAGTGGATGTGGAGGAGGTAGTACATTTTTACTCGTGGCAGCCGTCTTCGATGAATGATGAGGGGGAGGAGACATCTGTTGCAAGGTAAACATTTGGCCTTCCACAACGGATGTCCCTGGCTGAAGTTCAGATTTGTTTTCCTGTTTGCCAAAGGGATCCAGAGAGTTGTCGCCTTAGTGATGCGCCATGGAAGCAGATAGTAGTGCAAGGTCTTTTTATTCTGGAAGGCAAGGCACACAGAACAGAAGGTCTTGTGCTCCGGAGATAGAGGTTACACATGTGATGGAAGTATGTCCAGAGATATTTGGTGCAATACTATGGGCAGTCCCCGAATATGGGGACATATTACCTACAAACAGTGATATTTATCACTAAGTAGGGTTAGCGGAAAAATTATTATCGCCGCGCTTTACCGATTTTTATTGCTGAGATAACTTGCTATTAGCAAGGTTTATCTCAAAAGCGATAAAAATCAGGCAAAATGCGTGAATATCGCTGAAAATACAGCGATATTCACGCATCAGCGTGCAACAGCTCTTAGCCATGTTATCCACCTCTCATTCGATAACATGGCTAAGAACTGGTATTAGTAAGTGGGGTTGCGAAGTGCACTCCTTTTTAATCCGTTTTAACTTTTGAATGTGATTATACTATGCTTTTGCGAGGGTGTGCTGGGAGGGGAGGAGCTGCCAATCTCCACACTTAAAGAATTAATATATACTAGAGACTGACGTCATTAGACCATTTCCGCACTACCTTTGGCAGAGATCCATCTGCCTTTGTAATCTTAATTAAGAAACATTGCTTGAGATTTTCAAAAAGTTCATTGGTGTTTATATTTTTCTCTGTTTTTCCAAGATTAATGCGTTTGCATATATCAAAAAAAGTTCTTGTTCATGCTGTTTTGCTCAAAACGTTCAATCCACTGATTTGATAAACAGAACAAGGTTACAAATGAAGAAAAAAAGTTATCCTGTCCCAATGCATTTCGGGATGCTATCCCTTCGTCAGGGGCACTTAGGTCCATTGTCAGGTACAGTGGGCACTCAGCGGCGATCGAATTGCTCCAGAAGGATACACCTACCCTCCTGCCGGCACCGGGATGGACTGGTATTAGCAGGCGTTAGCTTTTGGAGATATTCGCGATTAGCGAGAATATTTCCATCGCTTCGCCTTTGTAGGTAATAGGCGATAGAGATGTTAGCGACATTTTGGCACGCCCACTTTGCATGTCATTAGCGAGAATAATCACTGACATGCAAAGCAGGCCCCAAAATGCTCGCTATCGCCTACAAGCTGTCGCTAACTGCTGTTAGCGACAGCTTGGTAATTGGGTGATTACATTTTCGCCGCTTTAGCAGGAAAAAGTCCTGCTAAAGCGGCGAAAAGGCCCTTGGTAATATGCCCCATAGTTCTTTGCAACATAGATAGAATATTCTTGGGTGTGAACATTAGATGGTGCCAAGGAGGTGCAAAGCCCTAAATGGGGCACGGAAAGGTCTCGGACATGGAGTCGCGCGATGGGTGTGCGGTGCTTTGAGATCAACAGAAGATAAGATGATGCCTACACTGATGAGTGTAGAGGACCCAAAGGAGTCCAGTGACAACACCATGAGACATAGACCTGGAGCTTGGTGAGGCATGTTTGAACCTGACAGCGGAAAAAAAGCCAATCTAAAAATGGAGCCGACTCCCATGCACATAACTAGTAAGAGGTGGGGGTCACTATACTTTGTCGCTTATAGACTTCTTCAAGAAAAACTATTTGCACGTGTCCAAGCTCAACACTAGATGGCAGGGATATACCCAGCATTGGTATCTACAGCTGCATATGCCACCAACAAACACATATTTCCATTCAGTTTCCTTTTTTCCCTACTGTTATTTGCTGCCTCTATTGATTTATTTGAGTGTATTGGTGTACATGTGATAGGCTATGTGGTTTTTGATTTAGTCCAAGGCTTGTTTGGAGTACATTTGAGCCTGTTTTGCCTTGTTAAAGCTGAAGTTGTAGAGTTAGAAGTGCATTTTGTCAATAGCAACTGTCTTACTATTTTGTGAGAGTGTTTCGTATTAACACGTACCTCCTTAAACCGCTCCTTCAATTTCCCTTACCGCCCCATTTTATAGTAAGAATTCCCAATTTTCCAGCCACTCCTCCTTGTCTCTCCCGCATTTACGATAGAAATGTATACTTATGTGTGTGGAGATCAATATACAAGTGGCGGAGGAATATGAGCAAAAAACACAGGAGAGGCAGAGGCTGAGATGTCCGGAGGTTGATGAATTGCATTTTGTGTTATATAAAAAGTACTATTGGAGTGCTACTTATGTACTCCAAAATTAAGCTTGTGAATCGGACTTATAGTGTAACTCCTTTTTACATATATGGCACCCTGTTCTGTTAGTTTACATGGCACAATTTAGGAGTGGCTATTATGTATAATATATCAAATAGGTTACCCTTTTCTTGTCCATACGTTATGCAAAACATTTAAACTGCGACCTAGCCTGAGCACTGTGGAGCCCATAGTAGCCATATATATTGGTCATATGTGGGTGATATGAATACACTCGACAACCCACGTATGACATTTAACATCCACACCACTGGTGTAATTCCTCCACCCTTTACCATGGCCTTATAGGAAAATTAAACGACCACTGGGGTGAAACCAGTACTGTTTTAGAGCACAAGCACTATGCAAATGAAAAGCAGTGTCACAGTGCACCAAGATCTAACCCCAGCAAAAACGGTTTCATAAAAAGACGCCAACTGTAAGGTGAGCATTCAGAAAAGGCAGTTTCTCTAGACAGAGAATATGAAAAATGTTGTGAGAGTGAACACTAGATTTACTATATCAAATAATATGTCTACTGTGTCACAGAAAATGCCGACTGTTGACATATCATGGTTACATATGTGGAATAGAACAATCATTACACCACAAATAATCCAGTCAGAATTCTTTTTTGAATTCTGAACGAAACTCCCTAGAATTCAGCATGAACAGATACCTCATTTACCTTATTTACAGAGTTACACAATGAATTTGGCTCATTAAACCAAACTTTTGTCTGAGAATGACTTGATTTAGCAGCTCATTGGTTATTGTTTACAATAATTTCGTGAAAAGTAGTTGAATTACATTAGCAGAAGGTTTTCAAAAATGTTTGTAAAATATTTTACATTGAAGTTGTAATTAATAATATGCATAAATGTATACGTACATCATTAAATTCATTTTATTGGTGTCAGTCAAAGCAGATCCTTAAGCAAAGATTGTCTGAATAGAAACAATATTAGTGAATAATGTAATAGTTAATATTCTAAGATGGAACATGTCACTGTAACGCCTTGTCTGGTGGAGACTATCTAATTGTAGATTCCTTACCTTAGAATATTCCCCAGGTGTCAGACTGGATCTGGAAGATTTTCAAGCAGTACCCTTGCGCACCAGTAGGTGGCGACATTTGACTCCACGTCGGCATCGTCCATGCCGGAAATAACTTGTGTGGTATCTCTAGAGAGGGCCGCCCTAGCGCACTGACATCAGTTAATTTCGCGACTTTCCACACCAGGAGTGCGGAGCCACGATGGAAGCTGACCATTGGTGTGACAAGCTAAGGCCTCAGAAGGGTGTCCCTTACACCATAATCAGTTCACAGAGCACAGAGGATGGGAGGGCCAGTAGGGAATCTGCTGCTAGATAGATTCTCTGCTAGATAAGGCGTTATAGAAAGTAAGCAACTTCTTCATCTGATAGAGACTTCTAGCCGTAGATAAATTTACCTTAGAATAGATGCCCAAACAATTACTCCCAGGAGGTGGGTCTGCAAAGCCAACAAAAGAAAAAAGTCCAGCAGGACCAAATGGGTTAAGTATCTGTCATTACAGACCTGACTGTCCAGGCAGAAGTGCTTGGTGAACGTGTGCAGGGATGCCCACATTGCTGCCTGGGCCATGTCAAGGACTGGGATGTTGTGCCCTAATGCAGTGGTCGCCTTGGCTCTGGTTGAGTGAATCGGCAATCCCTCAGGGGGTTGCTTCTTGCCAATGCGTAACAGTTCGTAATGCATAGAATGATCCATCTCGAGATTGTCCGTTCCTCCACATCCTTGCCTATTATAGCTCCTATATAGCCTATGGAGAATTGATCATCCACCCGGAATTCTTTTGTGCAGTCAAGATAGAAAGACGACACTCTTTTAGGGATCAGATGGTGAAGTCTTTCCTCCTCTTTGGAGGGACGAGGCAGAGCAAAGAAGTTAGACAGGGTGATGCTCCGGCCTACATGGAAGGGATTATCAATCAAAAGAAGTGGGGGGACTAAGAGCGAGATAAAGGTACGGAACCCATGCTCCCATTGAGGTAATGTATCGACACAAAGAAGGGGGCGTCTGTTCCTGTGGAAAATAAATAAAGTCTAATAAGGAGTGTAGGTGGAAATTCTTCATTTAGGGAAAGAGTCATCCTAAATGGAAGATAGAGGCCTCATATACCCAGATTGCAGATCTTTCACAGTTCCCTCCCGGATCTGGACCATGTCGGAAAGATTCCGATGATGCTGCGCCTACTGGACCTTCAAGTGCCACTGTGAACCCACATATGCTAACAGGCATGAGTTACAAACAGGATATAGGAGGCCCAACATCCTCAGAGTTAGTCATGCCGAAATCCAGAATAGAGGCTGAAAAATAGGAATCATAGCTTGAATATCCTGGACTCGCCGCTTGAAAGGAGAGGCTCAAAATGACACATCTCCAGAACGGCTCTGATGAAAGGAAGCATCTGAGAGGGAGTCAGGTGTGACTTTAGCAACTCCAGCAAGGGCAGGAGGTTTACCATAGTCTGAAGGTGGGAGATGACTGCCTGGGGCGAGCAGGCCTTCAACTGCCAACCATTGAGGTAGGGAAAGACTAGAACCCCTGACCTTCGCAGAAGTGCTGCAACCCCAGCATTACTTTTGTGAACACCCAAGGGGGCTGATAATCCGAAAGGAAGAGTGGCAAACTGAAAGTGCTCCTAGTCCACTGTGAACTGCAGGTTACATCTGTGGGCAGGCAGGAGGAGATGTGGAAAAATGCATCCTGCAAGTCCAACTTTACCATCCAGTCTTACGGGTCCAGGGCGGACTGGATTTGGGCAAGCATGAGCATTTTGAGCTTCTCCTTTTTCAGAAAAAGGTTGGAAAGGTGCAGGTCTAGGACAGGACAAAGTCCTCCATCCTTCTTTGGTACCAGAAAGTAACAGGAAAAATAACTATGACCTACTTTTGATGCAGGCACCCTCTCTATGGCTCCCTTTGCCAAAACAGCTTGCACTTCATGATAGAGCATGGAGATGGTCCTCTATCATTTGAACATAAGTGGGTGCATGGCTGGTTGGGTATTTGCAAAGGGGAGGTAGTAGCCTTTTTAGACGATCTGTAGAATCCAGCAATCTGATGTCACTGACCGCCACTGGGACAGGTGATGGCATATCCTGTCTCCCACTGGGTGCCCATGATGGAAGGAGGGCAAATTACTGTGGCTTGGAAGCAGCAGCAACCGGGCGGGGATGGACTGACCCGACCGCTGGCCACCTGTCTCAAGTTGCCTATTGGATCTGTGTCTTCGGCCACAGAAAGGCTAGGAAGTCTGTTGGCCGTGGTGGCTGGCGGGAATGGGCATTGTTGAAGGCCCATTTCGCAGCCACAAAAAAACAGGAGCAGACTGGGGTTGGCGAGGGTCCATAGACAAGACCAACCCCGGAAGGCTCTGCTCTCTTTAAAGAACTCCAGCGCTGAGTCAGCCTTTTCGACAAAAAGGCGAGGGCCAGGCATGCCCATGAGGTAAGCCTCAACAGCCCCCGAAAATCCAGTTATTCTCAGCCAGATGTGGTGCCGCAAGGCCACTGATGATTAACATACTGTGCTCAGCGTGTTGGTTGTATCTAGCCCACACCTTATAGTGAACTTAGCTGCATCTCTCTCATCAGCAAAGGCCTGTGGGAATATGGTTCTGGCCTCCTCCGAGACCATAGACAGCACTTCACAACCGAGTCCCATATTGTAAGGGAGTAATGGCCCAATAGGAAAGCAGCAGGGTCGGACTGAGATTGGAATTAAGCCTGGGCAGTGCCAAAATAGTGGCCCACGTTTACGGATCAAGCACTTTCATGAAACATAATTTGGTTAGTCTCATTAGACTAATTTTTACAGAAATATTTGGTAACCTAAGCATTTTAAATCCTATAGAATCAGTAAGATTGGTGAAAACTAAAAGTACTGCATTTTGCCCATGTGGGCGAGGTGAAATAAAATGGCCTAAATGGCCACAATGCCTGATCTGGCTAGGGTTGCCACCTGCCTGTTTTTTTACTGACATGACCTGTATTTTAATATCCTGGCCAGTGTGAAAACTAAGAAAATCACCAAAAGGCTATATTTTTTCCTCTGATCAGTATGTATTTTATACAGTCAACTTAAGATGAAAGCACTTTAAAATGTGTTCTAAAGCTGCCTCACTCATCCGTGACTAACTGCTAAATTAAACAAAGACAGAAAAGCCATGTTAATGTCAAAAAAGAACATGGGGGTTTTTATATAAAGATTGCTCTCTAATTATCATGCTCTGGCCCTTTCAGAATCTTATAAAGTATAAATTGCAGTTTTTTTCTAATTGCTGTTTTTTTTATAGTTTTACATATAGTAAGTATTTTTTAGGTTTCACCTGCACAGTGCTTGTGAAATCTAAACTTAAAAAGGGCTTACATACCGCCTCCTCTCTTTCATGGCTTTTCATTGGTTCATGTGCTTGCCACCTACTTTTCATTCATTTCTATTCGCTGTAGCATATTTTCCAGCATTTACCATAGCTTGCTCCTCGCCTGCTTCTCTTATCAGTTTCCCGCAGCAGAAATACGGTTAACATCCGCTTTGGTAGAATTATGTTTTCTTAAAATTTTGCCTCTTTCGCCTTGCAGCAGAGTTATATAGCATAAGTTATTCGGAGAGATTAAGTAATTTGCCCAGAATCACAGGATGTTGCGCCACCGACTTGAACCAGGATCCCCAGCTTTCGAGTCAGCAGCTCTGGCTGCGGCCCACATCCTGTCTCCTCCTGTGATGCTTGCAGGGAGCTATCCTCTTTCTTTCGTTCTTTCGTCCCTGTCTCAGACCCAGCTCATTATTCATCACATAGGCGAAACCTATGCATTACCAATGCTTGTATTATATCTCAATCTCACTCCGAAGGTATTCAAGCGCTTAATGTTTATTTTGGATCATTTTGTAGGATCCTTCCCATTGCTGCTTGCCGTAGCTAGAGAGTGAACCTTCTTGAGTTCCAGAACTGCTTTTGTGCTTTCCTATTCGGGTTCTGTTTCTACATAAGCTGGGTTACAAGATCATTCTGCAGTCCATTTATTCGTAGCTGTCCATATTTACTGTATGTTGTTTCATTACTTCATGCACAACACTATTTTTCAGGGATAAAATAGCATGCTCTTACTCCCCAAATATCGCTCCCCCCAGTCTACCTCTCTTCCCCCCAGTCTACCTCTCTCTTCCATAAACTTTCATACCATACGATGGAGCCTATGGGTCCACACACCTATTCCATCAAATACCCCCCTTACCTCTCAAAAAAGGCGGCCAAAAGCTTCAAACATCGTCTACTAAAATCGCATCCAGAAACCACATCTCTGACCCTTATTTTTCGAATAATACAGGACACATAACAAACGACATCATATTCTACACCAAAAGGAGACCACAATGGCGGAAAGCCTTTCTCGCCCTATTCTCAATTGCATCAACCAGACAAAACTCCCTCTCCATTCTACAAAGCAACGGTTACCTTTACCATTTATCATAATGGGATTATCCCCATGCAGGCAGCAGACCATAATTTGAATTTACTGGATAACATCTTCCCTAGCATCAAAGCAAATGTGGCAAGACCCTACTCCACCCCCCCCCACTAACCATTCCTCTAACCCTCTGTCAGATTCCACGCCTAACTCCTCTTCCAATCATTGCCCTTTGGTATCTCACTCTACATATACATCCACCTCAGACCTACCCGACACCCCATCTAATGACATATGCCCACATAATCTCCACTCCTTCCCCAGCTCCACCGCAATCTCTACTAAATCCACCTCGCCTATCACTAGCATCACCTAGACCCCAGATCTCCCTCATGCCCCCGCATCCTCAACCCCCCCTCCCCGTCTCCACAATCGCACCTTCACCCAACTCATTGTGGGCGCTGCCCCAATCTCCTCCTCCTACACACTTTCTCCAGATCCATTCGCCATTCAATCCTCTCCCTCTCCCTGCACTATAAATCTCACCGTTCCTCCTCCAATGGCTCCCTCACGTCCCATCTTCACTTCCCCCCTCTCTAATCACCACCACTCTACAAGTATATCACACAACGAATTAGACCCTCCTAAAGTACACATCAACACCCCTTCTCATCCTCTCTCCCCCACCCCTGCCCTATGGACTCCCACAGCGAAATACCATCATGCATCGAATCAGCTCACCTCTTGCCCCTGGACACCACACCAGCAGTAACCCCTCCTCATCTTACCACAGTTCAGGCCATCAACATGATAACTCCGACACCTGACCCCAGACTCGATGTGATACTTCTATCCTTTCAACAAATAAAAGAGGACATCCAAACGCTGCATGACTTGATCCGGCATCAACCCATCTCACTAACTAAGCCTATGCATCGGCAATGCTCTACCCCCCTACCTCAACTCCCCAAATAGAATACAGTACCTTACCCTAATGCCTCATCCCGCTCGACTAGGGAAAAGTGAGACCTATCTCCAAGTGAGCTCACTTTCCTGCATCATTCCTACGAACTCCCTTCCCTTCCCTCTACACCAGCATATACAGACGACAAACAGAAACTGTCCTTAATCCAGCCCAATGCATCCAGAAGTATAAGACATGCCCCCAGAGGTATTGACGAAAATAACCTCAAAAGAATTCCCATCTCCCATGACTAGATCACCACTTTGACCAAGGCCCAGCTAAAATGTATCCTACTAAACTGTAGAACAGCATCTCGGCATGTACCTTCATCGAACACATCATGGATATTTCAGCAACAAATGTCGGTAATCAGACTACTCAGATCTTCCTGGGGGACTTCCGCCTCCACTGGAAGGATCTAAACGACCCAGAGATCAACAGCCTGAAAGCTTTCCTGTCCGACCTCAACCTGTCCCAAATTTGCGATAGTCTCACCCACGATAAGGGCTCAACCCTTGATCTAGTGATCTCCAAAGTAGACTCTATTCACTCGAATCTTCCTTGGTCCGACCATCACATAATCACTTTCCATATCAAAGAAGTAGTTAAATTACTCTCTATCCAACCTAAGAGAACAAAAATCTGGAGGAGATAACCTCAATCCTACCACACTCGCAACCGCCAGCCACATCTTCAAGCCACCACTGGATGGCTTAGATGATGTAAAGGACTTGACGAATCACTACTTCAACTCCATGAACACGATACTCGATGACCTAGCACCCCTACAATTGAAAAGAGTCACCACAAAAGACGCAAACCCTTGGTACGATGGTAGGCTAAACGATGACAGAAGATCCCTGAGAGCATTTGAAAGACAATGGGGATCCTCTCCATCCGCTGCCCACCTCAAACTACTAAGAAGCACCAGAAACTCCTATTACAGAAAGATAAGACGCTCAAAAGCAGACTTCATATGTAAACAATTAGACCAAGCCAAGAACTGCCCCAAAAAACTATTTGAAATAATCAAAAATCAATCAAAGGGAGTCTCCCACTCCCCACAAGCTGGTCTAGAAACACTCCCCAATTGCGAGGAGCTTGCAGCCTTTTTCAATATAATGACTGAAAATGTAAAGACAGACCTACGTAACGACCTACTATCCCACACCCACACACACAGTACTACCACACTGACCATACCAGTGACCCCGCCTAATTGCTCTTCAAAGTTCGACCTCAAGAACAACGCTTCCTGGTCCACCTTCAACTTCTACAGTGAAGATATTATCTTAAATACGCCCATGGCCATGAATCCCTCTAACCATTTCACAGATCCTCTCCCTGCATCCCATTTAAAGACCTTCCTGCCACAGCTAGTGCTGCTATGGAACAGGATTATAAACACCTCTCTTCTTCAAGGAACCATCCCCGACATCCTCAAAACTGGTCAGGTATCCCCCATTCTAAAGAAAGTATCAGCTGACCCGTCAAACTTGATTAACTATCACCCTATATCCAACATTTCGACCCTGGCCAAATTGCTCGAAAAATGTGTCCACATGCAGTTTAGTAACCACATCGACTACTTCAATCTGTTAGATCAATTCCAATCAGGCTTTTGATCGGGGCATAGTACCAAATCAGCCATGACCAACATCATAGATGACGCCCTACAAATACTGGATCAAAACAAAGTCTGTTTGTTAATCCTACTTGACTTATCCTCAGCCTTCGATACAGTCAAACACAGCAACTTACTAGACCTCTTAAAACATAGAATGGATTTATCTGGAACAGTGTTAAACTGGTTCACTTCTTTCCTCCAAGACAGAATGCAAAGATTCAAGATTAACCAATCATTATCCAATCCCACCCCAGTCACCTTGGGAGTACCCCAGGGATCCTCCCTCCCCCCTACACTCTTCAATCTGTTTATGGAACCACTCACTGAGCTTCTCAACACCTCAAACATCCAATATCACATGTACACCGACGACACACAGCTCTACATTAAGATCGACTCTATTGAAGACATCAAGTCCCTTAACTCAATGCTCCTAAAAACACAGATCTGGCTGGCAAACAACCATTTAAAACTTAACACACAAAAAACTGAATTCCTCCTTATCGCTCCCCCCAAACAGACACGATCCGCGAATGAATGCAGCACCTAACTGCACTCGACGGTCAACCTTGCATTATTGAGTCTGTGAAATCCCTGGGAATAACTCTGGATAACAATCTTAACATGCAGAAACACATCAGCGCAGCTACTAAAGCAACCAATTTCCAGATGAACACACTAAGAAGACTGAAACCATTCATACCGGCGAATGACTTTAAACAGGTAGTCCAACCCCTAGTAATTCCCAGACTGGATTACGGGAGTGTCGCTCTCTGCGGCCTTCCCAGATCAACAACCGCTCCGCTGAGAGCCTCAATCAATGCAGCTGCTAGACTCATCACAGGCTCCAGAAGAAATGGCCACATTTCCCCCGATCTCCGTGCCCTCAACTGGTTACCTTTTGAGGCCAGAATCCAGTTGAAAATCTCATGCATGACTCATAAGGCATTGCACCAAAAAACACTGAGATACCTTGCCGAAAAACTAGTACTATCTGGTGGTAGCAGAACTACTAGGAGCGCTGATAATCTTCTACTAAAAACACAACGTTTCTCCCCCAAAAAAACTTACAATCGTACCTTCTCAGGAATGGCCCCCAGGATCTGGAACGCCCTGCCCCCAGAAACAAGATTGAATCCGTCCGCTGCTTTCTTCAAAAAAGAAGTCAAAGCGATCCTCTTATCCAGATTCACCTGAACTTTCTTATATATTCTTGTTGATATGTGCTAGTCGCTAAATTTTTTCCATATATGTACTCGCTTAACCCATTGTATTCTAAACATTCTACTCCTCCATTGAAAGAAAGATGGAGGTTCCACTTGTAGCCAAACAGCCGCAATACATAATTTTGCTACATTCATAGCAATAAATATTAAGTGACGGTATTTAAAGCAAGCTCCACCCCTCCTGAATTGCACATCCGACCCCAACAGCTTAGTTACAGCAGTTATAACCATCGGTTTGCCAATCATGTCACTGTTATGGCTGTCTTTTTGCCAGCTCCCTGGAGAAGGAGAATGATGGAGAGTGACTCCAGCCTATCACCCTCGTAGTATAGGGATTAGGCCGATAGACAGGGACCCTGTCTTACAGATATAAGGGCATTTTCGTGCCAATTCCCTTAGAGTAAGGCTTATGAAGTTAAGTGAGGGGTTAGATATATAAGTATTAGTCATGATTTACTCATTTGCTAACATGCCGATCTGTTTCTCATGGAGCTATGCATATTATGGGCTCCGTAGGCCTTAAACGAGACAGACTCCATTTTGCTTTCTGCCCGGTAGCTCGAGAAGGCTTTCTAGGTGAAATGTAATGTTTTAGTTTCAAGCTGTTGTTCGCTTGGAGAGAACCGGTTCAGGCTGACCCTTATCGAAGGAATGTATTTTTCTCCACTCCGAAGACACAACTTCAGGCCGGCCGGCTGGGAAAGTGTCCTTGGTACGGGGAGGTACAAGAATTTGGTGGGCGGCAGGTTACTGGCCGTGAATTTCCATGAAGGAACGGGCTTTGATATTAGCGAAGGTGTTAGTCTTTTCAGTTAGTCAGTCCGTAGGCGGCATCTAGCCGTTAGCATCTCTGCTATTATTCACTTTCATGGTGGACAAGTCGCCATCTTTGAAGTCGGAGAAAGATTTAAGACCGAGACTCTCTGAAAACAGACTGAACGAGAAGTGGCGCGAAGCGCACTAATGCAGAGAGAGAGAGAGAGAGACGGTAGCTAATTAACAGCAAGGTTCCGAGGTCCTGAGGGAGAGCAGACGAGTTTGAGCCTAACTGTGCAGACGTGTACTTGTGACGGCTGAGGGTGACTGCAAGGCGAGCCAGGACCCAGAGACGAGACAGGAGCCTAGATGACTGCCGAGTCCCGATTTCCCATTAACCAGGTGATGTCCGACCGACTCTTATAGTGCGTGCACTCTAACCTTTATCTTTTATTCTCTTTGCAAATGTAATGCTGCATAGTAATGTGATTTATGCCTATTGTTAATAAATACCCTAATTCATATAGAATTATCGTGTACCTGGTGCTTATGTTCAATCTTGGTAAATGGCACTTCTAGTTAGGCACTATTTAGACGAACGGATGAGAAATCCCGATCCGATAAGTGGTAACTAAATAAGGAGGGAGTGAGTGGACCTTTGATGTCGTGAGCACAAAGTACATTATATAATCTGAATCCATATCCAAAGTTATTACTTTGGTTTTATCCTAAGTAGATTGCTGAGATATCATCCCAATAACGTTTCATAGGAATGTGGTCGTCGTTGATATGCGGCGTTAATGAGAACGATAGGGAGGATACTATCGTGTAAAGCCACCGGATTGTGGTATAAGATAAGTGAGAGCGCCAGGAGGGATACTGGCGTGGATGTTTCGCAGGATCGCGAACGCTTGGAAAAGGGAGCATTGGGTTCTGCAGGCCCGTGTGTAGACACGCCGGATTGTGTGTCAGATCTGCCCTAGGGTAGAACGGTCTGGGTCGGGGCGACCGCGAGGCCAACTGATGTGAATAAGATATTGTAAAAAACTCCATATATGTATATTGTTATTCCCCATTCTTAGGTGCGATCTGTATATTTATCTGTATAGCTACTCATTGTGAATACGATCTAAGAAGGGAAGGTGAGTACGTTTTGGCTGGGTCACAGGGGCCCCTGGGGGCTGATCCCATCTAGACAGGAAATCCAGCCATTACAGTCACTTAAGAATTTTTTAAGATTAGCTGTAAAAATTCTCAGCTTCCCAGTTTATTTAATCTTGAGTTCAGCCTATATGCGGTAAAAGGGGTGAGGAAACGCAAAATTGGTAGGGACTTATGGGGGCCCATTGCTGATTATATGAATGTACCTGCATGAAGCAAGAATTTTACGGATTCATGTACTGTTTTTCTTTGATTATGCTGTGGAATAAAAAATATAAAAAATAAAATTAAAAAAAACATTGTATTCTTATGTATTTGTCAATCACCATTATGTGCCCTGTAAAGAGCTCTGATACCCGCAAGGGTTTTGTTAGCGCTATACAAAACTGTCAAAATAAAATTAAATAAATACATTAAATAAAATACTGATTCCAATTAAATAGCACAAAATCTACATAGCTGTGTTTTTAAACTTTTTGCTAGATCTTACTTTGCATACAAAACACTTTAATGACACAAAGTAGATAATCTCAAAAAGGTAACCTGCATTTGCTGAGGTTCTCTAACAACATTCCACCTGTAACTGCTGCCCACAGGACATTTATTAGCCTGACAACTTGAATTGCAGCTTTCAATACTACTTGTTTTTAAAGCACATGGGGGCTTCAATTCAAAGTATTGAACAGTATTTTTGCAATGGCATCAGTTTAACATTTGTTAATGTAGAGCCATTTTCACTGTTTACAGGCCATCAAATTGAAGTCTTTCGTAACTTTTAAAACTTATGATAAGATCTCTTCCTAGCAAACAACCTTCTACAAGTAACACTAGCAACAATGCTTGCATTTCACTTTCTTTGCTTTGCCTCCAATAAGGCTGCCCGCATTTGCTGATGTGCTCTGGCGATGATCTTACCCATAACTAATGCCCCTAGGACGTTTACAATATTATCCCCCGCAACAGGAATTGCTTCTTTCAACATTTCTTTTTTAAAAGCTCTTGCCGCCTTCATTTCAAAATATTAGACTGTATTTTCCAGCTGGAGTTAGTTTAACATGT
Source organism: Lissotriton vulgaris (assembly GCF_964263255.1). Classification (NCBI taxonomy): domain Eukaryota; kingdom Metazoa; phylum Chordata; class Amphibia; order Caudata; family Salamandridae; genus Lissotriton; species Lissotriton vulgaris. The sequence goes on from NC_141697.1 coordinate 571,066,202, forward strand.
GTTAATGTACAGACATTCTTAAAGTTATTAAAGGGTCACAATAAGGCTAAAAAACATTGTCGGATGTATTTGATTTTTGCTCACCAAGCTAATACTTACTACAGCAAAAAAAAGTATCATTAAAGTTGAAACATATTGTTTGTTACTTTAGGCATTAGGAGAGTAAATGATTTCCCAGAATCACAGGATGTTGAACCGACGCTGGGACAGGAACCCTGATTTACATCTTGCTGTGTCGGCAGGTTTGTCTGTAACATCACCTTCTCTCTAATTTACTAAAAGGTTAATGAAGGTTGCCTCAAAAAGGAGGCCTATGCAAATACACACCAGGAAGCCAGGAATGATTCTTACTTCACCCCCTACCTAGCCCTCCATAGCCCCAGGGCAATAGCTTTGCAGGAGAAGGGTCAAGAAAAGGACACTGCTACTGCAGCTCCAGTGGGGCCCCAGGTGTGAATGGCCCATTGCCATAAAGTCCTGCCACCCCCACCCCCCCAGCAAGGCCTCTGGAAAATCCCACCCTCCATTGCCTGAGTGTGATGGCCTGGCAAGGGAGGGGGCAAGACACTGCTTCTGGCCCAAGCCGGCCCCACGGGCTGAGTGGGGCCGAGGTAAGAATGGCCAAACAAATGGAGCAACACCTGGCCCCCAGTAAGGCTGATTGTCAATCTAGCCACCCTCGCCTGCCTACCATTGAATGAAGTGTGATGGCCTGGCAGGGCAGGAATGAAACAGAGACCCTTAAAAAACCAGCCCATATGTCAACCTTAGGCACCGGCCCTTCAACCAATGCCCGACTGCCCACCGTCCCAATCCGACCCTATCATAGCAGTGTTCACCGACAGCCGTGCTAGGGTGGTGGAAGATAACATTCTCTTAACAAAGATATTCAGCCTCTTGGATTCCCTATCAAGTGGAGTGGTAGGGAATGAGTTGAGGTTAATTCTGGGTGTGGAGGCTTGGACCACCAAGCTCTCCGGGGTGGGGTGCTGGGAAAGGTACTAGGGTCCCCAGGAGAAGGGCGATGATGGAGGGCAATCGTCCTATGCACAGGAGCCCCTGTGATGGGTTTGGAGCAGGCTCCAAGTAGGATGTCTGTAAGGGCTTCATTGAAGGGGAGTAGGGGTTCAGAAGGGGCTTGGCTTGAGTATGGAATTCATGGAGCGCGACTGGTGCCGAGGGCAAACCTGCCGGTCATCGATCAAGTAGGGCTCTTAGCATGCCTGTGGGGCCCAAAGGTGCCTAAAAATGAAGTGTATGGCTTCGTAGAACTCCTTCAACTGGGCGGGGTTGCTCCAGCTGCGGGAAAATAGGGGAAGTGCGGAGCGGACCCAGGTTGAGGCTCTGCTGATTTGTGTAGTTTGGAGAAGATTAAAACCTTCGGATTCTCTGACGAAGAGTTTTCTAAACTCATTGGACAGAGTACCTCCAATGAACGCCAGTTTTCCCTAAATAAAACAGATAACGATTAATGGTTCAAGCTTCTGAACCTCAAAAAGAAAGCTAGAAGGACAGTCCCACGATGAGTTTATGCTAGCATATTTAAAGGCTGGGGTCATTCCTAACGGACTGCGGGTAAGAAATATTCCGGGCCTCTTTATAGAAATAAGAAAATTCCTTGAACGATGGTCTCTTATTGCTAACCGTTGTTCGAGGGATCTTATGATCTTGATCATCGAGACTGCTCGCAAGGTGGTTGACTCGCTCCTGAAAGGAATAGCTGAAATTGAGGAAACTCTAAATAGAAAAACCTCAGTAGAAGAGGCTAAGAAGAAATTGGAAGAAGGTAATTCTGAATTGGACTCTTTTAGCGACTACCTAGTGAAAAAAAAACGAAAAACTTAAAAAAGACATTAGTTTATTTTCTGAGGAAAAGGTATACCCATATTTGGGTGCACAATACTATAATACCCCAAGAGATCAGGGTTATCAAGGAGACTATCCATATTGGTACAATAAAAAGATATTGACTTTCTCTGAGTCCTCTGATTCTGAAGGAGAAGTAGGATCCAACTACACCAAGGGAAATAATTTCAGGAGACCGACCTTTGACCAATACAACAGAGGCAACCGTTTTTTAGGGAACAGACAATATACCCCGAGGACCAGGTTCAGATCTCAAGGCAGGGGTCAATACCAACAGTACCAACAATCAGAAGATCAATATTATCCTGAGAGTTACCCTCGACATCCACAAGGGAGAAGGAATCATTATTGGAGACAATGAACCCCTTAAGAGAAAAGCTATCAGAGCTAGAGACAATAGAGACACCTGGCCAACGGGACATTATTCCTATTTTTAATTTATCGAAGGTCCCATTTGATAATCATACTTTGAGTTTGTTATCAAGGGGCTTATCCTTTGTCCCAAGTATTGGACTCAATAAATTTGAACTAAATCGAGACATACAATCTTTCTTCAGAAAGATTAGATTAAAACATGTTTTGAAAACCATGAACCACCCTCCACTATTAATGTCTCCGGAGTACGTCCAGATTCTACTTTTATACCTACCTTAGACGAAGTGGGACCAGAGGTAGGTATTTTTGAAAGGATTGTGTGCACCAAGATTCATAACTTGACTAAGTTTGTTCCCAAGCCCATCTACAATCTGGATTATGAGGAGTATATGGCACTCAAGACACTATCTAATAATCAGGAAGTTGTGTTTAAGCCCTGCGATAAGGGAGGAGGGATCTTTGCCTTAGATAGCAAAGAGTATCAAACTCAAATTGAAGCAATGCTTAGTATCCCGGAACACTATCAACGTGTGAACCTTTATCCAGGAAAGAGAATTAAAAATGACATCCTGTACTTCACTGAAAGAGCATTAGATAGGCGCACTATTTGCCAACAGGAATTTGAGTACCTTAATCGGCCCTATACTAGTATACCAGTGCTCTACGGACTACCTAAAACACATAAAAGTGTTTTGAAACCCCTATATAGGCCTATTGTTTTGACAATTGGCTCGATTACCGAGCCATTGTCGAAATATGTGGACAAATTTTTAAGGCCATTAGTACAGGCGCTCCCAGCGAACATTAGAGACACAGGACACTTGATTAATCGTATTGAGGGACTTACATTTAACCATCATTCCGATATCCTAGTCTCTATGTATATAGAGGCGCTTTATACTGACATCCCCCAAAGGGGTGCATTAGAATCAGTTAAAAAGGCCCTGGATAGGAGTAACAACACGATGGATAATCTGTTTATTTTGGAATGCCTGAGTACAGTCCTGCAGGAAAATTATTTTGAATTTAATAAATCCATCTTTAAGCAGGTACAAGGTGTGAGTATGGGCGCAGCTTGCACCCCTAATGTGGCTAACATTTATATGGGAGAGTTTGAGGATCGCTGTATTTTCAATGAAATTGCCCCTTTCTTTGAAAATATTTGTCATTGGTATTGTTTTATCAATGATATTTTTTTCATTTGGAGGGGGCCAGAAGAACAGCTAGAAGAGTTTATTTTGTGGCTCAATTTATGCGATCCACATCTTAAATTCAGTACAAACACCATCAGAAATCAGATTGAATTCTTGGACATATGGATTAAGGCCGTGGAGGGAGTGATCGAAGTATCACTTTACACTAAACCAATTGCACGTAATACGTTGCTTCAATATCAAAGTTTTCACCCCCGCAGCCAGAAAGGTGGTATTCCATTCAGCCGATTTTTAAGGCTGAGGCGTAATTGTACTAATATATAAGCAATTTTGAGATCCATGCCGAGGAACTGAGAGGCAAACTACTCAGACGTGGCTATCCCCCTAGACTCCTCAAAGAATCCTACAAGAGGGCAAAATATTATAACAGAGACGCACTCCTGGATAGTAATAAGGATGACAGTGAGTGTAAATTGGTCTGTGTTACACGTCACTCCAATATTAACAACCAGTTACGTCAGATTATTTGTTCCCAATGGCACATCCACAATTCAGACCAGGGAGCTTCAATACCCAAACCAGTCTTTGCATTCCGTAGGAAAATAAATCTGCGGAATCACTTGGTTCACTCTAAATTTAACACCACAGTGCTACCTTTCCAGAGGTCCATCACAGGGGAGAACCCCATCTATGGCACACATAGATGTGGCAATTGCCATGCCTGCAGTTCAGCGATCGTTTCTGCAGAACTAGTATGGGGGTAAAAGTAAGTTCATTATGAAGGAAATGACAAACTGCAGATCGGCCAATGTGGTCTATCTCATACTATGCTCCTGCCCTAAGGATATGTGGGTGAAACGAGCAGGGAATTTCGTACCCGATTGAGTGAACATAGATCGGCCATCAAAAAAAACCAAAAGTGGCACATTGGCAGGAGAAACAACATTCACTGTCTGACATTAAATGGAGGATTCTTGAGAAGGTCCATAAACCCCATGATAATAACATCAATGCCTTTCGAGCGAAAAGAGAGGTTTATTGGATTTACACCCTACAAACAGCGGCCTCAGGTTTGAATGAATCCATTCCTTGGCATAATGCACTGTTATGATCATTGTACACCCTTCTGGTTACCTGGGTGTCTATCCATCGTTTATGATCTGGATCGTGAGGTTATTTTCCTGGGTGTGTCTACTCGGGCCCTTTTGTACCATTCATTCTCTATTCTTTCCGGTTTTTAGTGCTGCCTTATTGCTATTTCTGCCCCTCATTGGGTTGTTCTTTGGCAGAGATATATGTACCTGTTAATCTGGATACTTGACACTACATTCTATTTGGGACACGGCCGTCCCTCCTTTTGAGGTATTTTCTATTTAATTACTTTTTATTTCTTGACTTTTTTCTGTTTGCTTTATTATGTTCCTTTTGCGTGCATTGGAACGTAGAACATCCTTTTGGACATATGGATTCGAGAGTTATGTCTGTTGGCATCGGACGTATCCCTGGATATTGACCATATTTTACTTAGTGCCCGTGTAGTGTAGTGTAGTTCCTATTTTTCCAATAGGCTCTGCGCATTGGAATAACATAAACAGCAGTGTAGACGTAGGACTGAGGTCATCTAAGTCTCTACTGACTATGTTAGACTTAATTTAGGTTTGCGCCAGCTAGCTCAGAGGTCACTAGAAACGTTCTTGAATGAATAGGGAGGGATGAACTTCCCTGATTCAGACGAGAAGGAATTCAGTTTCTGACAACCGCATAAACATGACAACTTTGCTTCCTCAGAATGAGAGTGTATCTCTAGAGTCGTGTGAAAACAATAGGCAGCTATTTCCCTCAGTCAGCCATGCATACTTAGTTTCACCAGAGTGCAGAGAAATAGAGAGACAGGCGTTTTCAATAAAAGGTGTTATTTATTGAGCAGTCTTCTTTCTCATGCAAGAGAAATGAATTGCCACAATTGCAATACTTATCATAAAGTAAAGTGCGTACAGTAAAAGTAGTATTATGAAATAATACTGTAAAAGCATTGATATGGTTTCTTAGCCATATGGTACTTTAAAATGGATAAAACATATACATACATAAAAACATTGACTAACGTACTCAACTGGTGCTTCTAACTACGCCTACCCCAGTGTACCTGACCTAAGCCTAATACTTGGCAAGGAGTAAGTAAGTAGCAGTTTAAGTTAAGTTGGTTAAGATTGTTTTGCCAAGAATCTGCATCAAGAATTCTCCTAAGGGTTTAGTCAGCTCCGTACCTTGGTAATAGAATGTGGGAGGTCTGGTATCTCTTTCTTCAGGACTCGATCTCCCAGCAACCCGCAAGGGTAGGCTGGAAACACCGGAGCTGGATTTTCTCAGCTGGAGAAAAAGACAGCGTCTCTCTCAGTGTGTCAAACGGGAGGGGCGGCTTCCGTGGGCTCTCGCATCAGCTGGGCTCTCGGGTAAGTAGATAGCCGCTCTGCTCCAAACCACCGCATGTTTGCTTAAGGCAACTGTTGGTATATTTATACCTGAAAGGTGCCGAGTTTGACGTAAGGTTGGACTTAAGACGTCACTAAGAACTAACAGTTCTTTCTGGACTTCAGGAGTTCTTGTTCAAATCAAAACAAAAGCAGGGGGGATTTCCCGGGCTGCTGGAGGCTTGGTTTGTTTAAAGAACGCGTTGTGCCTTCTAGGAGTCAATGGGAGTAGCCGTGCTGTGCTTTGGACTGCATGGGCTATTACTGAATATGGATATGATTCTTATGCCTCCACAAGGATATTATTGATTATAACCACATAAGGGCTTGAATCGGGAATATCGAATTAGGGTCCTAGATAGAAACACGACACCCACTCCACGGATTAATGTCCATCATTACTAAAAAAACTAAGCAATATTAAACATATAACGATGTGTGTTTTCCAACCCACCTCAAAATACATATTTTGCATTTGAAAATGGTATATGGTAAATACACGAAAATGAGTGTTGGTACTGTACGCTTTTCAAGCAGTGTCATCATTCAGTTAAATGCATATTTATATCAGCTGAATGAATTGCGAAAATTACACATGAAATGGCTCTTAATACAGAAAAGAAAGTCGATACGATTCCATCACATATTTATACAAAATGCTGTATATGTGCTAGAGGCTGAGGTAAAATATTGTCTCTAGTATCCTAAAAATAGAAGCTCTGTTCTCTAAGAATAGTTCTACTTTAAGCAGAGTCTCATGTGGCAAAAAAAGGTAAATATTTTGGAAAATGGACAAAAATAATTTCGCTTTCATGGGAAAAATAGTTCCAAATATTTTCGGTAGCTTTGTTTATCAAAAGTGAAGGCCGAATTCAGAGTTCAGGGAACGCTGTGTGCTTGTTAAAAATTGTCATTCTCGTTACTCAGGGGAGAACATCATTTCAGACAGACTCGCAAAAAATTGGTCTACCACATCAGGTGAAAGTTCGACCAAGTTCAAAAATGCTGCAACTATGCAGTTCTCTACGTGATTGCTATCATTGATGTTAGGATCAGCAATGCTCACAGAAAGTTGTACCTGTTTGGTGCTGCTTTCCTCTCGTACCTCACCGCCACCTACTCGTAGTGGTGAAGTCTCAACGAATGCCGTCATCAGAATCAGTAGCCGCTGGGGACAACACAATTCATGAGTCGTTACAGGACCTAGCAAAGTATCGATATCCATTGGTACTGTTGATGGTAGTGTAAGACAGACGTCCAACACGCATTCTTCTCCGCATAGCAGACATCGAAGCACTGGTAAGATGCAATCTTGCCAGATCGGTCTGAATGAAAGAAACCAGGTTGTATTCAGATCTCTTAGCCGGGCCAATCGAGGACCTTAGTGATACGGTCTCGGTATCGTATTGCTAGGATCGTTTCTTCCATCGTTGCTGGAGTCTTGTCTGTGGATTGGCTTGCCATATCGGTGCAGAAGGAGCAAAAATAAAATTCCTGCCACGAGTCCCAAGATTAAGGGTAGGCCGCCAAAGACAGAACTGACAAAATTCGGGAAGATGCCCAGAACTGTTTCAAAGGGTGCTAACAGTCCTGAAAAAACTGTCTTAAATACATGTGCGATGCCACTGGTATCAGACATGTTTAAGATTTGGCTTAACATTTCTATGAAATGCATGGGGCAATTTGTCGATAAAAGGGAATGTATCTCTGACGATGTCCTTGCCACTTGCAGATCATACATTTCTTTGGATGACGTTAAAGGCACAGTTGTCTGTAAAAGAATAGACTTCATTCTGCTTAAAGTATCAATTCGAATAGAAGAGATATTCAAGGAAGGCCATAACGCAGCCCCCATATCTGGATTGCTGTGTGGATACAATACTTGCATACAGCAAATGGCCCTGGCAGTTACGGTCATCAGATAGGCTTTTCCTGGCAGCATGCCACAACAGCTGTGGTCACTCATTAAAATGTAACTGCCGTTAGAAAGTGGTCTAAAAAATGGCTCTATTTGTTTTGCAGGGGTGCCATGCAGGTGACATGAAAGGTTATTCGAAGACCCTTCGCAGGCTCCATGCAAATTAATACCTTGACACCGAAGTGTACCGCTTAGTGATTTTTTACAATTGTCACCACTAAGGAATACCTCATGTTTCCCTTCACTATAACATCTGTGTGTATAAGGTAAATCCCAGGTTGATTTGATGTATTCTTTACCCAACCTTTCATACTGGCCTGCAGGTAAATACTCTTGGCAGTATTTAAACTGGAAAGTTGTTATCGGAATTGTTATCGTTCCGTGTATTATCCATTCAATGACAGGTCTCTCTGACATTGTCAATGGTAATCTCTCAAGTTTTTCAATGCTCAGAATCGTATAGTCTGCTCCTTTTTGTGCCAAACTGATTTGTTTATCAGTAAGGTTAAAGATACCGAATAATGACGTTGTGTTGATTAAACGCCATGGCACATAGCCTGAACGCAGATTTTGCAACGTCCAACCAAGTTGTACAATAGAACGTAATTGAGACTGACCATGTTGTAACATTAGTAAGTCTTGTTCTATTATATCAAAAGCGGATGATACAATGCTGTCCAGTGAATATATTCTGGAGGACAGAGTTATTAACCCATTGTCCACTACAGAAAGTGATTTTTCCAAATTTATACGATCAATTTCCCGTATTTTTTCTGTTGTTTCAATTTGCATTACTTTTCAAGCTTCGTTGTACGCAGCGTATATACCAGCCGATATGAAACGTTTTTGACGCTGTTTGCGTGGTCCCAGTATGAAATCACGCAAGTCAGCACCGTCTTTAAGTAAAGTCAAGTGTTGCTTAATTTCAGCCAGTGTGGATTTCTCTAGCCACTCAAGGCATAGTTTCCCTACACGGTATGTTGTAACTATCCCTGGATGTTGTCTCTGGGATTATCTTGGGTCTGGCCTGGTCATTTTGAACCCCTGTGTTTTGTTCAGGAATCTATCTTGACAGTTATTTGTGTCTGTTGGCCAGATCAACCACTTTTTCCAATCAGGATGTGTTCTGTTTTGGTGTAAAATATGGGATACGTCTATCTCCACATCTGTAGTGCTATCACTATCAGTTCTGGGTTTTGGAATAGACGGTGTATTTAAGTCTTTTATCTTAGCTAGGCCAAGACAAGTAGTTTGTTGAATTGTGTCATTCAAGAATATCATTTGTTCTGGGATCATGCGGGCCCTAAATAATGCTTCTAGGCCTTTTACTTGCCAATCTTTGGAACCCCAGATCGTTTTTGTTTCAATGGCATTTTTCCAAAATTCGAAACCAAATGTAGACATTTTGTCATAACATTTTTCAGAATAAATCAATTTAGTATTTGTCAACATTGTTTTCATTCCTGTCCTAAATAACATTTTAAAATAAAACGTTTCTGGATCACTGTTATTAAACCCTGAGAAGTTATGGAATTTCTCATAAAATGTTTTCGAACTGCCTTTTGGCGGAGTTGGACAGTATTCCCATAGGTTATAAGATAAAACATTTCTAGTCTGTGCAGTTTTATGTAAATAGTGATCACCATAATGATTATAACAGTATAACTCTTCATAATTCGATGAAACCTGTAAGTAATCATGTTCTGTAAATTTGGCTGACATTACTAAATCTGACATCATATTATTAATGTTTTCAAAGTCCCAATCATCAGAGAAGGTACTTGGTGTCACAAAGTCACTTAATGAAACCTTAAACTGGTGTGGATATTTCAAGAGCTCAACCGGGCCAAAAATGTCATAATCAGTTCTGTCCCATGCTACCCCACCGGGTATTGGATTGGCTGAGATGTTTACTGATGACAGTTCTCTTTTCTCGATGTGGGAGGATGTGTGAGGCTTTAGGACCAAGTTGATGTTCTGACTTGCTGTGTCCATTGTACTATATTTTCCATCTATGAATTTTCCCAAACATAGAACCATGATGAGCCAAAGCAGGAGAGTATGTACACCTAACACAATCCAAAATTCAATCCATGGTGAAATCAGATATGTTTCTTTTAGTTGGTGGAAAAGTTCAATTACTTTGTCTTTGAAAGTTTTTGTTGGAGGCGTTTCTTCATGCTCGCTTGGATCTTCAGAGAGGTCGTCGAAGTTGATGAAGTAGCCAGATGCAGTTCTGTCAATTGTTGGAATTATTTACGGATTTTCATTTGCTTTTGCATTTTTCTTTGTTTCATTAGCATAGTCAGAGGCTACATCATTGTAGATTGGTGTTTCTTGACGAACTGTTGCAATTTGGGTTTCAAGAGGCACAAGTTCCATGGCATTATTGCATAGTCCTTTTTTATTCACTGCAGGTTTATCAAATGTGATTAGTCTCTCAGTATGAGCCTCTTGGATTGGAGAAAATTTCAGTATTCTGCTATTTCTTGGGAGTCCACTGGGCCTACTACTTATTATTGGCCACATGATTGTGGTTTTACCAGGTCGATGGATACAACTCTGTTCTCCCTTTTACCAGCAAGCGGCGGTAGTACAACTGATCTTGTTCCGCTGACAGCTAAGACAGGTACTGCTTTCCTGTAAGAAGGCCCAAATTCCTTCTTCACCGCGATCTTCTCTCTGACCAGATCCCCAATCTTTGGAATCCAGACAGGTCTTGCTGGGACAGGTGGTTTTTCTTCAGTGGCTGTCAGCTGTTGTTTCAACTTTATGTTACTCAGGTTTTTCTTGTTTCATTTAAATCCTGTAAAACAGCCAAACGGTCTTTGATATCAAAGGATTTTTCTTCTACCACTGAAGTGTGACAATCAAGGTCCTGAATGTGCATTCTAGTGCCGAACAATAGTTCGTATGGAGTGAAACCTTTTAGAGAATTTCTTGGCAGATTATTAAGACTACGTTGGACACTTGTTAAATGTTTGACCCACCCAACACCCGAACCTAATACCCTCGCCGTTATAGATTGCTTTATGTCCCGGTTTTTTCTTTCCACTACCGCATTTCCCTCAGGATGGAAGGGAGAAGAGTACCGCAATGCAATGCCCATGCTGTTCATGGCCTCTTTGTAAGCTCGAGAGCTAAACGCAGGACCCTGATCAGAATGTAGCAGGCCAATTGCGTATGTGCCGATAAAGACTCGCAAATCTTTTATAACAGTTCTGGCGTGAGCCGAGCGCTGGGGTCTACATTTATGACTTGACGCAGAAATACGAATCACACACTATTAGTGTGGGGAATTCGCGATCCGCATTTTCAAGCGCCATCTTTAAAGATCTTATTTCAGCTCGCTGAGCTGAACAGTTTCTGAGTGATTCAGTTTTAGTGATCATTGGTTTGAATTTACCAGAGCACCAGCGACCTTTAACAATCGCGCACGCTGCATTGTAGGATTTCTCCTCTACATCGTAGTGTTGTGCAAATCTGTCCATTTAGATTACACATGTGTACTGTTCGAGAGGCAGAATTTCGATTGGCAGAGGATATTCTTGTTCGTATTCTAGATCATCTAGTTTTTTCAGTTTCGGGTCAAAATAGTATTTCACGTCTTCTGTAGCAAGAGAATTTTCCCATTGTATCCATTTTGGATCTAATGCCACTGTATTCAGATTACGTGGACTTGTTAATGCTTCAGGGGCTGATTCTGCTGTATAAACAGATATTCTTTTGCCTTGGGCTAGGGCTCTTTCTTTTGCTACAGCAGTTTGAACCGCTGTCAGAATTTTTTCTGTAGAACTGACTTTCATTTCAGCTTTAGTGTACAAATGAGATTTGTTAGCTATAGGTACCGTTTCTCCCTCATTAGAGGTCAGGTATGTGAATCCGCATCTTCCTGGGATGACTCGGATTACAAGGTTGCGTATGTTTTTGCGAGTTTGTAATTTTGTTTTAGTTAACATGTCTGTTTGTAATGATCTCAAAATCTCTGTGTGTTTCTGAGTCCAATTGATTTGTTTGAAATCTGGTCTTATCAATTCATAGAGAGGTTTAACTCTCTGCATAATTTAGAATGTATGTTCTTCCGAAATTCAGGAAACCTAGTATTGATTGTAAATTCTTCAGCATTTTTGGTGCTTGGAGTACAGCACATTTCTCTAAGAAATTGTCTGCCAGGCTTTTGCCTTCACTTGATAATTCATATCCTAAAAACAGGACAGTTAGATGGGCAATTTGTGACTTTTTAAAGTTGAATTTGTAACCCTCTGATGCAAACCAAAGTATTATGGTGTTCACTCTTTTTAAGTGAGTCTCCAGGTCATCATCTGTGAGATAGATGTCATCGACATAGGATAATGCCTCATCATCATATATTTGTAGTAACTCTGTTACTCTTGCTGAGAATAATCCTGCGCTATTCTTGAATCCCTGTGGGAGTCAGCAAAATTGTTTTTGCGATCCCATTATTGAGAAAGCGGTCAAATACCTGCTTTCAGGTGCAATGTTTTGACAGAAGAATCCATTAGAGATGTCTAATGTTGTTTTATATTTTTTGTGCACAATGTTATTCATTAGTGCTGCACTATGTGAGTTTTGTACTGCAAATGTTTTAAACAACAGGAGTTAAGGTGTCTGTAGTCCAAAACTAGACGATATGACTCGTCTGGCTTGGAGACAGGAAATAAAGGATTGTTCATTTGTGAGTTGCATGTTTCAATCACCCCTTGATATTCAAGTTGATCTAAGATCTCCCTGACTTGTTTTTTAGCTTCTTGTTTAACTGGGTACTGCCTTTGTGCACTTGGCTTATTTTTTAACTGGATTTTGTGGTGAGGAGAGTCCTCATCCCATCCTACATGATTTTTGTATAAAGCAGGAGCTTGGGCCACTGCCCATTTTCTTGCCAATGTGTATTTTTTATGAATCGGGATATGATTCGAGAAGGCAGGCATAATCATTTCTTCGCCTCGAGGGCACTTCCCTGACAAACTCTGGTGGCCAGTCTTTCTCAGCTAACAGGATGTCATAGCCTTTAGAAAGTTTTTCTCAAAAAAGACCTTTTATTTTCCTAGTTTTATCTCCCTCTATACGTAATGTTATTTCATCTAGTTTATGGGGCACACTAACTCGTGTGTCTGCAGTTTCCACTTGAATGTATTAATTCGTGTCCACTGTCTCCAGAAGATTCATCAGGATCTTGCGAGCTATTGTCACTTCTACTGCGCTGTCTAGCATTGTCTGAGCCCACTCTCCGTTTTTTAGTTGTGTCCTCAGAATCCTTGGCATGTTTAATTTTAATACTTGCTACCTTATTTCGGGGAAATTGTAATTTTTTACTTTGATGAGCAGGTTCCTTGTCTTTGGACTTGACGTGCTCTTCTCTGTGTTCTGACCGTCCTCTTCTTTCCGATTTATGTGACGAAGTCTGAAAAGATCGAGAGGGACATGTATCAACATCTTGATATCTATCAGGTTTTTTCAAATTATCCCTATTTCTAAGGTTGTATCTTTTCTCAGAGGGCTCCCTTTGGGGAGACTTGTCTTCTCTGCCAGGAGATCTTTCTCTCCGCTGAGGAGACCTTCCTCTGGACTGGAAACGTTTTTCCCTGGGAGTGGATTGTTTATTACCATCCCAACTCTTTTTGTGGAGTTTTTAAATTATTTTTAATAAATGTTTTTTCAGGATTTTCAGTTAGTTGGGGTTTTACCGGTTTCCCACCCAAACTATCTCTTCCTAGTTCTTCATAGGATTTTTCTATGATTCTGGCGAGTTCACATGGTTGGTCTGCTATATCTGTTTCCTTCAATTTCTGGAGGTACTTTATATCCTCCCTTGCCAATTGAAGTAATTCTCTATATGCCTTTGTTAATTCTTTTAGTTTAACTAGGAGTTATTCGCTTGACATTGTTTCAATGTCTGGTTGTGTTGCGTAGCTGGCTAGAACCGGCACGTGGCTCCTGGTCTACCTAGCGGACCGTGCCTGGTGATGTGATTTTGATGTTTTAGGGCGCCTTTAAACCAGAGCTGGTGCTCTTGGTAATTTAGTGGAATTTCAACGTCCTTGAAAGGAGTGTATTCATCCGGAGGTTCCTCTATTTTGTAATAGTGGAAGTCTTTTGACACAGCGTTTGCTGCTGGAAAATGTATCCATGAATAGAATACCTCTGTCTGCCGATATTCATGTGCCTCTAGCACGAATATGACCGTACCACCTCTTGGTGATAGTCTATTTTCTATAAGTTTAAGAGTTATAGTTCTTCTTATATTGACCAGAATGAGTATAGCATTCGGATCATTTTCTTGGATGGTTGTGTCATCCGCTATGAGCTGAGCTGCCATTCTAGCTTGCTCCCTTTCGTCTTCACTTTCTCCCATTCTACTGACAGAAAGTTTTGTTGCAGATCAAGTTTCAAGGAAATAAAGATTAGGTGCACAATATTTTGGAACACTGTAGTCTTCAACGTTGACTAAACCAAAAACGAATACATAGGATTCTCATCCTACTAAGTTCCGGCGGATAGTAACCTTTCACCCACTCCAGACGTCTTTTGGAGTTTTTACGGGTAAAAAGGGTTCTGTGTGAAAAAGCACGACTGAGTTACTCTAGTGTCTTGCGTTAGATTATCACCTTACCAAACGTTGGGCACCATGTAGTTTAGTTCCTATTTTCCCAATAGGCTCTGCGCATTGGAATAACATAAACAGCAGTGTAGACGTAGGACTGAGGTCATCTAAGTCTCTACTGACTATGTTAGACTTAATTTAGGTTTGCGCCAGCTAGCTCAGAGGTCACTAGAAACTTTCTTGAATGAATAGGGAGGGATGAACTTCCCTGATTCAGACGAGAAGGGATTCAGTTTCTGACAACCGCATAAACATGACAACTTTGTTCCCTCAGAATAAGAGTGTATCTCTAGAGTCGTGTGAAAACAATAGGCAGCTATTTCACTCAGTCAGCCGTGCATACTTAGTTTCACCAGAGTGCAGAGAAATAGAGAGACGGGCGTTTTCAATAAAAGGTGTTATTTATTGAGCAGTCTTCTTTCTCATGCAAGAGAAATGAATTGCCACAATTGCAATACTTATCATAAAGTAAAGTGCGTACAGTAAAAGTAGTATTATGAAATAATACTGTAAAAGCATTGATTTTTTTTTTTAACATCATTTTTATTGCATCGCCAATATATATGTACAGACAAGATATTCATCAACAATAACACGACATGAACCAATTCAATTGAGGACATTCGGTCTTCATCCGGAGGGATCACCCCGCTCCTGACGTGGGTGGCTTCATTTCCGTTTTGGTCTCGTACTTCTTACATTGTCTGATCTCTTCATTTTGCACATAACCCTGGCATGCTTTTGTGATTAACGCCCCTCCCCCTCCCCAAATTTCGGTACCCCAACATACCTCCAAACCAGCTTCCTACCCGCCCTCCCCCGTGGTCGCGCTGCGCTGGAGTAACCATGTATTAGCGCCCGGTGTGTTGTAGGAGGAAGCAAACAATCGCTAAGGTGTGTTCTCCTGTATAGTGTTAGGGTCTGCTCCAGCTAGTTCGCTCTCGCCTTCCTGCCCCTCTTCGTCCACATCCCTGAGTGCCTGCACCATCACCTCCCATGCAGTCGCCCTTTCCAGTGCTTTCTCGTCATTCGACCTCCAAGCCATCTGGTAGCGTAGGGTACTATCACAAGCAGCCCATCTCAGACACTCCCCATACCATCTTTTATACGTGGGCCCCCCTCTGGACTTCCAATTTCGTGTGATCTCCCGCTTGGCCAAGATAAGCCCTAAATCTATAAATTTACTTGACATCGTATTTCTAGGTGTGTGTGGGAACCAGTGAAGGATGCCAACTGCTTTAGTATACTGGATATCCCTGTCCGTTGCGCCGTTAAGGGCCCGCCCAACTTCCTGCCAATAGTCGCCCAAAGAGGGGCAATCCCACAGCATATGACATCGATCCGCCCCTGCCGTATTACATCTGGGGCAAGCAGCGTCGGTCGCCCCAAAGTACTGTTGGGTTTTCCCGGGCGTGAGGTATGCCCTGTGGATAACATAAAAGTGGATCAATTGGAACCTGGCATTCCTCGAGCTCTTCCGCGCCCTCCGCAGCAGTTGGCCCCAGGTCGTGTCTGGTATCTCCACCTGGAGGTCCAGCTCCCACTTGGCCTTCAGGGCTGCCAAAGGTTGCAAGGCCTCCCGCTGCATCCTCGAGTACAGGCACGTGACGGCCTTAAAGGTTCCCGCCGCCATCATGGCGTACTGGCAAGCCATCGAGGTGCCCGGTTCCTGCAGCCCTTCCCCCCAGTGGGCTCGCATGGCGCCCGTGACTGCCGCGTGCAGCAGGTAGTCACCCCTCGGTAGGTCAAATCTCTCCTGCAGGTCCCGAAACGGCAGCAACACCCCATCTTCGTAGAGGTCACCCAGCACGTGTACTCCCGCCTCCTCCCACCCTAGCAAGCGTGACCAATCACCTCCATGTGGGAGGGCAGTGACCATTCCCAGCGGTATTTCGGGGGCATACATATGGCGGACACCCGCCCGCTTACGGGCCCGGTCCCAGCATAGTCGGAAAGTCTGTTCCTCGACCGTCAGGTCTCCCACTCGGAGTTTCTGGTGCAGCGTAATATAAGCCAGAACGTGTCGCGGGGTGCCTTCGGCTCTCGCTTTCTCGGGACCTCTATATACTCTCGCCACCTCCTGAGTAAAAGTCTGCAGCTGCGCGGCGAGGTAATATCCTTCGAAGTCCGGCACTGCCATACCTCCCTCATCTTTGGGGCGTAACAGCGTGTCGAGCGCTATGCGTCTCCTACCCGTGCCCCACAGGAACGCTATAATCAGTGACCTCAGGCGTTTGAAAACCGAACTCGGGATCCATACCGGCAGTGTCCTAAAATAATACAAAAGCCTGGGCAGGGCTATCATTTTAAGCAGGGAAATTCTACCAGCCAGGGAGAGCGGTAGAGTCGCCCAGAAGTCCATAGATCCACGCAGGGCGTTAATACAGCGAGTTATGTTGCCATCTAGCAGGTCGGACGGGGCGTGGTAAACATAAACCCCTAGATAATGTAGGCAGCGCGGCTCCCACCGGAGTTCCTGAGCAGTGAGTGGGCATGGCTCTCCCGGCCTCAGGGGAAACAGACAGGATTTAGGCCAGTTGACCCTCAGGCCCGATAACCTACCGAACTGCTCCAGTAGCCTCCGCGCCCCCTGAAGTTCGGCGCCGGCATCGGCCAAAAACATCAACAAGTCATCCGCATATAGGGAGATGAGGTGTGGCCTCCCCCTAAAAGGCAAACCTGCGTAGTGGCGGCCCAGTCTGGCTGCCGCAGCGAAAGGTTCCATTGCCAACGCAAACAGTAGCGGGGATAGGGAACAACCCTGTCTAGTGCCACGCCTAATCGGGTATTGTCTTGAGATCAGTGCACCCACCCGGACCCTCGCTACCGCCTCAGTATAGAGGACCTTGGTCCACTGTATATATCCGTCTCCCAACCCGAAGCGACGCATCACCTCATACAGGTATCCCCATTCGAGGCTGTCAAATGCCTTCTCAATGTCGATGGACAGGACAAATGGGGAGACGGTGTCTGGCCAGTCCGCACCCATCAGTCTCGTGAGTTTACGGATGTTATGAGTGGTATTGCGTGTCGGTATGAAACCGCACTGGTCACCATGAACCAGGCCCGTCATGTGCACTAGTAATCTGTTAGCCAGAATTTTACTGAGGATCTTGTAGTCCGTCGTCAACATAGACAACGGACGATACGAGGACAGCGCCGCACCCTCTCTGCCCGGCTTCAAAAGTGGGATCATAAGGGCCTCGCACATAGAGCCCGGGAGTCGGCCCTTCTCCTGCGCCTCATTGTATACCTCGCGCAGCCGCGGAGCAAGATGCTCTAGGTATTTGCCATAAAATTCGATCGGTAGACCGTCAAGGCCCGGGGTCTTGTTTCTAGCCATCTGTTTTACAGCACAACCTATTTCTCCGAGGGAGATGGGCCGCCCTAACTCTTCTGCCTCCGAGTCCTCCACTCGCGGCAACTCTAGCTCGTCCAGGAACTCCTCAAGCTCCTCCGTCCCTCCCGTGTCACCACTCAGATAAAGCCCTTCATAATAAGCTCGGAACTTGTTCAGGATCCCGGGTTGGGAGTGGCAAGGCTCCTCCCCTGGCTCCTGGATCCTCATGATCGGCCCTCCCCCCCGGATAGGGTTAGCAAGCCAAGCCAACATCGCCCCCGCCTTATCACCTTCCGCATGCGCCCTCGTCACGTACGCCTTGTGGTCGAAGCTACGCAGCCGCTCCAGCTCCACCGCCAGCCCCTCCCGCGCCCCGCTAAGCCCCTCCTGCAGTTCAGGGTGATTCGGGCGCCGCTTCTCAAGATCCCTCAGCCGTGTCTCAGCCTTGTCTAAGTCATCCAACAGAGTCTTCCGCGCCCCTGCCGTATGCCCAATACAGTGTCCCCGCACCACCACCTTGAAAGCATCCCATTCAACCGCCCTCGTGGAAGCCGAGCCACTGTTCTCCTCAAAATACCTCTCAATACGTTCACTCAGGGCCTCCCTGAACAACAAGTCGTCCAGGGTGTCAGGTTGCAGGCGCCATGTTGGCACGCAGTTAACAGTTACCATCCATTCCAGAGACATCAACAAGGGGTTGTGGTCCGATATCGTCCTGGCCAAGTACTCCGCCCCTCCCACCGCGGGGAGCACACATTCCGAACAAAGAAACGCATCCAGCCTCACATGTAAATCATGCAGGTGCGAGTGAAAGGAGTAGTCCCTAGTGGTGGGGTGCAACGCCCTCCATGCATCCTTGAGGGCCCAGCTCTCCTGCCATTCTAATCTACGCTTGGCGATCCTATGTGCTGGGGACGCGCGCAGCGGGGGATGGGACCTATCTAGTAGCACATCCTCAACCGAGTTGAAGTCCCCCCCCAAGAGGACCGGCCCTGCTAAATAACCCGCCAATTTGCCCGAGATGTTAGATAAGAAAGCGGGCAGATCTACATTAGGAGCATACACATTACAGAGAGAAATCATCCTGCCTCTCAGCCTTCCTTCCACCGCCACATACCTGCCCTCTGGGTCTATCGACGACTTCGAGACTTGGAAGGGGACCCCCGCCCGTATCCAAATCAATGTCCCCCTCGCAAATGCTGAAAATGTCGTGTAGAATAACTGCCCCCTCCAGCGCCTTTGTAGAGCCGCCCCTTCCTGCTTATTTAGGTGCGTCTCCTGCAAAAACGCTATGTGAACCCCCCTACGCTTGAGGTACGCCTGAACCTTATGTCTGCGCGTCATGGACTGCATACCCCGCACATTCCAGGTCACACATTTCAATGCTCCAGTACTAGCCATTCCCCCCTACACAACCGGACCATACAGCAAAGAACAGTGTTCGTATAAGTCCCGCGACCACGGGCCCCCCCCCCCCACCCTCTCCAAACAGGAAGCCAAACCCCTCCAACAACTACAACCCCCTGAGCAACCCCAACTGCTCGCAACTCCCACCCCCCCAGGACAGGCCCCCCCGCAACTGGAAGTACCCCCATCCAAACCAACACTCCCGACCACCCCTCAAGGAAAGGTGGTAATATTCGCAGTCCCCACTGCGATGACCTTAGGGGCCAGTAAGGCGCGGCTCAATGCTATAAGACCTCCAACAAATCAGCCCCGCGCGCTCCACCCCACAATCCCCACATTACAGCTCCCCAAAACCTCAATCAATATCTTTCCACTGCTGCGGGTCCATCGCCCCGGTGTCCAACCAGCGAGTCCATTCTGCCAAACCAGTTCAACACGCCTCCAGTATCTCTCCCGAGGTCTGCGGCGTCACAATAGGGCCCCGGGCTCCACCAAATTCCGATTGTCCTGTCTCTGAGCCCGTGCCCGGGGCCTCCGAATCCGTACCCTTCCCAGACTGAGTCCTGGCGGCTCTAGATAAGTCCACCACCGCCTGTAGGGCCGCCTGCCTCTCCGCCTCCGTCTGCGACATCGAAGGTTTCCCGGTCCTCTTGCGGTTCCTTCTGATCCGTTGGGACTGCCTGATCGGCTTTTCCACCTTAGCCTCTTCCTCCCTGGCCTTAGCACCGTCCGTTCCCGCCTTATAAGTGTCCCACCAGTCCCATGCGTCCGCGGAAGTCGTGAAGAATAAGGACTTCTCATCCACCACCACTCTTAGCTTGGCAGGAAACAACAGGGAGTACTTGATGCCTTCCTGGCGGAGCTCCCGCTTGAGGGACAGGAAGTTTGCCCGGAGTCGCTGAGTCTCAAATGTGTAGTCCGGGAACATGGTGACTCTGTTGTTTTCCACTTGAAAGGGCCCTGCCTCTCTCGCCCTCTGCAAAAGCCAGTCTCTGTCCCGGTAATGGAGCAACTTGAACACCACCGGGCGAGGAGGAAGGCCCAAGGCTGGCGGACGCGCCGGAACTCTATGTGCCCGCTCCAGGGAGAAGAAGGGGGACAGACCTTCTGGTGCCACCTCCGTCCGCAGCCAGTTATCCAAATAGCCCACCATGTCGTCACCTTCAATTTTCTCCGGCAGGCCCACTAGGCGTACGTTGTTGCGCCTGTTCCTGTTTTCTGCATCCTCGGCCCTCCTTTCCAGCACCTTCAAACGGTCCATCACGTCGGCCATCTGGGCCTTCACAGTTGCCTGGGCCGGGGCTAAGTCCTTAACCGTGGTCTCCACGGATTTCACCCTGTCCTTGAGTTTGTCGTGGTCGGCCTTCAGGAGGCCCAAGCCCGTTGCCACCTGAGCAATATCTTGCTGCAGGGCATCTTTTGTAGTGGCGATGGCTTCCAGGATACGATCCTGCATCCGTTGTAACGCCGCTTGGTCTCTCTCCGCTCCTTCCGCCGCCTCAGTGTCGGTCGCGCCATCTCCCTTCCCCTTCGGCTTCCCCATCTGGGCCGGGGTGGGCGGTGGTCCTCAAGTGTGTACTTGGTCGCCCTCCGAGCGTCGCCGGGCACCGTCCTCCGGCCGTGTTCTCAGGCCCAGATTTGTCACCAAGAAGCAGGAAGCACCGATTGGTCGTGGCCCGGCCAGCGCCAGTTGCGCCAGAGGTCCGGGGTTCTCGTCTCCGGGTCACTGTCGCACCGTTGTTGCCCCAATCAGGAGACGGTCCTCAACCACCGCCCAAGGGCGCGCCAAAAGTCCTTCCGGCACCTAGGGAGAGGCGCGACGCGGCTGCCAACACCTCTAGCGTGTCCGGGAGTGGTCTTCAGTGGGTCTCCGGGCAGATGTCTCCGTCACCAGCTATCTCATGCCCTCGCCGCCATTTTGGGGTCCGCAACTTCTCGGCCGAGTTCAGCTTTCAAAGTTGAGATACTGCTGCGGGAAGGCTCGGTGTCGTCCTCCGTGGGTCCCGGACCCTCCACAGTACCGTCCAGTACCGGATAGTGTCCTTTATCTCAGGGTTCGAATGAATTATCAGGATATTTTCCGGGATCGGGCACGGAGCTCCGAGCTCACGCTGCCTACCTCCTCGGCATCCAAGCCACGCCCCTGTAAAAGCATTGATATGGTTTCTTAGCCATATGGTACTTTAAAATGGATAAAATATATACATACATAAAAACATTGACTAACGTACTCAACTGGTGCTTCTAACTACGCCTACCCCAGTGTACCTGACCTAAGCCTAATACTTGAGAAGGAGTAAGTAAGTAGCAGTTTAAGTTAAGTTGGTTAAGATTGTTTTGCCAAGAATCTGCATCAAGAATTCTCCTAAGAGTTTAGTCAGCTCCGTACCTTGGTAATAGAATGTGGGAGGTCTGGTATCTCTTTCTTCAGGACTCGATCTCCCAGCAACCCGCAAGGGTAGGCTGGAAACACCGGAGCTGGATTTTCTCGGCTGGAGAAAAAGACAGCGTCTCTCTCAGTGCGTCAAACGGGAGGGGCGGCTTCTGTGGGCTCTCGCATCAGCTGGGCTCTCAGGCAAGTAGATAGCCGCTCTGCTCCAAACTACCGTGTGTTTGCTTAAGGCAACTGTTGGTATATTTATACCTGAAAGGTGCCGAGTTTGACGTAAGGTTGGACATAAGACGTCACTAAGAACTAACAGTTCTTTCTGGACTTCAGGAGTTCTTGTTCAAATCAAAACAAAAGCAGGGGGGATTTCCCGGGCTGCTGGAGGCTTTGTTTTGTTTAAAGAACGTGTTGTGCTTTCTAGGAGTCGATGGGAGTAGCCGTGCTGTGCTTTGGACTGCATGGGCTATTACTGAATATGGATATGATTCTTATGCCTCTATAAGGATATTATTGATTATAACCACATAAGGGCTTGAATCGGGAATATCGAATTAGGGTCCTAGATAGAAACACAACAGTAGTACTTTGGCTCATTGTATGATACACTACTTTAAGGTTGCGTGTTATTAGGAGGACATCTTTGGCTAATTTTTTCTGCCCTTCAGCTTATCTTTTTTGTGTGCGCCCATTGTGGTTAGCTTGTTTCGGATTAGTTCTTATTTTCAACATAGCTTTACCTCTTGTTCATGGCGTTTCCGATGACATCGCTTCTATACGCCATGGAATGTCCCTACGACGTTAGGATTTTCCCTAGATTCTACCATGGCGCACGTCTAGCGTTTTGGCTCTCAGTATGAATCCCCGGTTAAAGATGGTGTGACAGTTAGGTATATATTAATTAGTTATTCCTTTCTTTTTAGTTTACTTTCCCCGTGGTATTTATTTATTTTAACTGAGTCACCCTGCCCCAATATGGTGCATGAGATTACACCGGCTCTACGGCGCTAGTCCTATCTTTGTGTTTGTTATTCTTTGCCGATAACGAGGTGCCGTCTATTTACCTTTTGTCGGAGGGTATTTATACGGTAGTCTACATGAGTATTTTCTTGAACCCCCCCCGGCTTCCATCGGTTCCATCGAGGACGTTGGCTGATTAATTCCAGAATTGTTTCAGGTATTCTCGCTATTAGGTGGGAGTTTGTGCCGGCTTAGATGGTACGTTAGAGTTTTGCTCCCAGTTTTTACTCTGTTGGTTATGGGCCCTTTTGTATCTTTCCCCAGTGGCAGACTAGAGTGGGAGAGTGTCTACATTTAGCGACAATCCCTGGACGGCTGGGTCTATTTGACCGCGAACTTTGGTGCAATATATCTCGTACCTATGTGCTATGATATTAGGTATGTTTTCCTTACTGTTCACTCTATTTGAGTTGGAGCTTTTCATAGGGGAAGTGACACGGTCAAGTAACTGGCAACACATATATTTTCCTCTTTTTTCTTCTCTTACCTTGTCCCTTATATAGTTTCTGTGTATTATCACATTCTGATTACCCTGACTGCGTGCGCGCTCTCTGGACACATTCCTGGAGGGTAAGCCATATATTTGAATTTCTCCACCTATAGAGTTCCCCGAGTACTCTGCTAATGCCATGTTTGTAAGGTTTATCCTAGGGTTATCGAGTGTACTGCTAAGGGAAGTTATTTCATTTATGTCAGCGTCGCTAGTGTATTTACCTCTTATAACTTGCACTTTATGTACTGCTTAGGAAAGTTATTTCATTTATGTTAGCGTCGCTAATGTATATACTTCTTATAACTTACACCTTATGTGCGCTACCTTCGTTTGATACATGAGTCTGCTCTTGCTATATAGCCTTTGTGATCCCTATTTTGATACTTGATTTGCTTCCTTAGGGATCCTGTATATAGTATTCTTAAATATATGTGTTCTTTTTTAAAATGAGGCTATTTGAGCCCTAGGAAGTGTAACACGCCACCTTCCTATAGAATCTCTAAGCGTGTCGTGGACCCATTGTTCCCCTCTTGTTTTGGATAGTTGGTAAGGATTTTTCTGATACTCTGGGTATGGGCTCTATGTTCTATACACGTCATACTCACTATTATTGCTTGTCTTTACACAGGTTACTACTATATTAACTATCTATTTCCTATCTATTTTAGACAGTGTACTTTATTAACTATCACCTTTTTATCTATCTTTCTTGATGTACTTTAAATTTGGCACCTTTTTACCTATTCTTGCTTTTCACGTAGGTTCTCTGGTTCTATATCTTGGTGTGGTTTTTCAGCAGCTGAATCGATTGATCGTTCTGGATATTCTATATATATATGTTTATTTCTGTTCCATTGTCCCCACAGAGATTGTAGAAATGGTATATATTAAACTCAAGATTGAACCCCCTTGGTTGGTTAATTCCTGAATTTTCAAATTTGAAGAAATCCACACTCAAGAAGAAATTGTACATAAAGAATCTTGTGCCCTGACGAAGGAACTGTGGATAATTGTCCTTTCCAAAACGCGCATCGGCGCCTTTTTGTTTGGTTGTTTGTGATTATTTGATTTACACTGTACTGTTGTTTCCTTCTCTTGTTTGTGTATTGCCTTTGCTATTTTTTAATTGTTTTTACATTTGTATATTGTGTATGACTGGTTGGTTGAGTGTGAGGATGTGTGGTTGCCTCATGATTATAGGGGGTTATGTTGTATTTTCATATTTGTAACTTATTTTGACTATTTCCATGAAAATTGAGATGATGTAAATTGACAAAAAATAAATAAGAAACATGTTTTTCTAATGAGCTTTTGTGTGGGATAATGTTGATATGCATTAATTTGTGGATCTATTACCTTTAGATTTATTGAGTTATCTAGGAGAGGTTCATGTTCTATTTTAGAGTGCCAACGCTCCTGCGTCTCCTTGGCAGACTTCGACGGACGCAGAAGAATCAAAGACCCCTTTGATTTCTTGGACTTTTTATGTTTGTCGGACTTACCCAACAATTTGGAGTGCATTGACGACCTGTGGGAAGGTCTCCGCGAATAATACTGGTACCTTATGTGTGACTGTGACCTCGAGCATTACAGAGTCAACCAATGTCGGATGTCCAGAAGCTTGGAAGAGAACTCCCTCAGTGCCTTTCGATGCATAGCATGGCAGTGCTTACAAGTCTTGGAGTTGTGGTCCTGCTCAAAGCACCACAAACAGACAAAGTGGGGGTCTGTCACTGACATTTGCCTGTGACAGTCCCCAGATGGTTTGAAACCAACTGGTCTCTTGGGTGACACCGCACACCAGGAGAAAAATTCTCAAAACAATTCAACCAAACATTGAAGAAAGCCAGTCAAAAAGTGACTGAGGAATGGCTCAGACCAGACAGTGCTATTTGGCGTGGATAGGAAAGAACTGATGTCAGCATACCGGGCGGTGCCTATATAGGTACCAATCTCGTCACTTCGGGCGTGAATGCCGTGCCGAACGACCCACCCACCAGCGTGCAGTACTTCTTGAAACTTTTCCTGATCCAATCTGAGGAATATTGTAAGGTAAGGAATCTGCAGCTAGAAGTCTCTGTCAGATAGGTGCTTCACAACATTGACAGATGATGTTACAGAGGAAAGTAAAATACCATCAATTGGCACTCTTTTGTCTGATCTTTACTTATAAAGTCTAACAATGTAAACTGTTTATAAAGAAAGGCATCTAAGAACCACATGGCTATCACTGTCTACTATTTTTTCTCTCCACTAGACTTTTAATTCCAGTAATGTCTCTGAATTATATGAACAGCAATAATTGATTAAGGGTCTGACAAGAGATCAAGCGCACCGCTAAGCAAGCGCTATTGCACAAGAAAACACAATAGTAAACCAAATACACACAACGTCAGAAAGATAAAAAGGTTTGACTTATCTGACGAGCAGAGAAGAAAGAGGAAAAGGATAGAACGTCATGGCTAGTTATACGGCGGACGGATCCATGATTGGCTGTTGGTTACTATGGACACTGTATCCCATGTGCTCATGGGAGTTGTGGTTCAATAAAAACGTTTTGATTGGTTTTCTTTAAAGTGCTGATTATAATAAAGAGAAGAAAGGACTGCATAATCCTCGCCTCCGTCCTGACATAGAATTGATTATTATGTTTATCTAGGACAAACAGTAGATCATTTGTAGTTGATGAACCAATCACCTATTTGGTAAATACGTGTTGGCTATGATTGTTCACCGACAATTTCGCAATAGATGGCCTCCGAACAGTCATCAATGGAAAGGTCTCAAGTTGATCTCATAGCAGCTGCAATTACTAGAGTGGCATAACGCTACGGATGGATTAATCAAAAAGAGACTAGCTGAGATAAGGGCAAGGGGTTAATTTAAACAGTATTCTAGTTTAAAGGTATACGTGACTCAGTATTGTTTTGTCAGGAGGATGTGGCACCTGGTAGGTGTGCTCATGAAGCCCTCACCCACCAACCTAGTTGGTGGCATGCTTCATCATCGGGCCCACCCAGTGACACCTAGCGTGTCCCGGGTGTGCTACGACGCCTGGAGACAGCGGAGCAGGTATATCACTGTGTGTGCGGTGAGGGATGTTTAGGTTGTGAATTAAAACGACTTGGCGGGGGTCCCACAACCTAAACATCCCTCACCGCACACACAGTGATATACCTGCCCCGCTGTCTCCAGGCGTCATAGCACACCCGGGACACGCTAGGTGTCACTGGGTGGGCCCGATGATGAAGCATGCCACCAACTAGGTTGGTAGGTGAGGGCTTCATGAGCACACCTACCTGGTGCCACATCCTCCTGACAAAACAATACTGAGTCACGTATACCTTTAAACTAGAATACTGTTTAAATTAACCCCTTGCCCTTATCTCAGCTAGTCTCTTTTTGATTAATCCATATAATAAACGGGGATACGGGCTAGCTATCTGGTCCTCTCTCTCCCTCTTGATACACTACCATAACGCTACGGATGCCTTTACACATGGAAAACCGTTATTTTCTAAAAATCAGACAATGCATTTTGTTCCTGGATGCCTAGGAACTTCATCCGGGCTTAGCATGTAGTGTAGCATATTCACAATATTTATATTATGTGATTTATGGCAGTCATAATATCACAGGGTATTATTCATCCCATCCATATATGGTGTAAGGGGCCCAAATCATGCCCCTGCTCAGGATACGAGTCCTGTCGGTAAACAAATATGTCCTGCGGTCTGCGTTTGTAAAAATCTTGTGAATTGTGAAGACTTTTTCTTTTCCTGGTGCACCTTCCTTTTGAAGGTTTTCTGGTTCTCTGGTCTCCAGTGGCACTGAACAGATGGAAGTGCTGGAAGCATATGCACAGGACACTAAATTTCACTTACTGGTTTTAGGTGAAAACAATTGTGGCCCGCCGCTGTTGGCTTTGTGTATACACATGGAAAACCGTTCTTAACTTCAGTGTGAGCTCAAATGAGATACACAAGTCAAATTAGTAAATGAGTTAAAAGACAATATTAAAATCAGACCTTGCTTTATTAACATTCTTATATATAAACTAACAGACATATATTCTCTCAAACAGTTCATAAAGTGACATGCAAGGGATGCATATAAAACATATCGGACTTTACATATTGGGCGTTGAGTACTTTTGGTTTATATAATGCCACTTGCTGTCCAAAGACTGAAGGACTGCTGAAGAAAGTGTCTCGAAGAAGGAAGATCCCGATGCTGTTGTTAGATTTACACCTTGTTTGCGATGGCCAGAAGCACTGCAAAAGTATCCATTCTACTCTGGAAAACCTACATTCTGTTCGCATTATGATAACTCCTGGGACATGGGTTATGTTAGGAGGAAGGAGGGGGCATTGTCAGTGCAGCTAATGTACCACAGTGCTTTCGGAGGGAAATTAAAAAAATTCAACAGTGATAACTATTGGCAGAATTGGGTTTCTACTAACATAGTATGGCCCTTGAGAGGGAAAGCCAAGTAATAAGAGAAGGGGTTGGTGACATCAAGTTAGATTATGCCACCTGCTCCTGGACACAGTCTACTGGCTTCTCACGGAGACCAGGCACATAAACTGTTCACCTGTAAAAACATTCCTGATTTGCATCAAGGAGGCGGCAAAGTTTCCAAGAGTGAGCTGCGCCATCCTTTGCCTTGATAAACTCCAACTTTCTTTGAGCAATCAAACTTTGCTCAGACTTTAACAAGAAATGTGACGTTTTTTAACTTCTTAAACTAAGGGTAAAAGGAATTACCAGATGTTTTTTTAAATAACTAAATGCACATTTCTTTATGTTATTTTTGAGCAAGACTGACTCCCTATTTTATCTATTCTGTAATAATGTGTTGACTCTGGGGCTTTCTCCTCAGTTACCATAACTGTATTTTTGTATTCATTGTATTGTTGCAATTATTTTTGCATGTTTACTATTATAAATGCACCTTTCACATCAGACATAACACCCAACATTGTGGTGTTCCTCAGGGGTACATCGTATCTGCTCTTCTATTCAAAAAGTACCTAACCCCTTTGTTTGCCCTGATTAGATCGTTCGACCTCCCTGTTGCAGCTCATATGATATGTAAATCATTGTAAAACATGGATGGCCTGGAAGACCGCTACAAGTCAAGACTTTATGACTTCCTCTGTTCCTTAAATTTATTTATTTATTTATAACAACATTTGTAAAGCGCGAACGAAGGCCCTCGGGCATCTCGGCGCTGAATAACTGCAATGTTTAGCCAACAAGGGGAGCTGAAGTTCATTGATTAAAAAGCCAGGTTTTGAGGTTTTTGCGGAAAGACCAGAGGGAAGTACTGGTCTTGATTGAGTGAGGCAGTGTGTTCCACAGTTTCGGTGCGGCTACGAGAAATCTTCTGTCACCCCAGTTGACAGATTTGGTTCGGGGGACCACCAGTTCAAAGGAACTGGAGGAGCGCAGTGTTCTAGAAGGGCAGTAGGGGGTTAGGTTCTGCGTGAAGAACACTGGTCCGGCATTATGTAAAGCCTTGTATATCAAGCACAGGGACTTGAACTTAATCCTCATCTTCACCGGTAGCCAGTGAAGTTGTCTTATGGTGGGTGACACTGGTTGGTATTTGGGAATTCGCCCTAGGAGCCTGGCGGCCGCGTTCTGAATAGCCTGCATTTTCGATAGCACTCTCTCCTGGGCACCTAGAAACAAAGCGTTACAGTAGTCTAGGGTGGAGAGTACCAGGGAGCTCACCAATGTTTTGGCGGCATTTTCAGGTAGAAAGGGCAGAATTTTCTTAATGAGCCTTAATTTATGAAAGGCTGAGGAGGAAATCTGGTTAGCATGTGGTAAGAAGTTCAGACAATTGTCGAACAAGACTCCCAGGTTCCTCACCTTGTTAACCGGGTCTGGGGGCTGGCCCATAGGTGAAGGCCACCAAAGGGGGGACCACTCCGGGGAAAGATTGCCAAAAATTACAACTTCCGATTTATCGGAGTTTAATTTCAGGCAGTTGTGGGCCATCCAGTTCCCAATTGCCAGCATGCCCTGATTGAACATGTTGGCTTTTTGAAGCCCGTCATTCTTGACAGCGAGGACCAATTGAGTGTCATCTGCGTAGGACGTGAGGCTCATCCCATGTGCCCTGATGACTTTGGCAAGGTCCGACACATAAATGTTGAAAAGTGTCGGACTAAGGGATGAGCCTTGGGGAACTCCACATGGCAGTGACAGGGGGGAGGATTCAAAAGGTCCAACAGTGACGACCTGGGTCCTATTAGCCAGGAAGGAGGCAAGAAGATTTTTAGCGTTGCCTCGGATGCCTATGCTCTCGACACGGTCGACCAAGGTGGTATGGTCGACCGCGTCGAAGGCCGCCGATAGATCCAATAGGATCAGGACAGCTGTGCCTCCCGCATCCCGAATGGATCTGATATCATCCGCCGCTTTGACCAAGGCGGTCTCAGTTCCATGGAATCGGCGGAAGCCAAACTGCGATTCGTCCAGACATTTGTTTTCCTCGATAAAGAAAGAGAGTTGGGCATTCATGATTTTTTCCACTATTTTCACTAGTAGTGGGAGACTGGCAATGGGTCGGTAACTTTTGAGTTCTTCCTTGTCAAGGGTGGGTTTTTTGAGGAGCGGTTTTATGAGGGTTTTCTATAATGTCTCAGGGTAAGTACCTGTGCTAAACATGGAGTTGCAGATATCAGTTATGGCCGGGAGAACTGCATCCATGATTGGCCGCAGAACCTTCAGGGGACAAGGGTCTAGGGCCGACCCCGATTTAATGGAGGATACGATGTTTAGTACCTGAGAACAGGTCACCTCTCTGAACTGAGGAAAGATTGGTTCGTCAAGGTGAGTTGAGGACCTGTGGGAAGGGGTTGCGTTGTTGGCGAAGACCCGATAGATGTCGTCAACTTTGCTGAAGAAAAACTTGGACAAAGCATCACAGAGAGCTTGGGACGGGGGAGGTGTGAGATCGACAGAGAAACCTGCTAATTGTTTGGTGGTCTCATATAGAGATTTGTTCGAGTTTTGTGCAGATTCTATTTTGTTGCAGTAATACTTTTTCTTAGCGTCAAAAATGAGATTTTTGTATTTTGCTAAATGCATGTATAATGAGTAACCATCTAAAGCTCACACCACAAAGACAATAATCATGACCTGTGCACATGGGTTCAAATACCCTCCTACCGACATATGACCCCAGAAACCCGAGGCCCCTCCAGTGGCATCAAGAGAGGTAAGAAACCTAGGGGTAACCAATGATTCAGACCTATCCTTGATATATATAAAGAAGGTCATAAAAAGCATCTTCTACACAATGAAAACACTGTGGCACATCTTCCCTCACACTTAGAATTTCTAAGCTCAGTTTTGCCAATAGTCTGTACCTAGGCACCAACAGTTTCATTGTAAACAAAATACAACTAATCTAAAATGCTGCTGCAAAACTGCTACGGTAGGATTACTTCTCCACCCCAGCGAGCACAACAGACCTACTAGCAAGCCACAGGCTAACTAGCTAGATGGTAAGTAGATGAGTAATGTTCAAGGCACACCGCATCATCAACAGATGTTCCCACAGAAAAGGACCAATATAAATATAAATTAAATTCAAGCATTACAAACAAAATAAGACACTGCACTACACACTTGTATCGCGGATCGTCATACCATTTACTGTAAGAAATTCATAGGAGGCACTGCTTTCTCGGTACAAGTCAGCATCAAACTCACTACCAGCCAAGATTTGAAGCATCGAGGAACATTTACATTTCAGAAGAGAGGTAAAAACATGATTGTTTCCAAATAACTACATCCTTTATTAACTGTGAGACAAACCCTGGAACAATAATGAGTCCTTCAATTATAATGCGCAGTCTACAGTGCAGAGATATGGAAGAGCCTGACCAGCACACAACGTTCTATTAGTTATAAAGGGCTAACCTGTGTCTAGCCTTGGTATTATACTGTAATGTAAATTCCTACATAATCCTTCTGTCCCTTGCTAAAACCAAAAGGCTTTGGTTTTGTGGGCAGCAGGATTGTGTTTTCCATCCCCAGTCCCTAATTTTTCCCTGCCCCTCTCTCCCTTGGTTGATGATTTCATCTTCATCTGGTCACTAATTCATTTTGTGACGTCTATGTACCTCCGAGATTATTTTCTCTAGTTTGAGTGTGAGACTGATTGTGTGGTTTAGAGTGGAATGTGGGTTCTTATGTGTGTTGAGTGTGATATTTGAATGGTGTGTGGGGGACTCTATATGTCTAAAATTATGTATGTGTTTTTATTAGTGATTTCCTAATGTATCAATATCTATTTTGCTACTTTAATGCACTAAATCGTAAAAATGAAAAAATAAATAAAGAACAAAAAGAATCAATGTTTCCGTGGGTGTGATGCCTTAACTCCCTTACGGGTTGCTCCGATGTCTTGTATGTACCCCAGGATCCTTGTATAGGACCACTTAAAAAAGTTTTGGCAGGGTTCTCCCTTGTTGTCTCTTAAAACCAAAAGCATGGCACACAGAAATCATGCTGCTGCCTGTTGCTCAAACGGGCTGCATAATAATTCCTTTAGACTTCTTGGCCCTCTCATGGTCACATGAGACAAAACTGCTACAGGTCATATCTGTCACCCAGTACTGTACCAGTGCACAACAACCAACAATCCATCATCAGCTGAACAGCCATGGAATAACTGAAGACATGTGCCACATACTGCAGGCCACCAGAGGACTATAATATAGTCCACCACCGCAGGTTCCAACTGACCACGTTATGACCCCTCCTCATCTGACAATGTCAATCCTATATGAGATGATAATAACAAAATCCATCCCATATGATCTTTCGACCATCTCTCCTTCCAACCTCTACCTGCTTGGGGTGTGGCGTAACAACTAGAGCTGCCGACTTTAGTCCTGGGGAACCAAGTCCGAGTCTCTGCGTCGGCGCTCAACAAACATCCTGTGATTCTAAGCAAATCACGTAACCAAACAGTGAATGTGTTCATGTGTAGTAATGTAACAGGTGCTCATGTAAAGCGCTCCAATACCCTCGGGTCGAGTTTGCGCTATATAAAACTGCAAAAAATAAACATACAAATCTCAGAATGGGCAACAATATACAGTAACACGCTTAGAGGACTGTGAGCAAAGAAACAGCATGAAGGGAAGTGAAGACCTGATTAATGCTGCCTGTTTAATAAAACCCACAAAACAAAAACTTGGCACCTCTGCCTCACACTTCTCCATCCATCGCACTGCTAAGCGCTGCGTCACATAACACCAGACTGCACCTCTGAGGTCATCCAGCTCTACCTTGCAACCATGCACCCGTCATGGTGCAGAGTGCTACCCATGAAGGAAAACGCTCGGGGCACCACCCACAGTGTGTCTATACAATCCTCATACACCTTTCATGCGTTAGAAACAAAACAAAGTAAAAAAATATAAATTAATGCTCTTACAGGGACATCTGCTGGCAGGGAAAGGTAATACTGATTAATCAAACATTCCTGCGAGAAGACCTAAACACTCTTGACCGACACATGCTAACTGGGGCAGGGACTGCAGCTGAAGTACAGCCTAGTTTAATAGCGCCTGCTCACAACTGCTGTGTGATACGATGAGTTTGAGAAATGTCAACACATAATTACAATTCTGAAGTGCTTTTAACTATCGCCAATTGAGTGACAGCTGCTTTTCATTGAAGAATGTTCAAAGCAAACAATCTCTTTTCTGGACAAGCCTGTCGCACATCTCTGTAAGTCAGACTTCAAGTATTCTCCTCAAATTTGGAGAGATTGCATGTTGGTTTTCGAAAAGTTTTCCATTTCAATTAGAAAATTCGTCCTGAGCCCACTGCTGAAAGAAAGGCAAGGCTGGTTATTTTCTTCCCCATGCTAGTAGCATAACAAGTACCCAGGGGCACACAAGTCCTTTAGGCTTCGAAATGACTCGATCCAAAGCAGGAAGGCTCTCTCAGTGTCTTTTGGGAATGGGGCTACAGTTCACGGTGGCAGCTTCAAAGTTGTCGGCGAGTTGTGCTCCTCACTAAGTGACAGGCCTGGAGAGAAAGAAAGAGAAAAGGGGTATACACATGAGATTCTGATGTGGGAATCGAGAGAAACAAACACAAGCAAGTCGGGGTGGCGACCAGCGGACTCCGAATGGGCCACTGCCCCATCAGTCAGCCGCCAACCCATGTGCCCCATTATTTACTTAGCTCTAGTCTTTATTAGCCTGACGACGAACTTCCTCGCCACAGCCCTTACTTAGCGAGGCTCTGCCTCAGCCAGGACACAATCAGCCTCTGCGCGTTATTTGTGAAACAGACTGAGAACCTCCAGGAGAGGCCATGTTACCTTTCTGTTTATCATTACCTACATGAGCCTTGGTCTTCAGTGCATCATTTTTAAATATATATATATATATATATATGAAGGGGTGCAGAGTTTTTCTTAAGAGCCTACCATCTGCTGTGCTGAATGCCAGGGCCAAATACCAAGGCTGTCTAGCTTTGATTCCATCTCATACCTCTCTTACACCATTCTTCACTTCTTGCCATTTTACCTTAGTCTTACAGGTTTTTTCATCCCCTGCTTTCTCCCTTTGTTTCCGTTTTTGTATCTTTTTCTTCATATTCTTTTCTACCTTTCTCCCTTCTGCTTTGTATCAAGTTAGGCAGTATGCAAGTGACATCATGACGTGTGCCATCACAGCACATGACGTCAAGAAGCTTGACATTTCACATGGCACCACAGGGAGGGAGGTCACTGGACATCAGATACTAAGATCTCACACTTATGTTTATCAGGTGTATCATGAGTACATTAAAGTGCATTATGATAATTAACAATTGAGATTTGGAGTTGGGTTGTGTGAAAAAAGTGGCGTAATCCTGTAGCAAAATCTGGGCCCTGCCACACAGAAATTGGCAACAAGGAAAAGCATGGTAGTAGATCTGTTCTGGTTAATTGGTTGAAACATCTGCATTTTTAAATACTTTATGGGGTTAAGGCATCTGCTGCAGAGATGTCCAATAAATCCAGGGGAATAATAATAATGGTGAGATAACTCTGGAGGTTAATACATTTGTTGAAGAGATCTGTATTTTGTGTAGTCCCACATTTAAATCAAAGAAGTATAGAAGATTACTTTGTCTCCTGCAAAACATAATCACCTGCTGTTCTTGAGGGGAAGGAGGGCATTTGGGAATTGTTGAACCACTATTTTGTTGCTACCTTCTTCGGGTTTGTTATTCATGATATTACAACACACATGGTGTGCATGTAATACAATGTTGTGAGCATATATGTACCATTTATTATGCAATAGTGCTCTGATATGTGTATGTCATAACATGTGCAAACTGAGAATGCAATAACATCTGTTTTTTTTTTTAAAGTTGTCTCCTGCAAAGCACATCATGTAACATGCAGATCACAGATTTTTATTTTATGTAGATAGGTAAGTGGATTACTGCTTTGAACGCAAAGATCCTTTTGTTACTCACGGTTCATAAATTGTAATCCTTCTAGTAGACCACAGTAAGCTATGAAGGGCATTTGACTCCTACACCTTGCAACCCTGACTGTCTCATATTAACACATCTTAAACATTGATTTGCACACTTACATGGTTTATTTTGAATGGATAATGTGTATGTTATACAAAGAGCTCCAACACTCTGTATTGGGATGAGTAGCGCTATCAAAGAAATAAAATAGTGCTATTTGAATTGTTATTTGTGTAAATACTGGGAAAGACAAGCCCATCTGACAGTGCATGCACTTATATACAGTCTCTGGACAAAGTAAAACGCATGCGTCTCTTAAGTACCTGTGAAGAGATAACAAGCTGTGGGCTTTTGTTTCCTCTCCATTGCATTTGCATGTAAGTGTGAGGTTCTTGGACACCTCCAGTACGATAATCGATCAAAAAGAGGCCCGAAGACCCCTTAACTTCTGCCTTTGTCTTTCGCCCAGCTGGAGGTGAAAAAAAAAAAACAGCCCGCCTGCATGTTGCTGCTGGGAATGGAAAGCCAACAACGCACAGGAGCTGTTGAACATGTCCAGGTGCCTGAAAATTACACTGGAACAAGTTCAACATATTTCTATGGGGCCCAACATCTTGGCAGGGTGAACAGCGTCTACCATGTGAAAATAGTGGGTGCATGTCATGTACCCCCGACTCGTACCCTGGTTTTAGGATTTAAAATAAGCCCAGGTCACCACAAATGAGTGTTGGTGCTCCCCACCTGCACATATTAAGACACTGTCCGTCTCCCTCCTATTTCCAAACATCTGTTGAGTGGTGAAGCATACAGCTGGACAGAAGGATGTGGAGTTGTGAGAAGAGGTCCTTTTTATGAGTAATGAAGATCATGGGTGAATAATTGAGCCATTATCTCTTTGTATAACGTTATCAGCACAATCCTTAGGTATACTGGACACACCAAGCTAATCTTGATTTACACACAGAGAATGGAAAGCAAATATATTCACAACACTCTGGAAGGAATAATCAGTTTTGATGGATACAATCGGCCATATAAAAAGTACAAATTCAACAAAAGCAAACCTCAGACCAGGGGATACAGCAATTTGGTAATGCTGGACAAAAATGCTTGGGGTACCAAATTTGCAAACTCCAAATTTCTGGAAGGAACCCCCTCTAGATTCTATCCAAGCTGCAAACATATCCCTAGTGGAGGTAGCCTGAATCTGTGCAGAAGAGGAAAAGAAGATAAACCCTAACATTCGACAAACGCAGACTTATTCCTAACAGCGACGGCGGAAGGAGATTTATTTGTTTTCCGCACTAGCCCAGATGTAACAAAAGATGACTTTGAGGGCTCGAAGGCCCTGGTTCTACATAAGCGTAGCAAATAAGCATAGCAAAACTGCCCTATGTACATCAAGGGAGTGCATAGCTCACTCGTTGTCCAGTAGTGGAAAGAGGACACATCAAAGCAGGACCATTTATTATTTCATAACATATACTCATTGTCCAGAACAACTAGAAGTACATAAACCTTTCTCAAAAATTGCCTTGAGGACATGCCTGTGGACAAACGCTCAGGTAATCTCTCTCACCAAAGCAGCTGCATATAGTTTAGCAAACGCAAGCAGAGCCTAGTGAAGGCGAGACAAATATCACCACATAGAGAACTACTAACTTTTGACAAAAGACTGTCTTTCCTGAACTGACTAATTCTCTAATGCGACTCCCTCACCATGTATAAGAAGGAGAGGAACAGTTTTTTAAAACCGATACTGCAGAAAATGAATGTTAAACAATGTAGGGTGGCACTATATATTCTATCAGATCCTTTGACTTGTTTTACTCTAGCTTTGTTACTCTGGGCCTGCATGAAAAAAAAGGAAAAACTCTGCACTAGAACCAGTCACTGAATGAAAAGTATGTAATAGGAGTAAATCCTTGTAAATGGTCAATCTTTTATAGATGTAATTAAACTTTTTTTTTTATTAAGATGAAAATGAACTACTATATTTCGGATGTTCAATGAAATTGAATATTGAAAATCCTTTTATTTCATTTTTATATGTACTTTTATGATCATTTTGTATTTGATCGAGTAAAGGATTTTGACTATGCCTATGACTATGACTCCCTCACCAGGTGACTGTCACCTGTTATGAGGATAAGAGGCAAAATGGTTGAAATAGAGCTCTCCCTATGGAGATAATTAGTCTTCAACCATCACAACAAAGCTAGATTGATACACAGAACAAACTACATAGGTGAAACTGTGCCAGGCTAAAATAAGTCCTCAACAGAGACCAACAAAACAGGAGAGGGCGAGGCAAGGGGATTATGAGCAATTATGGTCTGTGAGGTTAGGTTCTCTGTCATGTTCTATTTCTAACAAATTAACACTAAGTTCACAGTTACCCGTTTTAAACCCCCTCTGCCCTGCCCCGCTGATTATCCCAACTACAGAATACAAGTTACCTAATTTAACTCAAACCAGGGTCAGTTTAGTAAAAGCACTCACCTTAATGAAAATCCTGCACTTCAGCTAATAGAGTGAAAGTGCCCTGAGGTTCATCCTCCCACAGGTCATCTCTTATGAGATGTGAAGCACAAGTGTGCAAAGAAGATCTAGTTGCAGGTGAGCCTCTTTCAGATGAGGAGCCAGGGCCGCATGTGAATCTTTATGAAAGATACCAATGCTGGAGAACTGCAGTGATAGGCAATTTTTTTCTCCAGCACTGGATATTTCATATATTCACATGCTTCACCTGTACGAAAACATTATCGTAGACATCAATATGGCAGATGGTAGGAAAAATAGAAAGAGACTCACCTCATCGAAGGATGATCAAAAAGTGCTTGTACTAGTCCTGCATCCAGGCCGTACTGTTAGTTAAATGTGTGGTGGTTTTTCCAAGTCACTGCCTGACAAATGTCCGAAAGGGGTACCCAGCATAGAGAGCTGCTGAGGCAGCCACACTCCTCCTGGAGTGTAACAATTGCTTTCGCATGGCAGAAAATGATGGCTACTGCCACCCACCTTGAAATTCTTTGCTTCAATTAAGGGTACGGCTTTGAGAATGACAGAAATAGCCAGACAAATTTCCTGAAGTTTTTTTTTTTAAAGTAAAACTCCAAATATCACTGCAAATGAAAAACACGCAGAGCTTCCTTTGCTGCATCTACGTGGGTTTTGGGAAGGAAGCTTTGAGTACGACTAGTTCACTAAGATGAATATTCCACAGTACCTTTGGAAAGAAATGCAGATTTGTGCATAATATCACTTTGCCTATAGTGATAAAGAGGAGGAACTCTTTCACTATGAAAGGTGAACTTCGCTTACTCACATGACTTGTTCTTGTCGCGGAATTAACGCTGTTTTCCATGACATGTATTTAACACTTGCCCTATGGATTGGTTCAAATGGGCTTCGCTTCGAGTCTAACAAGACAATGTTAAGTTCCCATCTCGCAGGTAGACATCAAGTCAGTGTGTAAGCTCTGAAAGGACCTTGGACAAATTCTTAAATGTGCATCTAGGGATTAGCAGCTAGGAGTGCATTGAAACCTGCTATGGCTGTGAGACGTGCCTACACTGATAGGTGCTTCAACCCAGCTTAAATTGTGCTAACTCCAGAAAGAAGGGAATATTTGGTGATGTGGATGGAAAAAAGGAAAAAACCTTAAAAAGAACATCAGATGCGGAACCTTTTCTATTTTGCCTTGTATTTGCTGTTGGTAGATTATGCCCTTGTGTAGATGACAATGTCTTTAGAGTCTACAGGAATATACAGTCTACAGAAATAAGAGCCGCCTCTACGAGATTAAGTTGGTCTGTTAACCAATATTGTTCGGGTCAGGTTGGAGCAATCAGAATGAACCTATTTCACCTAACCTTCGGGGACAAGAACAAAGTAGGAAAACAGTAGGCATATGTCCTCACCATAGAATCAACAAAAACACATTCCTCCACAATCCTGTCTAAGGTTGTCAACTTGCATAAAATTGCCATTTCTTGTTAATTTAAGATCTGATTGGAATTCTCCAACGTGTTGAACACTATCTGCAGTGTCTTGTTGTTGAGCTTTCATTCATAGCCCACTGGTTAATCAGTGCGTCGGAGGCAGATCATATCCCTACAACGGTGGTGGTGCCTATCAGGCACTGCCGTAGCGTTTATGATGTCCCTTTCCGCCTGCCTTTTCATGGTGGTTAACCTGCCAAGAAAAGGCAAGCGGAAACTGACTTTGGGGGCTCGCAGCGGGCCCCTCTTCCCCCACAGCACTCTGATATGGGCACTGGTGGGCACCTATGGTACCGCCCCACATATCCCCGCACCATGCGTAAGCACCGCATGGTGCCTGCCACGTAGTGCAGAGATATGTCAGGTATCTCTATTTTTGCATTGCGGAGGGTGCTGAAGTCAAAAGCACCTGCAGCAATGCAAAGTATAGGCATTTGCATCATAATGCCTGACAGCCTGTCGGGCGGTCCCAATACCCGATAAGGTGGTGGGCGGATGTGATTCCGCCTGCCATCCTAATCAACCCCTTAATTACCAGGTTATTCCACCTTGATTTGACTCCAAAATATCATGTGACCAAATCACTGTAGTAAAAATATCATGACTGATAATGTATTATGGACAAAAATAGCAAAGGTATGTATAGGTAAGCATAGCTCTTTAAAAATGGTTACAAAATATTATTTACTATAATACTGCTTTTATTCCTTTTTTTTACTGTGAGATTTAATTTAATAATTTTATATTAAAATTATCTTAAATTTAACTATCGTTTTGATTGCTGGGTTTATGGGAATTTTTGAGGGCAGTATTTTAATTAAAATATTGATTACATGATGTTTACTGATTATTTTATTAATAATGTTTATTATCGATTAGTCAGTTTTTTATTTACATGTTAAATTATTTAATTATTCTTTCCGTTTGGTAGTTGAGTCTGTTGAAGGCTTGGACAGGTAGTAGTTGTTATGGTATATTTGTAATGTTAATTGATTTATACATTACTATGCAATTTTTAAATTGTTATTTGTTTACATGTTTAATTATTTTTAAAAATGTGAATTCTTTTCATTTTAGGGTTATGGTGTTTATTGGGGTCTGGGTTGGACATATTTTATTTACCATATATAAGACTGATATTAAATGATCCATTATATAAATGGTTACATTGTAAATATTTATTTACAAGATTAGTTATTTTTAATTAATTTAATCCATTTTTGTTTTTGGTTGTGAATTTTATTGGGGGCATTGGCTGCATGGTACTTTAAATATAATATATACTATTTCATCTTAGTTGATTATTACAATTATTATGTGAATTGTTAAATACTTCATTTTTTTACATCTTTAATTATTTTTAAGGTATTTAAATATATTTTTCGTTTAGTGTTGAAGTTTTATTGAGGGGCAAATAAATATGTAAAATGAATATTAATTAAGAATGATTGCTTCTTGAAAAAATAGAAATGAATTAAACATTTTTGGTTCTGTAACTAAATGTATAACCATTTTTATTAATATTGTACTTTTCCAAATATGTTTGGTACTAGAGATAGTATGCTAAATCTAACTATGTGCACCCGCCACCCCAAACATATGCCCTCCTCACAATGTTTGTTGGACTGGAGTTAGAATAATAAATCTGACCCCCAAAATGTATGCACTTTCCTCAATGTTAGTTGAACTCGAGTTAGGAAGGTAATCTCACACTACCCCAAAATATTTTCCCCAGTGTTTGTTGGAATGTAGTTAGACTATTAAAACTAATACTCCTATATATTTACACCCCCCCGCCAACTACGATCGTCCAATCAAGCCCTCGCCACAATCCCACGCATCCATAGATCCACCATGGGAGGAAGATCCTTAGCGGCCAAAACCTGGAACTCTCTCCCCACCCACCTCCGCCTTACTCAGACTCACCTCTCCTTCAGAAAACAACTAAAAACTTGGATATTCGATAAGTAAAGTACCCATCTCCCTCAAGCGCCTTGAGACCCTCTGGGTGAGTAGTGCGCTATACAAATTTCAAACTTGAACTTATTGTCCTCGGTGTTTGTTGAACTAGATTTCCAAGCATATGCACTTTCCAATGTTTGCTGGATTGGAGTTAGAATAAGTAATTCTGCCTCCTGTCAATTTATGTATTTTCCTTCATATTTGTGAAATTGGGTTATATTACATCATTTTAAATAGTTTTAATCTGTAATGATTTTAATATATAGTTTGAATCGGAGTTAGATTTGTTTACATATTTTCAACAAATCCATTTTGTCAACTTCTGTTTATTTATTTTATAACAGAATTGAAAACACCAGATCAACAATAAAAAGAAAATATGTCAGCTCCTGTGCACTCAGCATGTTAAATTTAAATATATCTTAAATATATATTGTTATATATTTGTTATTTAATATTGTTTAATTTTTTTAGGTTATCCACTTTTAAACTTTTTATAAACATACCCTTTTGTATAGTTCATTAAAAAGATATAATAGTTAAATATTTTATGACTGGGTTTATATTTTGAAATCAAAATTAACAATATTTTTATGTTGAATTGAGTTCCATTTTCCTCGAAACTATTAACGTTATATTTTCAATATTCTTAAATACTTTCTATTTATATACAAATGCATACAATACATACATACATAAATTCATACAATAGATACAATTTATATACACATTCATTGAATTTATATATTAACACTATACATATTTCTTGATATAATTGTTTAACAAATCAGGTTACATGTATTTTAAGAAGTATCAGTTACATTATATATGTTAATTATTACATATTTTTTAAATGTATACTTTTTTTATATATTCTTTTAAAATAATAATGTACCTTTAAATGTAAATATACGTACATACATACATTTAATAATATAATATTGATATCTTGGACTACGATATTATTGTAGTCATTATTTTGATACTTTACATTATGAGTACGTAAAGTCGATATTTTTTATGTCAATATGTTATAAATAGTTTTGTACCACAATGTTTTTAAAAACAGCCCATTCCCAGAACTATTTTAAACAAGTGAACATTGACAGTTGGTTGTTTACGAATTTGGGCTGCTAGAGTTGATAGGTTGTCATTCTTTCCTGTGAAGTTTGGCTTTCCCTTCTGCAGCATTCAGTACTTCACCGATTTA
This sequence comes from Lissotriton vulgaris, assembly GCF_964263255.1. NCBI lineage: Eukaryota > Metazoa > Chordata > Amphibia > Caudata > Salamandridae > Lissotriton > Lissotriton vulgaris. The sequence goes on from NC_141697.1 coordinate 571,107,947, forward strand.
AAATTTTGATGCAAAATCGCGATATTCACGAATTCGCGGCACTGTTTAAAAAAAAAAAACAAGCGCATGCTCCTGCGCTTGCTTTGAAATAACCCCCAGGTGGGCCAGGTCCCGGGGTCATTAGGTAAATATAGGAGGGGGCACATGGTGTCCCCCTCGTAAGGCTCATCAAAGCCCCGGAGACCGCCACCTTCCTGGGGCACTTTTCATCATTAATGCGGGCGAACTCAATGCGCCGGCCCGCCGGCCCTAGGACAGCCACTTCTGCTGGGCTATTTCCAATTATGTGGGGGAGCCTCACGGACCACCCCTGCCCCGTGGACCACCACCTCCCCGGGGTTAATTTATATAATATGGGGTGCCTTGTGGACCCCCCGCCCTGGGGACCACCTCCATGGGGCTAAAATAAATACCAAAGCATGGGGAGGCTCTCGCTCTCCCACACAGCCCCAGGGACTGCCACATCCACTCATATACTCCAACACTCACCTATACTGCGTTTCACATATGCAGTTACTCACCCATATACCACTGACACATCTATTCGGTCACTGACACATCCATACACACACTCAGTCACCCATACAACCCCTCACAGATGCACTCACTAACCAAGACAGTGTACACCGATAGACTCACCTACTCACTCATCCATGCAGGCAGTCACACATCGTCTGAACCACCCACACAGACACTCATACACCCATACAGGTACTCAGACCAATCAACCAATTAATACATCCACTCATGTACCCACTCACCAACCCATACAGCCACTTAGACACCATCTGACAAACTGATACAGACATTCAGACAACCTAGTCAGTGACCCATACATTCAATGAGACACCTAATCACTCACTTATACAGTCAGTCACGCACCTACTGAATAATCGATACAAGCACTGGTACAACCACTGATTCATCAATACACCTTGGTATATACATGTAACACTCAGAAACATTTTTAAAACACTCACAGTCACTGGTTGATGCCATCAGTGATGTCATTTGAGATGTCATCAGTTATGTCATCAGTGATGTCACTGACCATGCCATGAGTGATGTAATATGTGAAGTCATAAACAGTGCATTGCGGGGGCACGAGTTATAGTTCGCTCAGCGAACTATAACTGCTGAATTTCTCTGGTTTTGTACGAGTGAAATGTCAGCCTAACTACAACGCCCCTGTAACCTTTGTTTTGTCAGTGAAAAAAACAAACAAGCTAAAAATATATACACACACATATAGATATATATATATATCCACACACACACACACACACACACATTAACAATGAAAAGCAAGTAAACTTTTCCTTTCTATCCACATCATTATATATGATCCAAACTCCCATCAGAACCCAACACACCCAGCTGTGCCATTGACTGAAGCTTCCAACTCTCAGATTTTCTTAGCCTCTTTGTTTGCATGCATGTCGATACAATAATGCTTTATAAGAGCATGTGTCATTTTCAATGTTGCAGCTTTACAAATGCCATCCAATGAAATTCCTAGATAAAATGCTGCTGTTGTTGCCATTATTCTTGTCGAATGTGCTTTAACTCTTCCTGCCAATGGTCTTTTCACTGCATCATGAGATGTAATAATACACACTATTAACCATCTTGCAATAGTTTTCTCGGACACTCACTGCATTCCCTTTACTTCCCTCTCCAAAAGCTACAAAGAGTTGATTTTTTTTACGTATCTCCTTTGTTGCATGCAAATAAAACTTTACACATCTCCTAATGTCTAATGAATTTAATGTTCTTGCATCTGCTGTTCCTGGATTTGTAAAAAAACATTGGCAACATAATCTTCTGCCTCAAATGAAACGTAGCTGGCACCTTTGGAATAAACTTTGGATTCGTCAACGTTGCCACTGAATCCTTTTTCAAAATCAAATATGGCTCTCTACAACATAAAGCCTGCAGCTTACCAAATGTCTTTGCTGATGTAATTACCAAATGAAAAGCAGTTCTCCTTGTCAAATGCTTTTATGTTGCTCTACGGATTGGTTCAAACAGTGCTTTCATCAAAGCAAGCAATAGAGTATGCAACTCCCATTTTGGAGCTTGTCTTTAAACTGGAGGACATTTTCTGAATAATCCTTTCATAAATTTCTTTATCACTTTCTGAGAATACAATGTGTCCTGATTTGGAGATCTTAGAAATCACGAAATTGCTGCAAAATGCACCTTCACTGACACAAAGCACAACCCTGACTAAGGGGGTCATTAGGATGGCGGACAGACTGAAGTATGTCCGCCATTGTACGGGTGACAGGTACCATCCACCATGTATGCGGCAGCCCCACACACCAAATCGGGTTGCGACCGCCACCATGGCAGTCGCATCTTGATCCAAAAAGGCAGGATGTGCATTTCACTGCACTATGTGGCAGGCACCAAACAGTGCCTGCCTCTTAGTGCTGTGAAATGTAGAGGGGTACAATGGGTACCGCCCAGTGCACCCACACCTCCCCCAACACAAGGGTGGCCCGCAACGGGCCCCTGTAACAAATCCCCACCAACCTTTCCATGGCAGTATCGCAGCCATGGAAAGGCCGGCTGTAGCCAGCATCCTAATTTGGTGGACGGTGCCTGCTAGGCACCGCCACCATTTTGGGCTATCTGGACCGTCCACCAGGCAATTTGTATGACTGCTTGTGGCGGTCCCGTGGCGGACGGTGTTTGTGTCCGCCACGGTCCCAGCATGATTCCCTCCACCATCGTAATGTGTTGGGGGAAAATTGCGGTCCGATTGTGGAAGGACCGCCACGGCATGGCTAGCGGTGACTGGCCTTCCGCAATAGTAATCGGCCCCTAGGTCAGATGTAATAAATATGGCAAAAATGTATGAGGCTCCATATTAGGTGGATCCAATCATCTTCTACCTGCCCATAGAGCACAATGTCTCCATTTCATTTTGGATGTTTTAATTGTTGACCAAGCTCTTACTTTTCTTAAAAACCTCACTACATCCCCAGAAATGCTCAAATGCCCAAACTTTAAGGACCTGATTCACAAAGGTAATCTTAAACTTTTGTGTAAGTTTACAATTGCATGCTATTCCCTTAAGTATTTAACTAGTAGTATCTTTATGACTGCAGAGTCTCTGCACACAAACACAGGACTAGAGTCGCCTGTCTTTTATGTGGGGAGACTCTGCACAAGTAAAGATACTACTTGTAAAATACCTTTGTGAATAGCAAATAATTGTAAATTTACACAAAAGTATAAGTTTGCCTTTGAGATTCATGCTCTAGATCTTGATGAGCCATGCTGTTAGGTGAAGGGACTCTGGGTTGTGGTGAAGTATTTGTTCCTTGTTCTTTGTGAGTAGGTGAACATCCGTTTTAAACTGTACCGTCTGGAGAATGAGAATTCCGTGGTGATAACCTACAACCACAAGATATCTAGTTCAGGGGCAGGGAGACCATGATGTTTGAAAGCCAGGACACACAACCACCTAAGAATGCTTAAACAAAAAGAGCAAGCAATAGATGCTAAACTAATTGATGCATACTCTGGAGATCCAACAACACAATTAAAATATGTGTATGAAATGACCGAAACAGACTGGGGATGAGGGTTACAAGGCCCGCCCCCTCACAACTCCCATTCCCAGAGTATTGCACTTTTGGGCTAACTTATCAGAAGGCTTTATACCCCAAACAGCACCAACGACCCAGTGAAAATAGCAGATGTGTAACATACAAAATATCTGTGACAAAACATAACATGACATACTATGGTCCTTATATGTTTTGCTGTCTGGTGCTATGAAAAATGTATGTCTTTCTATTGCACCTTAGAAAAACGCAACCACATACCTGAGATACTTGCCTTGATTCCTGCTGAAAAATTAGAGACTAAGGGCCCCATTAGGATAACGGGCGGATCGCCACCGCCGGTATGGCAGTGGCGATCCGCCTGCCAAAAACCTCTGCCCGCTCTGCATTTCCCCCGCCACATTACCATGGTGGGGGGGACCCCGGCGGATGGGAAGACCGTCCACCGGTTTTCCGCCTGCCTACCGGGCGGTAAAGCAGTTTATATGTGGCGGTGTCTGGTAGACACCGCCATATTGTAATTACAGCTGCCACTATAATATCGTGCTCAGGCCATTGAGGATCACAGCGCCAGGATACCCATGGGGTGACAGTTGCGCTCAATAAATGTGCCACACATACATACATACATACATACATCCATATTACCATGCAAGCGGGGACCTGCCTTTCCGTGGCGGCGGCAGGCGGTTTCTGACATTGGGGGATGTAGCAGGCCCCCAGGGATTCTGGGGGGTGGGGGTGCATATGGGGGGTTCCATGCACAACATGGGATGTAGGGGACCGCCACACCCATTTCACACAGGTATGGTGGGCGGACAAAGTCCGCCCGCCATACTAATGTGCCCATCCGCATTCCCAACATTGTGGCGGGTGGTGCACTCAGCACAATGCCAGGAAGGTATGTTGTGCACTTCCATGCACAACATGGCAGGCACCGCACGTTGCCTGCCATGTTGTCCATGGAACTGCCGGGGGTACCATAGGTACCCCCCATGTGCACCACCCCAACCCCCAGAATCCCTGGGGGCCCGCTACGGCCCCCAATGTCAGAAACCGCCTGCCTTTCCGTGGCGGCAACGCATGGTAATATGGATGGCGGTGTCTACGAGACACCGCCACCATATAAATTGCTTTACCGCGGGGTAGGCAATCGGGCGGATTGCCTACCGACGAAAATCCAGCGGTCGTTCTTCCCATCCACCGGGGTCCCCCCACCATGGTAATGTGGCGGGGGAAATGCAGAGCGGGCGGGGGTTTTTGGCAATCCGCCCGTTATCCTAATGGGGCCCTAAGTATGTGTTACTCTCCCTTTTAGGGAGACTTCTAGTCTTCTTTAGCACCAGGATTTGTCAGCTGGTGCTCCTAGACATGTGAGTTAGCACCCATGCAAAGGAGCCCTCTGGCCATAGTGGATGCTATGTTTGTACATTATATGTAGCTAAAGAACAAATCCTTATACTGAAACATACTGCCCGTCTTCCATTATTTCATTTCTCGTCTTTCATACTGCACACCTTATGTCCTGTGCTTGCACACAGTTTCCAATTCTCATGCTGTCACATTCATGTACCAGTTGCCCCTTCTGTCACAACTATTCCTTTGGCCTATCACCCTCCACCACTGTATGTCAGATACAGGCTTCCATACTGTCAAAACTAGTCTACTGTGCTGTTTGCTGGGTCTTACCTTCCTTGCTGGATCCAGAACTCTCTGTGTTCAGGGTGTGATCCAGGTCCTCTGGAGATACTGCAGAGAGAACATAATAGTAGGTCAATGCAGAACAGTAGTAATGCTATTTGGAGAACATGATCTACTGATGGGAAAGCTCTAGGACATATATTGCACATAATTTCACTTCCCACATTGGGTTTTCACATAATTTACAGACTATGTTGCATCTGTTCTTTCTCTCTCTAGATTTAACTCATATACATTGAAGTCTGCAACCCCCTGCTTCCCAGTAGGAATCATGCTGCAGTTATGCAATACCTTGAGAGACTTCCACACCTACTCTTCCTGCAACTCAGTAAGCCCATCAGACATCACCCTCCATTTAAGAAGAAAAGGGTTATTTTCTGTAACAATAGCTCACTAGCCTGGGTATCCTCTCTAACTCCCTAAAGTCAATCCCCGATAATACCGTTCTCATTGTGGGGAAGGGGAACTTGGGCTAATACATTGTGAATTGAATTTGGCACACCTTGCTTTTAAAAATCTATTTTGCACCGATTTAATTGAAACTTTTTAACTTGAAAGCCACCTCTTAGTCAGACTACTTATTGCACTACAGAGACACTTGGAGACGCCATTTTGGTTATCGCTCCAGTCTCCTGGCGTCTTATATAAAACAAGACCCTATGAACGGACATGGTTAGCACCGCACATAACCTCCGTTCTCATTGTGGGGAAGGGGAACTCAGGCTAACACATTGGGAATTTAATTTGACTCAACTTGCTTTTAAAAATCTGTATTGCACGGTTTTTATTGAACCTTTTTAACTTGAAAGCTACTGCTTCGGCAGATTGCTTTTTTTCACTACTTAGACATTTGGAGATGCCATTTTGATTAGCCCTCCAGTCTCCCGGGGTCTTCAATAAAATGAGACCGGATGATTGGATGCCCCGCTGGCGTGCTGAAGGCGCGCCATGGGCAAGCCCGTCTGTGCACGTCCAACCAGGGCAAGGGGACAGGTATCCCACATCTTCTAATGTAAGTAGGATTATGTATTCCATTAATCAACTCTTAGCATTGCGGGGATCGGTGAATCCTAATTGCTTCCATTCAATGTGCCTACATAAGAAATCAGTATCATGCTGTCAGTGCTCATTTTCACCTCAACTGAACACTACACCTAAAGCCCCCTTAAGTCCTAAATTAACCTCAGAATGTATTTAATCAATTGTAGATCGATCTCCAAACACAAATTATAAAATGTTAGCTTCCTCAAAGAAGAACAACCTGATGCGTTGCTTTTAACGGAAACATGACTACATGCTGACTCGAGCCGGACCTTGTCCAAACCCTTCCTAAAGGCTACCCCCTTAAACATAGAAATCGTGAACTCAGAAGAGGCACAGTTATTTTGAAGGATGATTGTAACTGCAGCATCAAAACCGACCCGATAGCTGATTGCGAAAGCTTGTCGTTCGCTATTTCATTAACCCCCATTATTACATTCTCAGGTATCCTATCTATAAACCTCCGGGCCCTTATGGCGAATTTCTTCAATCTCTCCCAGAGTGACCCCTAATATGGCTAGGAGACCCAATTTCCCTTTACTAGGAGACTTCAACATACATCTGGATGGGCCCCCGAATCCACAAACCTCCTCTCTGCTTCAAGATATGGCAGTCATTCAGCTCACACAGAGGGCGGTGGGTCCTACTCATGACAAAGGGCCTATGCTTGACACAGTTTTGGCTAATGACGAACGACTCAAAGTTTTCCCCCCATTTCCAGTAATCTGGTTGGACCATTTCCTGATCCCAGTAACTTGGGAACTGGGGTCATCATCGTGCAACTACAATTCTGTTCACGGCAAGGACCGCATGTGTTCCAGACTGTCATTAGAACATTGGAAACAATCCCTTATTGACCTCAGACCCTCTCTAGATGAATATCCTACCACTGCATATGACAAGTTTTCTCGTTGGATTGCATCTTCTCTGGATCAGATAATTCCCCAATGAACTCTTACCAGATGAGCTAAGGAAAAAACGTCCACTTAGTATACAATCCCTAGTTGCGTGATCTAAAACAAAACTTTAAATGAACAGAGAGAATTAGGAGAAAAAATTATGGGGGAAGCAAGTAAGCAGAGTTATAGACTTGCCATTAACATTTATAAAGTAGAAATTGTTAAAGCACAAGGACTTTACTTTGAAGAAAAAATTAAGTTGGCAGAAAACTCCCCATGGGAAATTTTCACATTGCCAAAACTCTACTCAATCCTTCCACTGGTATTAACGCAGCATTGAAACCTAGAATATGCAATGATTTGCCAGCTTTTTTCACAAGAAAATTCAAGACTGTTATTATCTATTTCACTCTGCCACTCCCACAGTATTCCCTGGGTGTGAAGACCCTCACCTGCTCCCCACTGATATTAGACTCGTGGAATTTCTTGAAATGGATCCTCTCAAGCTTTCAGAGATCTTCCACCAAATTATATCAGGCTTCCCCTCTGACCCAGCCCCCCGCACGTCTTAGCCAAAGTCACTGAAGTGATTTTTCCTGCTGTGCTCAAAGTTATAAATCTCTCTCTTATCACTTACGAAGTTCCTGTGACCTGGAAACTCGCTATGGTCAAAGCATTGTTAAAAAAAACCGAACCTGGATCCTTTGACGCTAGGGAACTACCAGCCCATCTCTCGCCTTCCATTGATTAGCAAGATATCGGAAAAATATGTCAACCAGATTGTCTCTGACCGTTTAGAAAGTCATAACCTACTCCACTCTACCCAGACGGGATTCAGACCCCAACATAGCACAGAGACTGTTCTCTTAGCAGTGGTCGAAGAATCTAAAAGATTACTTGACCAAGGAGGATCGGCTGCTATCATCCGGCTCGATCTGAACTCCGCATTTGCACGGTTAATCACAACACTCTTATGCAAAGATTAATGAACATGGGAATCTCGGGGATTTCCCTCACATTGCTTGAATCCTTCCTGAAAGAAAGGGCTTCTCAGGTCTTCGAAGACGGTAGTCTCTCCAACAGCCTGCCACTCAAGTGTTGAGTCCCTCAGGGATCCTACTTGAGCCCCACACTATTTAACGTTTATATGAGACTTTTGGCAGACATTGATTCACCATTTGGGAACTCGATAGTCACCTATGCTGATGACACTCAATTGATATTCTCTCTAAACCCAGCACAAGACTCCCCCTCCTTGGAGGTCTGCCTCGAGAAGGTGGCCAGGTGGATGGAACACTCCTGTTTCAAACTCAATGGAGACAAAACAGAGCTTATGATCCTGGGCAACAATCTTAAGCTGGATCGGGTACTGGGCTGGCCAAGCTGCTTAGGCCCTCCCCTCCACCCACAAATTCCATCAAGAGTCTTGGCGGCATATCGCTAGATACGTCCTTTAAATTCGACCATCAGGTAGTAAAGCTTGCTGCCACCTGCAATGGTCTACTCAGAATGTTTCCGAAGATACTCCCTTTTCTGCCCTTTACTGCTAGGCGACTAATGGTCCAGGCCGTTATTTGATCCAGATTGGATTATGGTAAGCCCCTTTACCTGGGATCCCAAAAGGAACGATTAGAAAACTTCAGGTGGACCCGAATTGTGCTGACAGATTGTTGCATGACAACCCTAGGTCGCAGTCTGTCAGACAGGCCTTAAATTCCATGGACTGGTTGCCTGTAGATGAGAGAATTAGGTTTAAGTCTCTTTGCATAGCCCACAAGGCCTTGTGGGGCAATGGTCCTGTGATCTCTCCATCCTAGCTTTCCTTCAATCTCCCTCACAGTAGACTGCACTCCTCTACTGTTCATCTAGCTATTATTCCCCGCATCCGAAGGGAAAAAGCCGGAGGACGATCCTTCTCACACAGAGCTGCCTTACTCTGGAATGCCCTCCCCTTGCGTTCTGAAAACCGGCTGCTCCTCTTCAGGAAAGGGCTTAAAACATGGCTCTTTCAAAACATATTGCAGTAACAGGATACCTGACCCGGTGAGAATTATGTGCGGTTACTTCCAGCGTAAGGATGCCTATGGGTAGCCATAAGCTCTAACGGCCACATGCATCAAAGTCCGGTTTTGCGATTCCTTATTTGCGAAATTTAGGGAATCGCAAATAAGGAATCACAAAACGGGATGCAACAATTTATTCGCATAATTTTTGCGATTCGGTAAAAATCGCAATTTTTACCGAATCGCAAATATTATGCGAATTCTAATTTGCGATTTCGCAATTCCCATTGATTCCTATGGGCCAAAAGGCCCATAGGAATCAATGGGAAGGCATTGACATTTTGCGAATTGCAATTAGCGATTCGCAAAATGTTAATGCATTCCATGGGTGCAGGGGGGGTCCAAAGGACCCCCCCCTGCACCCCTGAAATGTATTTTAAAGTGCATGTTTCACACACACATGTCCTAAGGACATGTGTGTCTGTAACATGACAGTGTTTAAAATGCTAATTTGAGCATTTTAACATTTTTTCGCAAATTACCACGAGGTTCACCCTAGTGGTAATTTGCACCCCCTAATTGCAAATTCGCAATTTTAAAAGCAATCATGCATTGCTTTTAAGGAATCGCAAATTTGCGATTCCTTAAAAGCAATCGCATTTTAGGAATTCGCTAAAAATAGCGATTTTCCCAAAACTGTTTCATGCATCCCAAAAACCTATTTAGGAATCGCGAACGGCCGAATTTACCGATTCGCACCATTTGCACTTCCGAAATAGGTTGATGCATGTGGCCGTAAAAGTGCTAATAATAATAATAATACAAATACCTTACCAACATTAGGCACACAACAGAAATTGATACAAAAAGTGGGAGAAGTATTCAAAGGATATGAAATTGGTGGGGCAAAAGCTTATAAGACAAAGAAAGGTTTCAGACCTTTAGTAAACATTTACTAACAAAGACAATTTTCACTTATTCATAAATTATTAAAACTACTGCACTGTTGACTTAGATTCAAGGATGTTCTGAAGATGATACCATTCATCGAAAAATGCATCTTCTATTTCTGTTTCTAGTACGTGATTCATTTCAAATTAATATGTTTTTTAACACAAACATCTTCCTTTCTGTAACTTTTCCCTGAGAACAGGGTTATGAGTTTGTGTAAGAGAAGATGCTGGAGAAATATCCTACAACCGGATGGTGAGGTTGATCAATGTATGAGACTGAAGAAAAGGAATCCAGAGGGATGACGGTAAATGGCCTTCTTTTGGATGGCACGGCAAGTGGCTGTACTCTCTCTCAGAACGAAGGTTACAAACAGCAACAGGAACCACAAGACAGACATAGGGGAAACAAGGCTAAAAGAGGCTGGGCACAGTAATTATTATTTATAATAGGAATGTGGGTGAGTTGAAAAGCCATGTCTATGAAACAATCAAATGTGATCCTTACCTCTTTCCTCCTCCAGGACACCACTGTCCCCGCTGACTGGACGAGGAGCACCTGGTGCAGTCTCCTCCCCTGTACGTTCCTGCCAGCCTTGTCGCCTCTGCCGGAAGCGCTCTCGAGGTATACTGGCCCTGTCGCCTGGGCTGAAGGATTGCGTACCCGACAAGCGAGAGCTGAGCTTGCGAGTATGCACATGGGCATGGAGGAAGTGTGGGTCCAAAGTGATGGCAGCAGTGCTGGCCCGGCGCAGAATGACAGGGGAGCTGGGGGCACTGAAGGGCCCACCCTTAGTACCTGGAAAAAAGGTACATAAATATCTAGTGTAAGAATCTGGGTGAAGACGGAATTGTCTGCAAAAAATACTTAATACAAGTATGGGTACAGCACAGCACCAGAATAGATAGCACAAGCATATTTCACACACAGATTAGGCACAAAACAACTACTTCATGGATACAGAGTTGTTACACAATCTTGTGTCCCGACTGTGCACAGCTACAGAACAGACATTGAGTTAAGAGTTAAGTTAAAGACACACCTCTTTAATCCCTTCCGCGCGGATGACAAAGCCAGCTCGTCATGGGCGTTACCTGCGCTACGCGCATGACGAGCTAGCTTTGTCACATAACGCGGGATTTTTAAAAATCCAGCGCACAGCGGGAAAACGCGGTAGCGCGGAAGCGGTTAAAGAACACCACATCACAGTGCATCAGTTCACAAATCAGCTACCTCTCCTGTCGCTTCTGACTTTATGCTTGTTTTTGACCCTGTACAACGCTCCGCTGCCTCTTGGCTGGGTTTGCACTATAGAAATATTACATACATACTAGTATGTACAGTCCACGCTTGTAGCCTGCTTTTTGATGTTTACTGGTATTTAGCCTGTATTTTCTCCACAAGCAAACTTTACTAAATTTCGTATCGTGTAGAGTCCCTGGCAATTTTGTGCTACACAAAACTCTGCAATAAACTGTTACCAACTAGTTAAGAAAGATAGTAAAGAAAACTATTACTCACTAGTAACCATAAAAGTATATTTTTTCAGACTTACGTTAATGTGATAGGTGGAAGGCCATGAGTGTAACACTTTATATCACAATCACAATGGGCCAGGAAAGATTTTTGGTAAATATGACAGGGCTTTCATCTGACCTTTAATGATCAATCCAAATCTGGCTTCACTAGACTTGGCCAGAATTCAAGTCTTCATGTACTACTCCATCAAGCAAGCAACCAGCTCAATCCTTAGTCTGCTATGAGTGACTAGTTAATTCACCACTTAATTCCTGGGGCCATACTCCTCTGCTCTTCTTCTTCCATGAACAATATGTAGGAAGGATAGTCCTTGGCACTGTAGGCACGTCAGATTATATGTCTGACACTGATTTTCTGGAACATATTCCATGGGGGAGACTGACAATTGGGGCTACTCCTGCAAATCTCTATAGTTTGTCTGGACTGGCCCCTCCAATTCTCTCCCTGAGTTTAAGAGTTGTTTAACAGTAGAGCCTGAGTGGTGGCACACCTACAGTTTAAGTTAGCTTTGATGAATATATGTAAGGAATGATAGCTAAACTTGATGCTTTGAACCCCAACTTTTACAGAATGCCATATCACTTGGAATCATCCTGGATACCAACATCACCCTCAAGGAACACACTACTAAATAAAAAGAGAACTTGGTATCAGCTTACTCTTCTAAAGAAAGTGTAACCATTTCTTACAGAAAGTAAGTTCAGAACTGCTGTTCAAGCCCTCGTACTCCTGCATCTGGATTGTGGTAATGCCCTGCCTCATGGCCTCCATGACTCCACACTGGCACCACTTAAGGACATCCTACAAGCTGCAGAATGTCTCATCCAGGGCCGGAAAAAATATGATCACATTACCCCCATCCCGATGAAACTCCAGTGGCTCCCTTGGCAACCCATATCATCTTCAAAACCAGCTGCATAATTTACAAAGCCATCAAAACCAGAACTCCCGCTTATCTTGCAGACAAGCTCATTATCCTAGAAGGTTCTCTGCACACATGCAGCGAGGAAACCATCAGACTGCAGACTACAAAATGTAAAATTAGAGAAAAACAGGGCAGCAGTCCTTCTCCATCATGCCAACCAGATCTGGAATAATATCCCCGTACCTTTCTGGACCGTCGTGATCCTGCTCCAATTTAGGAAAGAGTTAAAGACACACCTCTTTAAAGAACACCACATCACAGTGCATCAGTTCACAAATCAGCTACCTCTCCTGTCGCTTGTGACATTATGCTTGTTTTTGACCCTGTACAACGCTTTGCTGCCTCTTGGCTGGGTTTGCACTATAGAAATATTACATACATACTAGTATGTACAGTCCACGGTTGTAGCCTGCTTTTTGATGTTTACTGGTAGCCTGAGTTGCTTGTCTCAATCACACGTCATCCACTTGAGCCCCTCTCCTTCCCCTTCTCTCCGTAAACCACTGTAAAGTCAAGTTTGTGTGGTAGGTGTGGATTCAATGTTGATGTTGCAGGGAGGCCTTGGTGTGTTCAACTTTCCTGGATGAAGCCAAGTGCAACACTTAGAACAATGGTGGGGCATGACCATTGCTGCACAGCCTCTGTGGAATCCCATGTCCTGAGCTGCTGGAGACTCAAGAGCCCTGCAACTGCCAATGATTGGCCAGAGGTTGACTGGCTCTAATCTACAAACCCAAAACAACATTATGAGATGAGTCCGCCCCTTGTGACTCCATACCGTTTCCACTGCCACACCTTAAACGCCAATATATACGTTTCTGGAATTAATGTTTTCCATTTTCAGCAATATGCAGGGGTCACAGAGACGGACCCATGAGAGGCTGCAGAATGCGGGCTAGGTGGTTATTACTGAGTCCAATTGAACAAGATCTACCCACAGTTAGAAAAAAAACATAGCTTTACAAGGGTTTCCTTAGGTTTATTCAAATCGGTTCAAGCTTACCTTATGCAAAAACAAGTCCAGACGCAAACAGACAAAGCTTCCTCACACAGAAGAAAAATGTGGCATAGGCAGCAACCAAAGCGAACTGCCATCTCCCACGTGTATATATACAGCACAGGTAGCAGATGCACAACATTCCCGGATAAATAGGGTCTTACAGATAATCACTCACCCCTTTCTCTCTGTACTGGTGCAAGCTCCATTCCTTCTTGGTGCAGCAGTGTCACCAGATTATCTGTGCTCCCCAGCTCCATGGCTGGGACACGCCACCTGTTGCGCCCCTCCTCCTTCCGTGGCTTGATAAGTTTCTTCATTTTATCAGCAATCCAGTTAGTTTTCCTATATGGGAAGAAAAAGCAAACACATTTCTGATAGAAAGCAGGAGGCATGCATGAAGGTGATACTCATCACCAACAATTTGTTTGTACATTGGAGTCTATTAAAAATGCCTTATATAATCCTGCCAGCTGGTGGCTCAATTCAGAAAAAACATATTTAAACATTTAAAAAGTGACTTTGGGGAAATAACTGGGTAGTGCCATCTTAAAGATTTGTGAGGCCAAGGGCAAGAAATACTTTGGAGCAATGTACAGCACATCGTGGACTTTATTGCCCATTTTCAGCTATTTAAGGCCCTCATGATACCAAAGAATGTTGAGTTAAACATTAAACTTTGAAAAACTGGAGGACAGATCAAGTTGCCCAGTGTGTACAAGCGAAACAAAAACAAAACATTGATTTTTGAGCTTGGGTCAAGATGTCTTTTTGGTCTTGCAACAATAATATTTTACTTGTAATTGAGTATCAATTCAGCCTGTTCCTCCCATTGCGCAAAAGATGCAGTAAGAATGACTTGGTGTATGTTTGGTGGACAGGTGCATAAGATTAAAATAAGACCTTTGCATATAGTGCTTATAATGTTACCTTAATTGCTCTATATCCATAATCAAATGCCAACCCCCCTTCATAAGTGGCATAATTTCTGCAACAGTGAAAATCAAAGCACTGCTCCAAGGATTTTCACCATTTTATCTGGTGGAAACTGATAATGTTCTCCTTAATTCTCTTCCCTTGCCCCTCTCCACCTCTGTCTAGGTTTGCACTCCTCTGGCCAGACAGGGACCTCAGCTCTGCTGATTAAGAGAACGTTGGAGGCAGTTGGAGGCAGGAGAAGAACAGATAGGTAAGAGAGGTGTAAAGGCGGGGTAGAGATAAAGATGCGGTACAGATAAGGTAAAGAGAAACATAAGATAAATAGAGAGGTTAGCTAGCCAGAAAGAAAGATGCAGATAAACAGAAAGAGGACGAGGCAGCTGGCAAAAGAAAAGTAGAGAGATATGTAAGGCATTAAAAAGAGGCAGAGCGAGACAGAGAAAGGGAAAAGGAAATGTAGAGAGAGGAACAGTTGTGGGATACATAGAGAGGTAAGGAAGGGACAGACTAATGACATAAGGTAAAGCGATAAGTTAGAATCAGAGGCATATATTGGTTGAGGTAGAACGATGAAGTAGTGAGAGAAATAAAATTGCATGCAAAGTAAAGAAAGAAGGGTTAGGTAGAGAGAGACACAAAATAAAAAGTGAGGCATAGAAAGACAGTCCATGTAAAGAGAGTAGTGAGGCAGAGAGAAAGTTAGGGAGGGGTGAAAGGCAAAACAAGACACGAGTTGAATGTCAAAAGAGGTGAAGTAGATGCCTGCTGTCATTGTTGCTCTTTGTACGCAACGGGAGAAGCCTCGTGGCCATGCCCTACTAGTGGTGTGCGTTAATAACGCTTGATAAAAACGTGTCTACATAAATGTCAAAGCTACTGGCTTTGTGAATGCTTGTTTTAACATCTGTTCATTCTGACAAGAGTGCTGTAGCTATATTTCTGGGATAGAATAGGTGTCAGATGTGCAATAATATTTATTGACAAAGGCATGGCTAAAAATAAAATTAAACCATAGTCAACCATGTATAACAGAAGGATAATCATGGTCTGTCCTTGCCCATGAAATAGGGGCGGGGAACTTTTTATGCTCATTGAGGCATTATACAAGTCCAATACCATGACCGATTCACCAATTACTCCAGATCTCAAAACCCTTTCCCGAGTAGATTTATTCAGCCTATCTGAGGTCCAAAGGGGCTTGGTCTCCTTGAAGCAGGAAAAACAGCCAGGCTCAGATAAATTCCCAGCAGGCAACTATGAAAGTGTTGCTGAGAGATCGTCTCTCTATTTATATAAAAAATGCGATTCTTAGGTCTGTTAATATAGCAGTGTCACGATGAAGAGAGGCAATAGTATCCATATTCGAAAAAAGGGGACACCTGAGACCCAGAAAATTATAGCCTCATTCCATTTCTAGATTGCATTGGAAAAACCTTTGGGAGATTGGTTCTCCAGACGCAACACGAATGGGCTGATGATAAAAGGATTTGGACCACAGTGCATGCTGAGTTTTGAGGAGGTGCTTAGGATGGTAGATCAAGCTTTCCGCCTCCAATCTTTCATCATGAAGTATGTTCACTTTAAAAAGAGACCATCCATTTGGCATTCCTCCATTTAAAAAGTGCCTTTGATGTAATGTACACACAATGACTGACCAATATTATGAACAAATGAGGTTAAAATCAGGCCTAGTTGAGCATGTTCAATTAATTAATATTTGAATATTGTAGCATGAGTTGGTTATGGCTGGAAGGCAACGAGACTAAGGATTTTGGTATTGCACACTGCGCTCACTAAGGTTGTGCTATAGTCTCTTTCATTTTTAATATCTAGATAAATGGCATTGATGCTGTCTCATGACTTTTTAGCCGCATGTTATGCAGGTTAACAATTTATTGGACACTGCTTGCAGGATGTGACACATTTTATGAATATACAGTACATTTTAGGACTTAGCTGTTATCTTGTATTTTCTCTCCTCTGTCACTTTATTATACTGTTTTCTATCAGGTTTTCAATTGCTACTCATTCATAACACAATAGGGTATGGTGTCACATGTGATCGGTTTGTGTTGAAAAACTTAATGTGTCAATCACAAAATTTCTGCGTAACTGTAGTTATTGTGTCAACGATCGCTGTGTGAATTTCATTTTACTTATGGACGATGCAGGGTCGGGACAGGTGGAGTAGACCCACAGTCAATAGATTCTTCAAGCTGTTTTATTAATGTGGGTATTTGCATCACGTAATAGCACTTGGATAGTATATTCATTTTTTTGCTACTTTGCGATTTTAACCAGAAATTGCCAGCCTTTACAAAATGATACAGGTACATAATGGATTAGTCAAGCCGGCTTAGGATATAATAGCGATCTGGAAATATGTCTATTGATGGTTACTTTCCAATTTTAACGAAGGCTTCAGTCTCTCCAATATGGCGCAGACTCTCATACACTTCAAGAAGATACATACGTTTCAGCTCCTTGGAGCATGGAATAGGTCCCATGACCACGAAATTTGTTTTACATGAACCACTCATTGGCGTTCGTATTCACTATTTCAATCGGCCAGGCTTGACGTGTAAAAATACGCGAAACCAGGTAAGTGCACGAAGGCACTTCTCGGGCTTAATTCATATAAAGGACTTTGCTTGTACCTAAAAACAATTGATGGGATTGGTTTAACCTTTAAATATGCTTGCCTCTCTTATGTTAATGGCAACAGACATCTGTATTGTTATATCACATCAGCCCCGGGACAGCTGATGATGGGAGCGCTGCTCGGGCTCTTTCTAACTGACGGCACATCTAATTATCGATGGGAAGACGTATTTATTGAGGTGATGACCTGATGCTGGGTGCACATCATATATGGGAGGGTATATACATGCAACGCTTGAGTATACAAATTTACTTTATTTTGTTTAGCAGGGGAGCTTACCGTGGACTCCTTCATGTACGCTGACTAGGGCAGCTTAGCACTACATACAAGCGTTATTCAAATCGACGTGTTTTAGTGGTAAATATGCACTATATATGTATATGAGTATTCCACCTACTTATTCTCACCATGGTTTTAGGCACCACATGATGGTGGCAGCCTTCAAATTGGCTGTATCATTCACCCATACTGTTTACCATTCTGTGTTCACTGCTTCTACTTTGTGATTTAACAATCAGATCTAGCATGGGTTCTCTGTGTGTTGTTTTTTGTGCCTTTTTTGTTACTTTTTTTGTTACCTCTCTTGGTACATCTGTACTTTACAGGGCATGTTCTATTCAGTGGTGTCACCAATTCTTGAATACTTATGTACAATGTACGTTTGGGTGTTATATTATAGGTTTGGTATACCCAATTATGTGTTGGTATATAAGGTACATTACCCTTTGCTCCTAGAAAACAGTTGCAATATATCGGAGGCCCCACGCTTGACTCTCACATATAATAAGCCTGAAAGGGCAGTGTCTATCTTGAGTAAGTGACATGTATTTGGACACATTCAATACTACCAAATATGAGCAGCGCAAATGTATGTTACAATGTTGGATGTTTCTTTTGTCATCACCACAGATATGTTGGAGGGCCGGAAAAAATCCACATTTTGAAATAAAATACCTTGGTTTTATTTGACATTTCTTGGATAAATTCAGTGCGGCAACTGTTTAGAATCGACCATATAACACCAGGATCTGTTGCAAGTATCTGGTGGGATATATATAGATATTTTTATACTTTCCTCTACTGGGTGGTAATCACCACATTGGATGTCACGCATGGGTGACAAATAGTATGCGCTGTACACTTTGGTGAAGGATCACAGCCTTACTGAGCTATTGGTTTGTTGGCTCAATTTCGGGTTTTAAAATAATTCTGCCCTTTCTCCCATGCCTCCTAATTCACTTCTACTATCTCCTTAATCTGACCTCTTTTTAAATATTGAGGAAAAACACCATGTTTGTTTTCATAACATTCGGTACACAGCGATTTGTAAGTTTGTTGTAGTTACAATCTGTGCTAGGCACCAACAATATGTACGATACCTGTTTTTTCAGCCTTGGAAAAAAATCAAGAGTGATGAAACACGTGTTGGCTGATGTTTCGCCGGAGCCGTTGTTTCCTCAAAATAAATCTACTTTGAACGGATACTGGATTGTATTAATTTTGAGAATAATCTATTGCCATGACTTTGATACCATTTTTGTTGTATAAGCATCACAAGAGCAAATAATTAACATTAAGCACATGATTGTAGGTACAAATATTCAATACTGCTGTGGATCAAGTAACTGTTTAAGAGAGTGCTGGGTGTGGTTCCATCATATGCGGTAACAATAACTGCTGAATTTCACTGATTTTGTACACGTTTCGTACAAGTGAAATCTGATTCTAACTATAACGAGCTTGTAACCTTTATTTTTTCAGTGAATATCTAAGGTTTTTTTTAATATTATTTCCTAAATATAACATCCCTGTAACCTTTGTTTTTTCAGTGAATTTCTATGTTAAAAAAAATCTATTTCCTAACTATAACGGCCCTGTAACTTTTGCTTTTTTCTGTGAATTTCTATGATTTTCTAATGTTATTTCCTAACTGTAACCTTTGAGAGCGAGTGTACGAGTGGCTATATAGGTCACTGAGTGGATGTGAGCGGCTGTATTTCCTAACTATAACGTCCCTGTAACCTTTGTTTTTTAAATGAAATTATTTTAATGCTATTTTCTAACTGTATAGGTCTGTGAGTGGTTTTGTTTGTGTGTGAGTGAGTGACGGTATGGGTCTGTGAGGGGGTGTTTGAGTAGCTGTATGGGTCAGTGAGTGGGTGTGTGAGTCGTTGTATGGATGTGGAAGTGGGTGTATGAGTGGCTGTATGGGTGTGTGATTGGTTATGTGGGTGTGTCAGCTGGTGTGTAAGCGACTGCATGGATGTGGAAGTCGGTGTATGCGCCCCCTCCCCATATTATTTATAATAATAAGCCCCCAAGAACGGGCCTACCTGGGGGCTCAACTAGAAACAAGCATGAGTGACTGAGTTTGTTTATAATTTTTCAATTTTGCAGTAAATTCGCACATTTGCTGCGAACTCATTGCACATTTTTAAAAAAAATGCTTTTTTGCCCTGACGTGGACCCCAGCCCTTGGGCTAGGAGGCCAGGGTATTCCTACCATGCCCCTTTTCTTTTTTTTAGCTTTTTGTTTGGGACTCACCGTGTCCCAGACTGGGTCTGGTGGCTCAGGGGACTAAAGCATCCACTGCAGGGGCCTGTGTTCGATCTCATGATCACTTGTTCAAATCCCGGTGGGTGCACTCAGCCTTTCATCCATCTGAGGTCGATAAAATGAGTACCACTGAGTTGGGTAACAATAAACATCTGTTATTCAGCCCCAAGATACCTATAGGTGAACAAGCCCTTTACAAATACACATGCTATGTTTATGTTAGAATGGATGCTACCACTTCCTGGTTGAAGTGTTGGCAGCTTATCAGATCCCTGCACGAGATCAGGAAGATTCGTAGAGGGTGTGCGCCTCCTATTTTTCTTTAAATAACTCCAAAACTACTGAACGGATTTACACCAAATCACAAAAAAGTCACTTTCTGAACCAAGAACTTCCTTTCTGGCAAACTTGGTGTAATTCCGTTCTATAGTTCGGGCAGTAGTCGTGTTCAAAATCCTTTTAGGAATTAACATGGAAAAAAAAATTCCCCCCTTTTTCTCGGCCCCTGCGTGACAAATCACCCCAAAACTTTTCTTGAAAGATAAGACACAGAAGCACATTTGTATTGGAAAATGTTGTGCAGATTCATCAAACAGCGCCAAAGTAATAGGCAATTCAAAAAACGTGTTGCCTATGGAAACTAGGTCCTAACTTTAACTACATACTGGCAACCACCAGTAACTACATACTGGCAACCACCAGTATGTATGTATGGGTGGATATATATATATATATATATATATATATATATATATATATATATATATATATATATATATATATATATTCACAAACACAAAACTCGTACACCAGGTCGACCAATAATTTCCTCCAAGAACAGTTTGTTTGAAGACACCTCCGTGTATGTAGATCATTTTCTTGCACCTTTTGGAAAAGATCTAACATTTTATGTAAGAGACACAAAAGATTTTTGGGCAAAAATCGAGAACCTACAATGGGAAGAATCATACACAATGGTGTGCTTTGATTTCCAGAGTCTATATAAAAGCATTTGTCATGAAGAAGGTTTGGCTGCATGTAAATATTTTCTACGGGCAAGAGACATCAATCTTTTGGCCATACCCATATGTTGTTGGATATGATTAACATCTGTTTGAATAAGAATATCTTTTTATTCAATATGGTCCTTTACAGGCAAATACAATGAACTGCCATGGGGACCTGTTTCGCCCCAGTTATGCCAATTTGTTGGTTGGCTGGTGGGAGGAACTGGTCCTCTGGCGAACTGAGATGTCTCGTGGTCTGACAGTTATCTGGCTCAGGTACATCAAATATGTTTTCTACATTTGGAATGGTCAGGAAAGTGAATTGCAAGATTTTATACAAGTTACATACCAATTATGTAAATTTACGTTTCACAATGACCCACAGTAAAACAGTTTGGAGTACCTTGACTTGAAACTAACAGTAATTAACAATTCTTTACAGGTAAAACTGTTCAGAAAAAAAGACCTCATGGAGGGCTAGTCTTCATGTCACAGTAGTCATGCACCGACTTTTAGGTGGAGTATCCACTATGGGGGGTTTCTTTGAGCAAAACAAAATTGCAACACAGATAAGGAATATTTGTTAGTTCATGATCAAATGATTACTAGGTTTAAAGCGAGAGGATGTTCCTAGAAACATCTTGATATTGCTAAAAAGAAAGCTGACTCAGTACGTAGGGAAAAAATCCTATTTGGACAACTAAAACCCAAAATCAACTAAAAAAGTGGGATACGTTTCCTCACAAAATACTCAGAAGGGGAACAGGATTTACATAAAATTCTAGTGAATTGATGGGACATTTTGAAACATGATCCAATTTTGAAGAATAACATAAGTGAGTGCCCTATAATTACGTAACAAAGAAACACCTCACTTAAATATATGTTAGTACATAGTTACTTAAAACCTAAGGAAGCAACATGGCTCCCACAACCTAAAGTCTTAAAAGCATGTGGTTGTTGCAAGGCCTGCAAGGTCAGCAAAAATATTGGAACTGTGATATTACAGCACACACAAAAATATGGAAAATTAACAAATTAAAAATTTACAGCACTGACTATGTAGTATATGCCATTGTGTGTCCTTGTGGAAAGTGGTACATAGGTTCTACCATTTTCCCAGTAAAAAATATAATCCCGGAACATTGGTGTGCCTTTACTAACAATGATGAAATGTACAGCACAGCAAGGCACTTCAATCAATGTCATGCAGGGGATTAGAAAGTTGTTAAATTATTTGGTTTAGATACAATACCCAAACATCCTAAAAGAGGAAATAGGCACGTCATCTTGAGGAGAATGAAATCACAAATGATTTTGAAGGAAGGGAGTATGACTCCAGTGGGGATGAATGCGGACGCAGAACTATCATTAGATCTATGAGATTAATTGGGGAGTACATAACCTGGTTTGACCTTCGTGGAGTTATTTGCAGCTATTGTTTTTAGGGTTTGTTTTTCCAGATTAAGAACTCGTTTAATAATTTATTTTTCCTTTTTTGGGGAATTCACAATTCAACCCTCTTCGAAGTTTGTTAAGAAATATGTGGGGATCGCAGTGGAATAATCTTGAAACATTATATTAGCTACTACTGTGTGATCTGGGAACATTGGATAGAATTCAGAAGTTGTTTACATCGCATACACTTGACCTTGAGAACAACAAAATATATTAAATTGAGGGATTTCAGAAAAACTATTGAATGTCAAATGTTGCCACTACGGCTTGATTCTACCAGTTCTAACTGTTAGTACTAAACAGTAATTAAGAATCTATTTACTTTATGTTCGCATTATCTTACATGGAAGGACTGTAAGAGCAGTGAAAATTGGTTACTGTAGCTTGATTTTCATTAATGTTTGATACAATTAGTGAATGACATCCATAGTCTGAATGCAAATGAATTAACAAATGATGAACATCACAGTTTGGAATAATGTGTATTTAAAACAAACAAATGTGTCTTTGTTCGTTATTTATTTATATACTAATCATGAGAATCCCATGTGAACCACTTCCCAAAATGAAGTGTCTAAATTTGGAAGAAGAGGTTTGGATTGTATTTTATGTTTTAATGTTTGTAATTATGAGAATTTTGAAGCTCTGAAATGCATGCTCATGTTTTGATGAGCATGTCTTTCATTTTTCTCACAATGTAATGATACCTTTAAAAACACATAACAGCATCTTGCTATCACGTGATCAAGACCGAGTACGGTCGAAACGCATTGTCTTCCTCTGCTTTAAGTAAAAATATCTTGCAGAACAACTCATCGGTATGGCTCGTTTTTCCGTAACTGAAGAATAAAAGTCGGGAAGACAAAGGATATCTTGGGATGGTGTTTTCCAGGACTTATAGTGAAAGTTGCCTTTATTTCCTTCCTTCCTTACACTTTCCTGTTTTCAATTATTCCTACATTCTTTCCTGTTCTTAACCCTCTTGTTTGAATCCTTTCAAAGGAACTTACTCTTTCAAATACCTTTGCATTACTTTTGTTAAGCCCCCTGCCTGACTAATTTTCCAACACTCAAATCCTTTTTTCCAGCAGTCCAGTCCCACCACATGTGAAGGATGTGAATGAATGGAGAAATATTTACAACACATAGAGATTCAATTGTTAAAAATAAAAGATTAATGGTAGGTTTTTAACACACGTTCCTGTGCTTTGTTCGTTGGACAAATGGCAGCAATTTGCTGAATGCAGATTGTTTACTTAAAACATGAGGCATATAAATATAATGCTCAGAATTTGCAAGCCAGCTCAGAGGTTGCAAGCCAGTGTCACTCTGACCTGTTGTTTGCCTTGAGATCAAAAGAAAGTTGTAGGCTAATAAATGTATTTTTATTGTCCCCAAAGTCCTTATAGTTAAAGAAGTTTCGTCACCAGCAGGCATATGTATGCACAGTGATCTTTGTTGCCACAATCCTGATACCTGAGCTTTTAGAAAGCAAAACGTTGTCCCTCTCTCAGTGAAGGAGAATGGCATAATTGTGGTACCACTCTGCCGGGAGAATCTGCACAGAGGTCAGGTGGGAACCTGCTGTCTACTTTGCAGAATGATGCTGTGAACAGTGAGCTGAAGCCGTTTGATGGGAGCCATTCTTCAAAAAAGGGAGTAGAAGTAGGTCGTAGGAGTTCAGGGGCCTTGTGGATGGCCACAAGGACATATTAATTGGCTTAGCATGGCCCGAGTGGGTCATAGCATAAGCATCCATCACAGAAAAGTGCTTATAGGTAGTGGCTGCATTTATACTGTTTGACACTAGAGAGCTCTGAAGCAGTAAACTTGCAGGAAAATTCTGTATTTTTCGGTATCTAAAGATAAGCAAAAATTACCTTTGGTGGGGTTTTATTGGTCATAATCAGTTTTTATTGAAAACTGAAACCCTACATATATACAAAGTCTCCAGACGCATTTGTCACAAGAGAGTCTTGAATTACAAAAGAGTCATCAAGATGTACTCCGGCAGCAATCACAGGATTTAATATTGAGACATCTTTTGTTAAATGTTGCGTAGGTATGGCAGGTTTACACCGTGCACAAGATATGCTTGTATAGTGACTTTGACATGCTAGCTGAAGAAGAAGGAGCTTTGTTCAAGGCCCAAAATGTTAAAGTGCTTTCTCATGGGTAAAACGTGCATTCAAGCCTGATGGCACTGAAAAATTAGTCTAATCAACTATACTCTTTAGTACTGGCACTGTTTTGACCTTTTTGGAGGCAGCACCATCCATGTCTTATCTGTCCATTTCTTAGAAACCAGAAACACTTTCTTGGGAGTCCATTTCTTAGAAATCAGAAACACTTTCTTGGGATGAGGCCTGCACTGGTAAGAAACGTGTTGAAGAGAGCAAAAACTATTTGACATAGGGGCCTCATCGGAGGAAAGTTTTATCGTTTAATCCTTATCCACTTAAGTGTCAACATGGATGTCACTCTTGACATTATTTTTTGTTGGTAATGACCAATTAGCATTAAGCGTACTCAGCTTATATCCTAAGGGCAAACAATGGACATCCCTGCTACTGTGATTCGATGATTTTCTATGTCAAGTGCCTCGAAATCTAACAAAAGATACGAAGAAATATAGGAAATGTAACTTTTAATTGTGAAAACAACTTTGCAACCAATGACAAGTGCTTTCAACATGAAATTTGAGATTGCTTAGCACAGATGCCAAATGTGTAGTGCACAGATTGATAATCGAGTGGAATGCATTGCAAAGAATTACATTTGTGAGTAGCATACACCAGGGCTGATCTTTGAGTTGCTCTATGACTTAGTCAGGATTTGATTACAGAACTCCCTCTATTGCTGGCCACAGTTTTTTCCACGTTACAAAGTTTATTCTGAATCCAAACAGAAGATGGCTGGAGCATGCAACCAAGTGACCCTACCAACGAAGTTATGCTCTTGATGACAAAATGACAGTGACACTACACCTCAGGAGGAAAACAAGTAGTTAAAGGTCTATGCATGGAGATGAAGGAGAACCACATACTCCATGCAGGTGTGTGTTAGAGAGGGAACTCACTTGGACTTGGGAAGAGTGGGCTCCAGAACACGGTATTGGTCCATTATCTTCTCCACCAGCTTCTGCTTCTCCCTGCGTAGTTCGTTCAGTTTATCCCTGGGTGATGGAAAATCAGAGTAAAATAAGGGTCACTAGACAGTTATGGTGGTAGAAAAAAAGAGCAACAGAAAGCTCATAGGTTGTGGTCTGGTGGGATCATAGTATAGAGGGCTCACTGGTACTGCCGCTGCTCCTCGTGGAACAGGTCCTTGCTCTCCATTGTCCTCTCCATCAGTGTCCGGTTCTCCTGAGTCACAGCTTGGATCTGCTGCAGCAGGTGACGATTCTCCTCCTCCAGGTTCCCCTTCAGCTGGGCCATGAGCTTTTGAGAGAAACAGAGTTTGCGTGGTTGATAAAGTTGTCACGCAAGCACTCATCACCAGCATGAACTACGGCAACACTCTCTACGCCCGACTCTCCAAACAAATTCTACACAGACTCCAGACTATCCAGAACACGGCTGCAAGACTCATACTGGACCTCCCACGCTGCACCCACATTGCACTGTACCTCAAGAAGCTTCACCGGCTCCCCATTCACAAGCGCAGCCAATTTAAACTTCACACGCACACATACAAAGCCCTACACAACACAGGACCAGAATAACTGAACAGCTGCATACAGTGTCACCAACCCAACAAACACCTAAGCTTTGCCTTACTAACACTCGCACACATTGCCTGCAGCCGCAAAAGCAAACCTGGAGGTCGCTCATTTTCCTACATTGCACCCAAGACATGGGCCGAACTCCCTCAACACATCAGAGCCTCCTCCTCGCTCCTGGAGTTCCACAAGAAGCTGAAGACCTGGCTCTTCGTAAAAGCACCTTAGAGAACACAACCCTACACAACTGCCAAAGCTCCTGCATACCCTCTCAGGTGATTATTATAACATAACAGGAAAGAAGGCGAAACATTCAAAACTTTGCTGTGAGGTCCCACTAAACATGTCGCCCAGACAGCAATGTTTTAGTGCCTTCAGAGGATTCACCAGAGCGGGAGCTTCTCTGAAGGCACACAGACCTATGCCAGTAAAGCTGAGATCTCTAAATGTGGCGGGCAGTAGACCACCACAGCAGCAGTGTACATCCCTCCTCTATCTGGGTGGAAGGATACAGTCCCCTAATCTTCTTTCTAGGTTTGCAGCACCGCTTTCACTGGCTGCATCCACGGCATAGCTGCCCAACGGTGCACATTTGCTTGTCACTTCATAGGATAAGAGCTCACTCCAGTGCTAAGAGAAGAATACTGGTTCAGCTGCTTTGGGCCTGCTTGCCTGTCAACATGAAGCATCTGTGAATGGTGGACGGTTTTTAATGCTACTAAATAGGTTTATAATTTCCTGACCACTTCCTTAGTCCTACTCTCCAGCAGGGGACACTAGCCATTGAGATGGCTTAAACAAATATATAAACTTCAACTGGAAGAATATATTGCATAACTTTCAAAAAGTTACACAACATGGAAGGTATACACTGAGCCTTGTTCTATAACAGTAGCTATAAGATAAATAAATATATATATATATATGTATATATATATATATATATATATATATATATATATATATATATATATATATATATATATATATATATATATATATATATATATATATATATATATATATATATATATATATCTTTTAGTTATAGTTGTTTCCTTACATGTGGTATAACTGAAGAAAAAACGGAAAACTTGTTTAATTGGATTCATTTATGGCAGACTTGGCTGTGCATCTTGTAGGGGACCAGATGCGGTCCCGTTGTGTTTTGGGGTTAACACTATGCCATAGGATGCCTGGGTCTCCTGCGCCCCCACGGTTCACCCGAGATTGCCGTTGTATCCCAGTGGCGACACCCCTGCCCTACCGAGTAAGTCAGCCACCGCAACTACAGGCCACTCGAGTAATGCCGCAGTCCTAGTGGGGCATTTGGCCATAGGCACCCTGCCCGTCACTGCTACCCGTGATCCTTGCTGGGGGCTGGACGTCCGGTGGTAACCTCATTCAGAGCGGGTGCAGAATTGAGGGTTTACAGCGCCACAGTCTGAGTCCCCTTTTCCCCAGTGAAGAGCTGTCCGCTTCTGGAGGGGTAGGGAGCTTTGCCTGTTTGCATCCTTGTGGTTACTTGGGGCCTAGCCTGTTCTCGCCCGCCACGGCTACCTCCAGGGGGCTACGGGCGTTGGTCCTTTTGTTTTCTGCTGCGACAGCTCCTCGTCAGACGGCTCTGTGGCCCTACCTCAGCCTTCTCCCAGTTGAGTGGGGGCCCACTGCCGGCTGGCTATCTCATTCGGGCTGCGGGTACCTCGAGGCCCTGGGGAGGTGACCCTGCCGTGTAGCTGATTTGCCTGTGGTTCTCCTTCAGCCTCTTTCCCCTCGAGTGGGGCCCTGCTACCTGCTGGCCGTTACATCTGGGCTGCGTCTATCCTGAGGCAGTGGAGGGGTGGTTTTTCTGCGCGGCCGGTCGGATCCCTGCCCTGCTGGCTGCCTTTTAACTCCTGGGGCCCACTTCCACCCCACAACTTTAGGAAACCACACCCCGCACTAACACGTTATTGGACCTGATTATTAGTTACTCTCCGTGCAGGCGGGTGCCAGGGCCGTATAGTGAGGTATGCTGATTTAGTGGATTGGTAGCAGCTTCTTTCACGGTGGTGTCCCCGGAGGGGTCCACAGCGGCGAGACAATCCTTCTATAAGATCATGACGCGGTCAAAACCTGGGAAAGATGCTTCAGCAGCCCCTAAAGAGTCTACACCTGCAACTGCGGCCACGGGGGACAAGCTGGATCCAACCCCTGCTCCTGAAGTGGTGCTGGCGACTGGGGGTCATTCTGAGCCGGTCACAAAGGCTTTCATGTCGCTCTTCATGCAGGAACAAAAATCTGAAATAGGGTCCTTGAGAAATGAGGTCCAGGCCTGCGTCAAAGATCTTCGGAAAGATGTGGGGGAGTTGGGAAACCGGGTAGACGACATTGAAAGAACCCTGGACGCTCGTACAGAGGATCAGGAACACCTATGGCAGTGGTTGGCCACTCTGGAAGAGCAGCACATTGAGTTACAGATCAAACAGGAGGATTTGGAAAATAGGGGGCCCGGAACATACGCATCCGGGGGGTTCCGATCGGAGCACGCCGCATCACCGGCTTTAGACCGTGCACACCAAGTAAATGGACTCCTGGGGAGCCCTGGTCTCGTTCCTGACATCCTAACCCGGGTCCATTTCTTTACCAAGGAGGAAGCAATCCTCAAGGCAGCCCGGGACAAACCTGAGATCCGGTTAAATGGTGTGCCCATCCAGTTATACCAAGACTTGACCCCCACAACGCTTCGACACCGCAGAGACTTTAGACCCATCACTTTTAAGCTTCGGGAGCTCAACATTCGCTACCAATGGGGGCATCCTTTCAACCTCATATTCCAGTGGGAGTCCAAGAGGCGAGTGCTGAGGTCATACAGAGAGGCGGCCCAACTGCTCCAGATCCTGGACTCTCCCCCGGCAAGCCTCGCCCGACTGCCTACTAAGACCCGGACCCCACTAAAGCCACAGTGGAACTTGGTGCGCCATTCTTGACACTCTTCCTCCAGGGGTCGCAGTAGCTCTTCTCGAGAGAAGGAGGACATAATCAATCCTTGGAAGGAGGCCGTTCGCCCTCAAGCTCGCAAACGGCTGCCATTAAGTAGCTAGACTTCCTGATCGCTGCTAGTCTCAAATACCCTACTCGCCATGTTGGAATGTCACCCAACTGTCGACTATACACCTATGTGGCTGCCCCACTGACAAATCCTGTGCGCATGCTCTTATAAGGCCGGGACCAGTTAGGGTTGGAGTAGATAACAACGCTTCTTAACAGATGTCCACTAGTAGCCGGCCGCAACAAAATCATGCACTGAAGACAGAATACGCCGCAGTGGGCATGGCCTCCGGTGGGAGTCCTGTCTCCTGCACGACCACAAGCTAATTTCCACGCTGGAATCTGTGTTGATGGCTCGCACGCCTGTCACTTGTTTTGGGGAGGTTTCTTGCTCCTGAAGTTCGAGACACATACTACTCTTACGCGCAACACTCTTATTCTCGCATCAACTTCCTCTTTGTGTCCCATTCAGCCTAGCACGAACAATCTGTAATGTGGCGCCACCTGACCAGGAAGCTTTGGCTGGAAACCCTGTAACGAGAAATCTACGAGGACTGTATGTTTTCTGTTGTATGTATTGCCGTGTTATTGTTTTTTAAAAAAAAGCAAAAAAAACATGTTGAAATAATAAAAAAAGATACCCTCTCCGTGGACATCTCTGATATATCAGTGTCTGACCACGCTCATGTGGAACTTCTCATTCATGAGCGCTTCGCTCACCCTAAGCGGCCTACGAGATGGCGATTTCGGCCCCACATTCTTAGAGACCCGGTAGATAGAGAAGAGCTCCAATCTGCCATTTCATCCTATTTTGAAACTAATGATCTTCTGGAAACGCCTCCCCCTGTTTTGTGGGATGCATTTAAAGCTACGATCCACGGTACCCTTACATCAATTGCTATTGCTAGGGCGCGGGAAGCTGGCCTCTATGAGTCCAAACTCATGCGCGAAATCAAAACGTTGGAGAAAATGGACCAGGAGTGACCTTTGGCGGTTCATAAACGGCGCTTGGCTGTCCTCAGAGGCCAGCTTAGGGCCCATAGAACGAACAAGGCGGAGCACCCTTTGCTTTCATTACGTCAGCGCTACTACGACGGAGTGGGACAGGGTGGGTACTGTTTTAGCATATCGTTTGAGAATGCGGACAGCCAAAGCTCACATTGCGAATCTAAAGCTAGGGGAGGGATCATGGGCTACCACAGAATCTGACAAGCTTCAAGCGCTCCAAGATTACTATGCATCTCTTTATGCCCGAGATCAGCCCGCCACGAACTCATATCGGCTGCTCTAGACGCCTGCGACTGGGACTCTTTGAATGACTACCACTCCAAGCTTTTGGAGAAGCCAATTACATCGGAGGAACTAACTAGTGCCCTGAAAGCACTCCCGCTCGGCAAAACGCCAGGCCCAGATGGGCTCCCAGTTTTATTCTATCGCACTTTTCTGCCGCAACTTCAAACGCATTTATTGCGCCTATTTAACTCCTTCACAGATGAGGTAGGGCCATCCTCAGATATGACAATTGCTGAAATCGCCATAATCTCTAAGCCTGGAAAAGATCACACACTCTGCTCTTCCTTCCGCCCTATCGCCTTGTTAAATACAGATCTTAAAATATACACCAAAATCTTGGCGAAATGACTTAGCGTACATCTGCCCGATCTCATCGAGCCGGATCAGGTGGGCTTTATTCAGCAATGCCAAGGGGCGGATAACGTGCGGCGAGTTGCACACCTTATGGGGAGGGCGCGGCACTGGAGGATCCCCGCCTGCCTGCTCTCACTGGATGCCGAAAAGGGGTTCGACCGAGTGGATTGTGGGTTTCTCCGTGCTGTTCTCCGGAAAATAGGTCTAGGCCCATGAATGATAGCGCGCATCATGGCTCCCTAAATCTCACCCCTCGCTAGGGTCCGTGTTAACGGACAACTCACGCAGCCCATCTCCACCCTTAGGGGTACCAGACAGGGTTGTCCCCTGTCGCCCCTATTGTTCGCCCTTGTAGTGGAAACACTCGCTATTATGATACGCCGGTCGCCTGATATTTGCGGCCTTACGCTTGGGAGAATAGAACATAAGATTGCCCTGTTTGTGGACGATCTACTTCTTACCCTGTCTGACCCATTGTGCTCGCTTTCAGCAATAAATACCCTACTCCAGCTCTATGAGCAAGCTTCGGGGCTTAAAATTAACCATACCAAATCTTGGGCCCTTAACCTCACGATCCTGGCTCATGAGATCGAGGCCTTGCAAGCCCTCGTCCAGTATCAATGGGCAACCAACTCTATACGGTACTTCAGCCTCAATCTAACGCCAGACTTAGCCAACTGGTCTCAAGCTAATTGGCAAGAATACAAAAACTCAGTCATCACTGATCTACGGGCATGGAAAGCTCTACCGCTTTCCTGGTTGGGACGCCTTAATACAGTCAAAATGTCCATCTTGCTGAAAATTCTTTATCTATTTCAAAAACTGCCGACACCCATCCCGGAACACCAGATCCAGGGACTGCAACGCGAGCTAATAGCATTTATATGGGGGGGGGGGAGGACCGCTATTCTCTAGTAAACTTTTAATGCTTCCGCGGGATAGAGGTGGGCTCGCTTGCCCGAATCTGATAGAGTACTACTGGGCGTCTCACCTCCACTTTATACCAGAATGGACGGTATGGGAAAGATGGTGCTTGAGAATTGGGATAGAGTGGCGGTGCACCGGGGCCTCACTACCTTCCCATCCCCACACACCCCAATTGCTCGCAATCCGCAGTTTCCTCCTGTGTGCTGTTCGCCCTATTTTGCAATTTGGACGGATAATGATTGCAGAACGATTCGTGACTTTTTCTCGGGAAAAGACATCAAAACATTTGCCCAATGTAAGCAAGAATTTAAGCTCGCAGAAAAAGACAAGTACCAGTATCTTCAACTCCGGCACTGGCTACAGGGATCCTCGCTATCGCAGGCAGCCACGCAACCTTTCACGCCGTTTGAAAAGCTAGCACTTCCAAGGGGCTAATCTCTCGCATATACCAAATCCTTCAGCACTCGTGCCGCTCGGATTCTCACCCGTTCCAATTGCAGTGGCAGTCCCTGTCAGATGCCGGCATTGCTCCCTCCCAGTGGGCGTGCCTTTGGCGAGACATTCCAAAAACTTTCCATAGCATCCCCCAGCTGGAATCCGCCTGCAAGGTGATGACCCAGTGGTACTACACTCCGTCTCTTTCCATAGCATACCCCAGCTGGAATCCGCCTGCAAGGTGATGACCCAGTGGTACTACACTACGTCTCGGCTTCGAAAGCTGTTTCCCAGCGCGTCTCCCCTGTGCTGGCGCTGCACACAAGCGATTGGTGATTTTGTACACATTTGGTGGTCATACCCTTTTCTTGCTACCTACTGGAAGGAGGTACTTAGCCATATTAAACGGGTCTTAGGGTACCCCCTATCTGAAAGTCCTCTCACTATCATTCTGGGCCTTAGGCCAGTAAACCTGCAAGCAATGACCCGCAGAGACCGGCACCTCAGTCTCCACATGCTGGGGGCTGCGAAGCAGACTATTGCCCTATACTGAAAGAAAACTGAATCACCCTCGATAAAAGTATGGTTCACTCGCCTATGGCACACAGTGGTAATGGAGCTACTCACGGCGCGCCTACAGTTTCGGGAGGTTAAATTCGAGGCTGTGGAAACCGCTGGTGGAGCACCTGGGGCGACTAAAAAACGCTAGACTGCAACCACCAAGACTCCGAGCTCTGCAGTTTTTTGATGATGTAATAAGCCCCACTGACCCGGAGATTAATTGGAACTAAACTGACTAGTCGCCCAACCTAACCCCCACAAGTACTCATTAGGACTCCGACATTTCCTTTTCAGATACGCTGACTACTTCTGCCGTCCTTGACTCTTCCTTGCGTGTCATCAGAGATTATATATACTACGGCTAGAGCTACGCCTTTCAGTGGCGTGAAATGATTTGAAACTATAACAAGGGGCCACACATCCCCCCGCCACATTCTCCCTCCTTTCTCTCTACTCCTCTCCCACTTTCCATCCCTCCATAATGCTTATGTTTCTTTTTTTTCTTCTTTCCGTTTTATTGTTCATGTTCAGCAGCCCACTGTTGCAATAATGGTATCTTAACACACCATAAGCATGTCATATAGCGAAACAAAGCTAGCTTGTTGGAATGAGCTTTTCCCCCACTGCAGAGGTTTGCTCCCATTATTGGGTAATTGGAGCTCTAGGGTATCAGCACTAGTGACGTATGCAGCTGTCAAAGACTTTTGCCATTGAAATGCCTGATAGAACTGTATAAAGTGATGCCATCTGACTCCCTAGGCCCACTATCCCCCCATTGTGTGGGAAGTTGGACAGCACATAGCCTCTCACTTTTCTTCCTTTTGTATTGCCATGAAACCTCTGCATATTGTGGTGCTGCCTATTATGCTCTGTTTTTATCTGTTTCCAGAAAAATGCCAATAAAAACGTTTTAAAACCAAAAAAAAAGATCAAGTGGAATTGAAACCCAGAACCCACTCAACTTCATCATCTTTTGACACTGAGGGTTCTCTTGACCTCATGGAACCTTCTTGATGGTAAGAAGACCTCATGTAAACTTTGAGATACCCTATAAACGTTCAATAAAAAGGCAGGATAGCCTCGGAGGCTCTCTGGGAGTCTCAGATTGGGGTCATAAGAAGTCTTGGTAGGTGGAAAGCCTGTCAATGGTGCTTTCAATGCACTGGCTGGTAGCAATCTAGGGAATAGCACCTTTCAGTCGCTGTAGAGTCCTGCAACACAACAGCCTAGCAAGGACTGTCAATATGTTTCTTTTGTTAGATCCAGACTTACAGAAAAAAATATTTGCATAATGAAAACACAATTCAAAGCTAAAAGACAATGGCGAAAACAAAATATATTTTTAAGACTGGCAGACTTGGGCAAACCAGGCTCGGGAATCCAGGAGGGTAACGGGGGTTAATTGGCAATAATTCTAAATTTCCTTGGAATTTATAAGAAACTTGAATGTGGATATGCTAAATTGATAACATTTTCCTTGATTGCATATGCTATGCTTGTAACATAATCAGTAATACTTGATTATTGGCATACACTGTATGATACTCTGATTATCCATATACTTCACTAAGGATATATTCATTAAGAAAGCCTGGCCCATGTGTCAGCCAGATTCATATAAAAAGGAAGGCTTTAGCTCAGAGGATAAAGGCAAAGTGAAAATTTGACTTATTTTATCTATGAAAAACAACTATGATGATGATAAATAATTTTATATGATGCAGTAAGCGCTTCAGAAAAAAACTATGGGGCTCACTAGGATGGCGGAAGGACTGGAGTCCGTCCGCCAGCCTGGTATAAACCGGGACCGCCCACCATGCATGCAGCAGTCCCACACACCGGATCAGGATGCGACCGCCATTGTGGCGTTCGGATACTGCATTTTAACATTGCGGTGGCTGCTGCTGACAGCCACACAATGCCTGCCACGTAGTGCTGTGAAATATAGGTGGTACCATGCGTCGTCCCCCCCAGTGCACTGGGGGACCCGCAATGGGCGCCCAAACCCAATCCCCGCCAGCCTTTCCATGGCGGTTCCACTGCAGTGGAAAGGCTGTCTCCAGCCATCATCGTAATTTGGCAGATGGTGCCTGCTAGGAACTACCACCATTTAACCGGTGAATACCGCTCCGCCAGGCAATCATAAGGAATGTCTGTGGTGGTTCAGTGGCGGACAGTCTTTGAGACCGTCGCGGTGAGGTTCCCCCGCCATCCCAATTTGCCGTTGGGGGATCTTGTGGTCGGCGTAGAGAAGGACCGCCACCGCATGGCTGGTGGTGGCGGTCCTTCCGCCATCGTAATTGACCCCTATGTCTGTTGAAAGGGATGCCATTCAAAAAAATTAACATCAGCCTAACCACAACTGTACTAATTTCTGGGGCTCTGGAGCTGGGGTGCCTTTTATGGTTAACATCTGTTTATTGTATTTTCAGAACAAAAATCCCCACCTTCAACCAACCAGCCGGTGGGAAATGATCATAGAGTAAGAAATTAAAAGGAGAAGATAGCCAAGGAAGAAGAGATGAGGAGGAAGGGGGCAAGGGGGCAAGGGGACCAGTTCCAGTTATTGTGTTATATCTCTAACGGCCCTCATCTTGTGGGTTGCGTTCCTGCTGTGGGATCTCTGGTAAGCCCGAGCACACAGAGATAGATGGGGCATGTGAGCTCGTTAGATTCAGAAGATAAGAATTTCAATGTGGATTTCCAGATTTTATCAAAGCGGAAGAGTCCTTGTGATATGTTGGCCGTTATCTTCTCCATTCCCACCACCTCCCATAGCTTATGTAGCCAATCTAAACTGGTTGGGACATCCTCTCTACCACACCTAGCCAGCAGCACTTGCTTAGCCACCCCCAAAGTCAGCCTGATAGATCGTCCCCGGCATGATTGAAGGGGATACGTTAAGGCATTCGGAAGGCCTAATAATATGTAAATGGGAAATCGTGGCAGGTCCGTGCCATCTGTAGAGTTGATGTCATGTAGTGTGGCGTCCCAAAACGGCTGTATCTTAGGGCATTCCCACAGCAGATGGGTCAAGGTACCTATTTGGCCATAGTGACAGCAATGAGCATCCGTCCCTGTTTTCCAGCTTGCCACCCTGTCCGGGGTATAGTATCAATAATGTGCTATTTTAAGGAACATCTCCTTGCCTGTCATGCTACCGTAGGAGGCCCTGGCACTATGTACGATATCTTGCCATTCTTTTGGGGAGCATTCCCGCGTGCATTCTGTCTCCCACCTACTTGGCTGCCTTATAGAGACCATTCAGCCTTTCATCTATGTGAGACTGCATGGCCAGGGAGACAATTATCTTTTATGCTTTCTCTTTTAATGGTTGTTTGAGTATTGTAGACACAAATTTCATCAAATTAAATATTTTTTCCTAAATATTATTTACAAAAAGGGGGAAAAATCAAATGTAATTACTTGATAGTCTAATCCATGAGCCTTTTAAAACATTTTGAAATTTGAAATGAGATTTTTTTTATATACTTTACGAAATTGGTGATAG
This sequence comes from Lissotriton vulgaris, assembly GCF_964263255.1. Taxonomy (NCBI): domain Eukaryota; kingdom Metazoa; phylum Chordata; class Amphibia; order Caudata; family Salamandridae; genus Lissotriton; species Lissotriton vulgaris. Next base: position 571,144,036 of record NC_141697.1, read on the forward strand.
AGATTTTGCATTACGGTAGAATTGCCCTAAACAGGAATAGTGTTTCTGATGGCTATTAAGCATGACCACATTTGATGAAATAGCCTAAACTGTTCCTAAGATACGTCAATCCATCTTAGAACTAGTTTGCCCAATTTCATGCAGCTTTGTCAAGCGAGAAAAAAGGTATAAGGAGGTCCCAAATGTTGTGCGTGCCATTCACACTCCACTACTATGGTTGTTCAACATCCCACCATACAACACAAAAAATTACACCAGTAGTGGAAGGTAAGGGTTGGTCAAATGTTAGAAGAAAAAACGAAATAGTGATATGTCAACAGCAATCACATGGAGGACCAAAATTTGAATGAAATACCAAACCTGATTAGCAGATACTCAAAAAAATCTTTGTCAAGTATTTGGTGCAATTGTCGATCTGCGTACATACACTGAATGGATGCCAGTTGTGTGTTATTGTTTATCTATACTAATATAATAAAGAGAGAGCCCAAACCTTTGAGGCAGTTAATCTCAGGAACCACAGCACCAATCACAACACCCAATACAGCGTTGGAAAGGGCAGTTGCAGCAGAAGGACATAGGCTATGCAGACGCCCACCATATACATTTAAAAGGTAAAGGAACCGTGCCAGCAAAGTAGTCCCTTGTGGGCGTGTCTGCGTTGTGCTGTGGGCGTGTGCTGGGGGCGTGACAAATGCTGGGGACGTGTGGTACGTTCCGCCCTTCATGCCATGTCTCATATTGTGTGCTAATCCCACCCTGCTCCCTTTAAATACCCCTGCACCCCATAATCATAACCCATCCTTACTCCTTAAAATACCCCAACACCCTTAAACACTAACCCACCATAACCAAACATAGCCCTGAACCCTATAAATACCCCTGTACCTCAAAACCCAAACTTACCCCTGAACCCTAAAAATACCCCTGTACCCAAAAACCAAACCTAGCCCTGAACCCTAAAAATACCACTGTACCCCAAAACCCAAACCTACCCCTGAACCCTAAAATACCCCTGTACCCCAAAACCCAAACCTAGCCCTGAACCCTTAAAATACCCCTGTACCCCCAAACCTACCCCTGAATCCTAAAAATACCCCTGTACCCCAAAACCCAAACCTAGCCCTGAACCCTAAAAATAACCCTGTACCCCAAAACCCAAACCTAGCCCTGAACCCTAAAATACCCCTGTACCCCAAAACCCAAACCTAGCCCTGAACCCTAAAAATACCCCTGTACCCCCAAACCCAAACCTAGCCCTGAACCCTTAAAATACCCCTGTACCCCAAAACCCTAACCTACCCCATACCCCTTAAAATATCCCTATACCCCAAAAGCTAAACCTAGCCCTGAACCCTAAAAATACCCCTGTACCCCAAAACCCATACCTATCCTTAAACCCTAAAACTACCCCTGTACCCCATAACCCAAAACTATATCTGAACCCTTAAAATACCCAAACACCCCAAAACATATACCTCAGTACCTCAAAACATACACCACTATACCCATACTTACCTTATCCAAACATTTAAAAAAAAAATGCTTTTACCATTCATGCATTTACAACGAATTTGGTTGTAAATGTATGCGTGGTAAAAGCATATAAAATGTAATGCCATGTGTTATAATGGCATTGCGGAGTCATGGTACTTTCGTAATGAAAGTATGCGGAGTGATGCTATGCTGAAAGAAATTTGCGGAATAATGGTGTTTACCCTCCCCCGGTAAGTACATTGGTGGCACGGCGGCCCAACTCTCCAGCAACATACTCATATTTTTACACCACCCATTTGAAAAATGCACAGGTCTCTCTAATTGATGGCCAGCACCGACATACACTTTTAGACACAGCTCCCGCCACAAGTTATAGAATTGCGAACTTTAGAGCTGGGGAGCTACGTTCGAATCTCGGCATCAGCTCAACATCCTGTGATTCCAGGCAATTCGCTTTGTCTCTCCGTGCCTACCACAAATGAATGTGTTCTTCTGTAATGTAAATTGTGCTCATGTTGTCGAGTTCGCGCTATATAATATTGCAAGGAAAAATAAAGTAGGGAAACTCGAGTTCACACACTACTGAACGCGCACTCTTAAGTGCATCAGCAGTGCACTGTGAATCGGAGCGTTTCACAGGCCTGTCACAGATAAGAAATGCTATCAAAACGAAATCCTACAAAATAATATACTACTGGCCGGCAGCAATTCATACCCGGACAACGTCGGGACGGGCTGCTAGTGATGTATAAACTGAAAAATAAAGTTTTTTCAAAAAAAGGATTTGGTGCAATAGCCATTACAAGTTTTGGGCAGACATCTCATCCCACCTGAAAGAATACTGATGCCACATTGATTCAGTGAAAGTGCTCACCAACTCTGGATAAACCATGAAAGACACCAGGGTCAGAAAATTGCTCAATCATTAAAGAAAAGATAAAACAATATGTGACTCTCAGACTAGCACAACATGTTCTCTAATCAAGCAAACAAAAACATTTTGCCCTACTTTCGTTTAAGGGAAATTTGTGAGTTGGGCAATCCGACTTCTATGTGACCAATAAATAGACCTTGGATTTATGGTCGGTGTGTACACACAATACCCTGTGCCTCGCACGCCCTTTCTTCTGCACACTTCATATCATGACTTGGTGACCAGGGAGGGTTTCTGAAGGAATCAGAACTTACGATTGCTTCTAGTTAATGTAATTAATGGATTGGGTCAGTGCACTTTCTATTGACTTGCCTGATTTAAATCAAATGTTTCTCTTTTGTCCTTTCTACTCTTTCTTATCATATTTCTTCTCTTCCTCCACAGATATGACCCCTTAATTACCTCACACTGATTTCCAAGTTTAGTGATACGGATGTCCAGCTGCTGGTTTTGCTCTCTGGTGGCACTGCACTCTGCCTCCATGCGGGTCTTCTCTAGCTGCAGAGTGTTAAGTTGGCTCTTCAGAGCTCGGTGATCGACCAGCAACTCCTCCTGCTCCTGTCCTGCCTGGCTTAATGACCTTTTCAACCTTAAATGACATAGAGAAAGACAGTTAAATCTAACTCAGTTACTTACAAGGTTAAGCTAGAGAAGGAGGTAGCCTACGCTACATCCATGGTGGTAGAGTCCATCTGCTAACGCCTGGGAAAAGGAAAGTCTATTTATTATTTATTTATTTTTATTTTAGTGTTTTATAGAGCGCAAACCTGACCCGTGAAGGTATCAGAGCGCTTTACATGGTATACAAGGTCAACAAACCAACATAAAATGCAGAGAATTACAGAACTTATACGAAAGGTTGGCGGGGGCAGGGGTGTTGGATGTAGGGCAAGGGGGTACACCTGAATGATTACAATCAAAGTTAGAAACAGTAAAAACAGCGGTCCACATATTCTTTGCGGGATAATCAGTGATCAGGAGAGGAGGCAATAGTCTTAGCTTCTTCCAGAAGCGATAGTCTTAGATTCGTCAGGCATAATGTGGTGCGTGAGGGCAGGGATTAGATGCGGAATTTACCCATGAGGAAGGTTTTGGCCTCCTTCTTGAAGCGTGCGAGAAAAGCAATTTTTCAGATGTTGGGTGGGAAAGAGTTCCAAATTCTTGGTGCGGCCCCAGTGAACGCCCTATTGTAGGTTCTTTTTTTCTGAAAAAAGGCAGGTTGGAGTAAGAGGTTTCTGGCGGACCGGGAATTTCTGCTTCCTCCAGATACCACTAGTTTCTGTGCCAGATAGGCAGGGGAGTTTGTGTATAGGGCCTTGTGTGTAATGCATGCTAGTTTCAACTGGATTCTGGCTTCTAGCAGGAGCCAATTCAACGCTTTCATGTGTGGAGAGATGTGGTTGAATTTTCTGGTGCCAGTGAGTAGTCGGGCGGCCGCGTTAAGGCAGGCTTTCAGAGGTGCTAAAGAGATCTTAGGCAGACCAGTAAGGGTGGAACATCCATATTCCAGTCTAGAGATGACTAGAGCTTGAACTGCCATTTTTAGGTCAGGAGCGTTGATGAAAGGTTTCAGCTTCCATAGGTAACTCAGGTGGAATCTGGCTGCTTTGGCCATCGAGTTGATGTGGTCGCGCATGTTCAGGTTACATTCAAGGATTATGCCCAGGGATTTGGCAGAGTCCACAATGGTTGGCGGGCAGTTTAGGGCGGTGATGGCCTTGATCCACTTCTGAATCTCCAGGTCAGCTTTTGAAGAGATTAGGAGAAATGCAGTTTTCTTTGCATTGAGTTTGAGTTGGTTAGCGGCTAGCCATTGGACAGTCAGTTTCAGGGTCTCATTCAGAAAGAGGATCTCCTCGAGCGAAGAGATATTGATGTATATTTGGGTATCATCCGCGTACATATGGTAAGAGACGTTTGTGGTGAGAAGAACTTCGGTAAATGGCTATAAGTACAGATTAAAGAGGGTGGGGGACAGGGTTGAGCCTTAGGGGACTCCAACTGTGACCTGGGTTGGAGCTGACAGGCTGCTATTGATGAGGAATCTCTGAGAACGGTTATGGAGGAAGGACCTGAGCCATTCTAGGACCACACCATCCAGGCCCATTCTGAGTTTAAGGCGTTTGAGTAGTTTGTCATGGTTGACCGTGTCGAAGGCAGAGGATAGATCTAACAGTATTAGAAGGCAGGTTTTGCCTTGGTCTAGGGCTTGGAGGGCATCGTCAACAATGTGGAGCATAGTGGTTTCAGTGCTGTGTCCCGGTCTGAATCCAGATTGGAAGTCATCGAGTAGGTGGAAGTTGTTGATGTGGTAGCTTAGTTGCTGTTGTACACATTTCTCCAAATCTTTGACTAATAGCGGGATATTGGAGATAGGTCTGAAATTGTCAGGAGAGTCTGGGTTCAGTGAAGGTTTTTTAAGATAGGGATGACTTGGCTGGCTTTCAAGTGGTCCGGAATCGAACCCTGCTGGAGGGAGGCGTTGATTATTGCAGTCCAGCAAGGGACGATGTATTGGGAGGCAGCAGCGAGGCAGTTGGAAGGTAGTGGGTCACTCAAATGGTTGTTTGGGTTTAAGGAGGAGAGGATTTTGGAGATGGAGTCTTCGTCATAGTATTCAAAGTCAGTTCAGTGGGCTTGGTTTTTAGGAGAGGCCATAGGGAGTGGTGCGGAAGAGGGGGACAGGTCCGAGAAGGGTTGAGAGTAAGTGGCGGCATTTAGTTCAATTCCTAATGTCGTGATTTTATCTGCAAAGAAAGAGGAGAATTGTTCTGACGATATTAGAGATTTGGGGGATTCTTTCTGTGTTTTGGCCAGTTTATTTGATTGGCGTTTGACCAGGTCAAATAGCTTACGGGGTCTATTCTTGGCGTTCTCCAATTCCGATCAGAAGTATTCTTTTTTTGAGTTGAGGATGTGTTTGTTGTCGGAGTTTCTCGCCTGGTGGAGCAGTTTTAGATGTCTGGCAGAGGGGTGTTGTCTCCAGTTTCTTTCGGATTGCCGTAAGGATCGCCTCTCTGTGGTGAGGGGACCAGGAAAAAAGGGGTTTCTCTCTTTGATTTGAGTTCTTTTTAGTTTTAGAGGGGCAAGGTCATCCAGAAGGTTTGCTATAGATGACAAGTAATGATCATTGAGGTCGCTGACTGTGGTCAAATGCGAGGGGGGAGGTGGTCAGAATTACAGCGAGCCTCCAGTTTTGTAAAGTTGAGCTTCTTAGTGTCTCTGGTCCAGTGTTTAGGGATCACCGGTTGCAGTGTCTTTGACTTGTGTATCCCAGGTAAGATGAAGGATATGGAGTGGTGGTCGGACCAGTCGCAAGGGTCTATGGAGATAAGCTTCACTGAGGATTCCTAGGAGATGATCCAGTCAAGGATGGCCCCTTTTGAGTGGGTAGGTAGAGAGCAGGCTTGAGTCAGGGCTTGGTCGGTTAAGAGGTCTTTAATGGCGTTGATGTAGGGATCTTTAGTGTCATTCCAGTGCAGGTTGAAAACACCTAGGAAGATCTCTTTGGCATTGGAGGAGATCTTAGTTGTGATGATTTCAAGGAGGTGATCGGTGAAAGAGTCATTGGAGCCTGGAGGGTGGTAAAAAAAGTGCAAGTTACAGAGATGTACTGAGTTGCGGCAAATAAATGGAGAGTGTGAGGTATTCGCAGGAGTCATTGGTATCCGTCAAGAGTTCCGTGACAAGAAGGGAGGAACAGTAGATGCAGGCAATGCCTCCTCCTTTCCTGTTGGAGTGTCTGTCGAGTCTGGTAAAGGACAATACAGCGACTAGGAAGAATTTCAAGGATTATCCTACCAGAAAAACCAAGTAGCGCATTATAGGTGATGCCCAAACATTGTATGGATACAGAACAAATCCAACCACTAAAAATAACAAAGATGAACATCAAACACAATCACCAAATAAACTATTTATAGACTAACATACAATGCGACAAACACATAAAATAGCGTTCTGAGAAGGCATCCAAAAACCAAATGAATATGCCACAGAAATAGCTATAACAAACAAATGGAAAGCCACCAAATGCAACCACCACAAACCACTTGCATAGCCACTTAACAGTAAAGAAGAAAAACCTATGTACACCCAGAAAGGATAACCTAATTACAGCATTTGGATACCCCAACAAAATCATGCGAGTACCAGCAGAATACAACCATCACACATAGGAAAGTATCTAAAGGTATCCACAATTTTAAAAATATCAGCCACAGTTAATACATTTGAATCATTAGGATAACAATTTCAACATTTGATTGACATCTACTTCATAAGCCATGAAAAGTCACATTACACATAAGGGGTCACCAAGAATATGTGAATCCTCACAAGAGAATATCTATAAGAACCAAACAATCCTTACCTAATCCCTCTAAACAGGCTATACATTGACTGCCACATGGTCATCAAAAAGTACACTGACCAGGTCCATGCAACCAAAATAAAAAGCATGGATCTTTCATATCCACAATAATACAAAAGGAGATGGCTTCTGAACCAAGCTGGAGCCCCTTGGGTTTTACAAACCGATCATATAGACACCCAAAAGAATCTGATTCCCTCCACTGTACACTCCTCCACCAACTAAGATGTTCTTAATCAACAAATCTCGGTGTCACAAAGGTTGCACCAGAATTTCAGAGGGCATGGTAGTGAAAGTGGACCTTAATTCATAGTGTCAGGTAACTCAGATAAGGGATCTTCACTTTTTTCTTTACTTTCGGGCAGGTAGGATACGAATTGTTTATAAATTTAATGAAGATACTCATGATGGAAAACCAGGGTTACAAGGTAGTTTGTCTTCCTTCCCCATCATGGTTTTCCTCTGAATATGCAGAAGCACTGACCAGAAAACAATAGGCAGTTTGTTTTCTACTTATAGCTTCGAAACATGTGAATTGAAATTTACCAATCTAAAGAAATACATCACATGGAACTTAGCACAAGACAGAGATGACAACTCACAAACTAGGGGAAAGAAAGAGTGACAGCTACATCCTACTTAGAAAACTGGACTGACCTAAGAACCTATTTTGAGATAGATCCAGGACAGTGAGGCTTGTAAAGGCTTTTCAAGAACTTAATGGATTGTTGCTTAAAATATCCCTATTAAGACCTTACTGGAAATGATATCAACAAATAATTTTCCTCACAAAAATGCACTTAAGTTTGGATATCAAAGCCTTCTCAATATTACTGATAAAGATGCACTGCTACCCATTAGGTAATCCTACAGGGCCTGGGCCACAGAATACAAGCATTAGATTAGAGAATACAACACGCTTGGTTTCAGTAAGAAAATCAAAATGCTTCCTATCCCTACCATGTTGTGAACATATCACTGACAAACTGATCGACCTAAAGGAAAAAATATGAAAAATACACATGAAAACGAAGAGGGTTGAAATACAAAAAAGTGTATAGTAATGGAAATAATAATAATGTATACCAGCATGCAAGGGCTGCAGATGGCTCATCAATCTGCCTTAAAAGAAAAACATCTTGTAAAAGAGGAGTTAACAAGAGGATCAGTGAAAGGTAAAAGAGCGACAAAGAAGATCCATATGTAGGAAGTATCTAGACCTACTTTCAGGAATGAGCCACATGCCTTCCGGTGAGAGAGACAGATGGGGACACACAGGGACACACTCACTCTTTATAGAAGGAAAGCCTTTTTTCTCATTAAACAATTTTTACCACATTTTTGAAAAATACAGTATAAAATACTGACTTTCATGTTCCAAAGATGGTGGAGATTTGTAAACTGATCAAATTGATAAAAGCTATGACAGTGGTTAACATGGAATAAGCCAGAGACAATTTTAGCCATGAAAACAAGAAAAACATTTCAATGAAAGTACACCAAATCACAAATGTTTGTAGTGAACTTCCATTTGGTGCATTCCGTTGGTTTGGTGTATTTTAACCTGAGCTATTTAGAAGCTCCAAGTGAAAAACAAACTGTCAATAATCCTTGCATCCATTAAATCAACACATTACATGTTCATAAGGTCAGAAATATCTGAAAATGAGAAATACGTGTTCTCATAGGATGATGATTGGTAAGGGAACGCTGACACAGCAAGCTGTTTTCGGAACCTCTAAAGATTCATTTGCATATCCAATATTCACCCAGCCTTTATGATGGGCAGCTTTGTCCAAGAACAGAAGGCAGAGGGGAAGTTAACTTCTGCTTTTGCTTCCAAATTGTACTGTCCCATGTTATGTAGCCTTCTAGTCCAGGATGCCATGGGGGCGGGGATTCCATCTATATTTATAATCAATAATGCATAAGCATCTTCACTCAAATTTGTATACAAATATTTCAGTGGGGTGTCACCCCACTATAGTTACTGGCAAAGGCCGAGAAGAGATTCTGACAGCCACCGATGTGCCACCCCGACAAATAATGTGCACCCACAAATGGGTATACATCCCCCTTGCCATGCACCAGGGGAGAAGGACCCAGTATGCAAATACAGGGCACCGTTTGTGAGGATGAAGAAGGACCTAGCTTCCAAACAGCTGTACTGGAATCCAGTTTGCAACTGTAAACAGGGCACTGAGTCAGCAGTCACCCTTTCATGTCCTCCTTCACTATTATTTCTTTAAGGGTAAAAGCTGCTTCGCTGTCCTGTCAGCAATTGCAAAATAGCCTTCTGGGTAGTTGTCAACTTGTCCTTGTCCACCTTGGCCCACAAAAAAGCTGTGAGCAGGGAGGGCCAGGTTAGGTGATAGCTGCTCTAGTTCAGACATTGTGGCAGGTGTTATCTCCACTGCTTTAAAAAACACATAACAAAGAAAAATACCCCCACCTGCTTAACGGCAAGGCCAGGGTGGACTGTGAGCAAACAGTACTCCTGTCCATCTGTGGTGTCTCTTTGTAAATTGTTGATGAATTTCATTGTGCACTTTCAGGAATTGCAATAGAACATTATTTTTCTAAATAAACATTTGTGTCTGTTGAATGTTTGTTAAATGGGTTCATGCCTCAGTGAGAAGCAGTAAAAAAGGAGTATATTTTATATAAATAGAGCAGTAGAGTGGCTGGGAATTTTAACAGCTATATTGTCAAGGAGAAAAATGAAAACACTACCATTTTAATTTCTCTCCATTCTTGGTCGGTGCACAAATACCTGACCCTGAGACAGCAATGCCTGTCCTAGGGGCAACAATGTACTACAGTTCGTTCCCTCGATAGGAACAACTAAGTATTGAAAAGGTCTTCCAGGAAATCTTTAACAACCGAATATTGAAAAAGATGTTCAAGAATGGCATTTATGATATGTAGCAATTGCTGCAAACATATTTTAATGAAAGAACAGGCCAGATAAAGCCAAATTAAAAATGTAAGGTGGTACCATAGATGAAAAAAGTGAATATATATATATATATTTGTGCAGCATGCTTCGCCAACTACATCCAGGTAACCAGGAAGTGACGAATACGGACCAAGTTTTTCGTGCAAGAATTTTTATTTTCAAACACCCAGCACTACCTCAATTATTTTCTTTGTAGGAGAGTGTTGTGCTGTCCGGGAGCTACCACGGCTGATCCTTACAGGAACAACTGTCTCTTTCGTTTCAAGGAAAACAGCGTCCTGCCGCTCGGCCCTGAGTCGAAGAAGGGGTCCGTAGATTACTGAGGAAGCAAGATCAATAGTACAAATGCAGCATGCTTCGCCAACTAGATCCAGGTAACCAGGAACTGACAAATACAGACCCAGTTTTTCGTGCAAGAATTTTTATTTTCAAACACCCAGCACTACCGCCATATATATATATAACAGAGTTGTGGTAGCCACAAATTAGGATTCTCAGAGATAGGAATTCCTCAGGTTATTGCTTCTTAATAACTTAGCCACTGTTTAATGAATAGCCATTCTACACCGAACTGGCTCTGTGAGGCAACTGCCAATATAAGGCATCACGGGTAGTTACAGCTCCTGAAGTCTAAAAGAGGCAGGAGGTATACTCAACTCATAATCAAAGCCTATCAAGCTGCAATTTTACAGCATAGGTGCTGTAATGTAGATTTGAGAAAACAAGTACTTATCTTTGGGAATGCTCTTTCTGGCGAATACTCTATCTAATCGCAGATTTCTCACCTTAGAATACTACCCAGGCAACAGACTGGATCAGGAAAACTTTTCTTCAAGCAGTGCTTCTGTGTGCTTCTAGATGGAGCGGTGTGGCTCTGTGCTGACTTCTGGGACGCCCGAGAAGTATATGCACCATTCAGGTGAGCTGAATTCAGGTGCGCTTATCTTTTCCTCTTCTGCAACTTCAGACATGAATGTGAACAATTGTTGCCACCAGTGTGTTAAATAGTAATTTGAGACCATTATAGATGTTAAGAAGAGGACACTCCACTGAATGGGGAAGTAAGAGGGCAGTGAGGAATTTGCGGTTTGATAATGTATCAACCAGACAGAGCGTTCCCGAAGGCAAGTCATTTGTTCTTTTGAGGGATACTTCTAGCCACAGATCCTTCACCTTAGAATAGTTACCAAAGCAGTACCTCCCTAGGTGGAGGGTTGGTAGAGTAGACTCACATCAAAAAGTCTTGCAGGACCAAGCAGGCAAAATGTACTTCCCACTCAACCTGGCTGTCAAGGCGACGGGAGCTTTGTGAATGTAGACACTGATGCCCTTATTGCAGCCTGGCAGATATCAAGGAAAGGCACTCTGCATACCAATGCAGTGGTAGTGTCTTAGCCCTAGCGGAATGGGCTCTCAGACCTTCTGGAGCCTGCTTCTTGGCATGTGTGTAGCAGTTATTAATGCAGAGAACTAACCACCTCAAAAGGGTCCTCTTCTTCACAGCCTTCCCATTCTGTGCTCAGGAAAATCCACAAGAAGTTGATCATCCACTTGATGGTAATTGGTATGATCAATGAAAAAGCTTAAATCCCTTTCAGGGTCCAACTAACAACGCCTCTCTTCCTCTTTCGAGGGGTGAGCAAAGAACGCTGGTAGATTGATGGATTGTCAATGTGGAAACTTTTGGAAAGAATGCCAGTGAGTGCTCAGCACCAAATTATTCGGGCAAAAGGTGGCGTAGGGCACTTGCACTGAAAATGCCAGAAGTTCACTCATACGATTAGCTGATGTCATCGCAATGAGGAAGATGGTCTTTAAAATCAGGTGACCCAGAAAGCAACTATGCAGCAGTTGAAGGCCTTACACAGAAGAAACGTAAATGTCCGGAGGGACCGCATCAATCAGACAGGAGGAGGCATCGCCATCATCCACAGGAACTCCATCCGCATCACGACCAACACCGACGACACCCTCGCACCCGCCGAGCACCTGCACTTCCAGATCCACATCAACCCCAGGACCACCCTCAGAGGCACCCTCATCTACAGACCCCCGGGACCACGCACACAATTCAGCGAGGACATCGCCGACTTCGTCAGCCCGCATGCCCTCCCCTCCGCTGACTACATCCTCCTCGGGGACCTCAACTTCCACCTGGAGAACAACAACGACCGCAACACCACCACCCTGCTGGACAACCTCGCCAACCTCGGACTCAAGCAACTGGTGACCACCCCTACCCACTACGCCGGACATACTCTCGACCCTGTCTTCTCCTCCAGCAAGGACATCACCTTCAGCCACGCCACCGGACTCCACTGGACGGACCACAGCTGCGTCCACTTCAGCTTCAAAAGGACCACGATCCACCACCACCAGCAACAGGTTGCACGCAGAAGCTGGAACAAGATCACAGCCGACCAGCTCGCAACTTCCCTGAGCAAGAACCCACCCACCAGCGCAACGAACCCCAGCCAAGCGGCCACCAACCTCACAAAGTGGATCAGCGACTGAGCAGACGACCTTGCCCGTCTGAGGACCCCGCCTAGGAGACCCGGCAGCAAGAAAGCCCCATGGTTCACCGACGAACTCAAGAACTCGAAGAAGAACTGCAGAGCCCTTGAGAAAGCCTGGCGCAGAGACCCAACACCTGACAACATGACTGCCCTCAAGGTCGCCACCCGAATACACCACCAACTGATCCACACCACCAAGAAAACTGCATTCAAGGAACGACTGGACAACAACGCACACAACAGCAAGGAACTCTTCAACATCGTTAAAGAGCTCTCCAACCCCAACGCCGGAAACAACGACATCACCCCTTCGCAAGACCTCTGCAACTCCCTCGCCTCCTACTTCCACAACAAGATTGCAGACATACACAACAGCTTAAGCACTCAACCGACGCACGCCACGACCGAACCACCGCCCCCCACCACCACCCTCCGCGCCTGGACCCCGATCAACACCGAAGACACCATCCGCACGATGAACTCCATCCACTCCGGATCTCCGACCGACCCTTGCCCTCACCACGTCTTCAACAAGGCCGACGCTGTTATCGCACCCCACCTGCGGGACATCATCAACACCTCCTTCAACACCGCCACCTTCCCGGAGAACTGGAAGCACGCCGAACTCAGCGCCCTACTAAAGAAGCCATCAGCCGACCCCTCCGACCTCAAGAACTACCGACCCATCTCGCTGCTCCCGTTCCCCGCAAAAGTCATTGAGAAGACCGTCAACAAGCAGCTGGCCGCCTTCCTCGAGACGAACGGATCCCTCGACCTCTCACAGTCTGGCTTCAGGTCCAACCACAGCACCGAGACCGCCCTGATCGCAGCCACCGATGACATCCGAGCTCTGCTCGACAAGGGAGAAACAGCGGTCCTCATCCTCCTAGACCTCTCCGCGGCCTTCGACACCGTCTGCCACCGTACCCTAGTACAGCGCATCAGCAACGTCAGAATCCAGGAGAAGGCACTGGAGTGGACCATCTCCTTCCTCGCCGGAAGGACACAGAGAGTCCGCCTCCCCCCGTTCAGATCAGAAGCCACCGAAGTCATCTGTAGCGTTCCTCAAGGCTCCTCGCTCAGCCCAACCCTCTTCAACGTCTACATGAGTCCCCTCACAGCCATCGCACAACAGCACAACCTCAACATCATCTCCTACGCCGACGACACCCAGCTGATCCTCTCCCACACCAACGACCCCGCCACCGCCAGAGCCAACCTACACGAAGGGATGAAGGAAGTAGCCGAATGGATGAAGAACAGCCGCCTGAAACTGAACTCGGACAAGACGGAAGTCCTCATCCTGGGATCCTCACCCTCTGCCTGGGACGACTCCTGGTGGCCCCCCCGCCCTAGGCAGCGCACCCAAACCAACAGACCACGCACGCAACCTGGGCTTCATCCTGGACTCCTCCCTCTCCATGACCAGACAAGTCAACGCCGTCTCCTCGTCGTGCTTCAACATCCCACGCATGATACGCAAGATCTTCCGGTGGATCCCCACCGAGACCAGGAAGACGGTCACCCAGGCCCTCGTCACCAGCCAACTGGACTACGGCAACTCCCTCTACGCCGGAATCACCGCCAAACTCCAGAAGAGACTCCAGCGGATCCAGAACGCCTCAGCAAGACTCATCCTGGACATCCCCCGCCGCAACCACATCTCCGGACACCTGCGAGACCTGCACTGGCTCCCGGTCAACAAGAGAATCACCTTCCGTCTCCTCACCCACGCACACAAAGCCCTGCACAACCAAGGACCAGGATACCTCAACAGCCGCCTCAACTTCTACGCTCCCAAACGCCAGCTCCGATCGACCGGCCACGCCCTCGCCGCCGTCCCCTGCATCCGAAGAGCTACCACAGGGGGAATGTCCTTCTCCTACCTCGCCGCCAAGACCTGGAACTCCCTCCCGACCCACCTCCGCCTGACCCAGGACCACCTCGCCTTCAGGAAGCAGCTCAAGACCTGGCTGTTCGAGCAGTAGCGGACCCCCCTCCCCAAGCGCCTTGAGACCCTCCGGGTGAGTAGCGCACTATACAAATGCTTTGATTGATTGATTGATTGAAGTTATAGTCTCCTACCATAACATTTGGGAGGGAACATGTGTTAAAACCTATAAAAAGACTCATCATACCAGATGATGTAAACAAGGACAGTGGTTGGGCAAACACAAACAAATTCAAAAGACTCACAAATAAACTTTAATAGTGCCCACTTCAAAACCTTTCTGAGCTAAAGATAAAACAAACAAAAGAAAGTCCAATAGCTATAGGTGTAACAGGACAGTCTTGCGAATACCACAACAGGCCACAGATTTTGTCCCAGCACGCAGCACAAATGGATTTCATGCAAGGGCGTCTTGCAGCAAGGATGACATCTACCACTTCAGGCAGCAGTTAAAACACAGTAAGTTGCCACTGATCAATCTCTACACATGTATGTGTAGATTACACAGATTTGAGTGGCGGACCTGGCTCTGTTTCTGAGACAGGATGTCTTCCAGAAGTCAAAGGCTGATCAGAGGACACATGCACATGGCCAGAAGATCCAGGTATCATACTCTACTGGAACAATCTCGAGCCACTATCCAGAGCCACTAGGATGATTTGGGCCAGCTTGTTCCTGATCTTTTTCAAAACTCAGGATAGGAAAGCCAGTGGCAGGAAGGCATATAGGAGTCCTGTGTTCCAACCCAGCTAGAAAGCATCCTCAAAGAAGTGCTCTTGCCAAAATTCGAACGTGCATAGCTTTTGGTACCATGCATTCTTAAAGGCGGTTAAAAAGAACTAGCCACTGTTCTCCACACTGCTAGAAGACACCCTGTGCCACCTTGTGATGTACAAATAACACAACTGGGTTTGGGCTCCCAACAGCAAGGCCAAGCCTCTGACCAATATTTAACTAAACAACTGCCAATACTGTTGTCTTATCCAATCTCAATTCGTATCACCATATTGAACATCCAACAACATGTGTACTAGACTACTAGCTCTGTCTGAATCAATCTTCTCTTTTTTTATTATTTTGTTAGCAAAACCAAAGCATTTGTGAAATTTTTTACACTTTTACATTTTTACATCATGATTGCAACCAAAAAATCACATTAAAAACATTCAGTCATACAAAAACATGATTTACACATTCAATCTCTCATTCAACCTTTCCACGCAATCACACAAAACATCCCATACATTCACAGCACACAAACAAAATATTTACAGGGGAAGAGGAATTGGAGTAATAATGCCCATGCTGACCCTCACAGTGCTTTCCAAATCCATGTCTATGGTCTTGAAAGGACTAGGGTGCCTGCTGAACTGGTTGGGAAGGCTTTCTCTGTCTGTACATCAACTCTCTGTAATAACCTCTAAACTTTCTAAATTGATGCAGGAAATGTCTAGTATGGGTCAATAGCCCCAAAGAGCATGCATTAGCTCTACTGTTCTTATAGCGTGTACTAGTCTGCCTTTTCACTGAAAATGTGGGAGCCATCAAATGTAATATCCATGAGGGAGGCCTATACATCACTGTAGAATCCTGTGAAATGCAAGGACACATCAACAAAGTACAACAGAAGTACTGACTACCCTTCCTGGGTCATCCATTGCATCCAGACACCTGGAAACAACATATTTTTCCTAGTCCTTTAGAGGCCGTGCAGCAACTTCATGAAGTGATTCTATCTAAAAAAAACTACAGTATAGATTTATGGCAAACCAAAAGAAGCACAATTTGTGAGTAAATATTAAGTTCCATAACAAGGTTGGTATAAATCCATTCAGCAGTTTGACCTGTAGGCATAAGCAAAATTTCCTATGGGAGCCAAAATTAGAAAACACAACTATTTTCACAAAGTACCCCCACCCCCTTTAACTTTATTACCCTGAAAGGACCTACATGAAAATTGACACGGAGGCCACTGATTCTAAGGTTATTGGCAAATCAAAAATACCTTTTCAATGGAAAGTGTCCCAGATCCATAACTCCACAACAATGACTGCCACTGTGCAATATACATGTGCAGAGATATTCTATTGTTTATGAATTTTACAGAGAATCCCAGGATGAAGGTAAATATTAATTTCAGAAGGGCCTCTAGAGTGAAAATCGAACACCAACCGAGAGGATGTGGTAAGGATTGAAGCTGTGTGACATCATTTACCTCTCCATGTCGTCTTGAAGCTTTAGGTGGTCTTCCTCGAGTGCTCTTTGCCTCCGAGCATCCTTCTGTAGACGTTCCTGCTCTTCCTTCAAGGACCCTTCCAACTCCTCTAAGTGGGCCTTTTGAGCCAGCAGCTGGTTGTACCTACATAACAAAAAAAGAAATGTATTCCAAAAGACTCGAAAGACAACATCATGTTAGATAACACATTGTTTGACTCATTTGGGGCTTTAAGGGTAGCTTGTAGGCAAACTATTAGAAATTTATGAGCAAGATATGACTCTCTGGAGGCACCTGCAGGCAAGTACAAGATGTCATCAGTGAGAAAAACTTGCTGCCACCAATCAAAATGTCTGATCACTCACCTAGTGACCCTCTGAGAGTGGCTGGGCATGTTAAACAACGGTTAATCCGTTGTGTTCTAAGACACCAACAGGATGGTTGATGGTGAAGAGACAGATTTCAAGCATAACAGGGGTATATCAGGAAGAAAGTGGCAATTAAATCCACACTTGAGAACCTTCTGAATGAAACAACATAAATCCCTGTATGAGTTTGCAGACAAACTTAGAGTCAACAAAGTATAAAAATATTCTATAAACGCACAAAGAATCAAGCATTGTTTAATACAATGCATAGAACAATTGTACATGTTCACATATGTGTTTCTTAAATGTGCATAATGCTACGTAAAAAAGAACATAATTATGGTTTCTGGATGGCAGAGATATGCACCCTATCCAAGCAGGAACCACAATCCTAGTCAGGATAAGTCACAAACACACCCTAAACTGACCTGTGCTCACCCCCTGGTAGTTTGGCTCTGAGCAGCCAGGTTCAACTTAAGAGGCAATGTGTTAAGTATTTGTGCAATGCTTCCAGCAGTAAAACAGTAAAAACACCACAGAAAAGATACCACACCTGGTTAGAAAATTAGAACTTAATTTAATGAACGAAACAAGACCAAAATGACAAAAATCCAATAAGTAGAACCAGAGTTATGAATAAGAAAAACCTGTAATGTAGTGCTTAAAAGCATAACATGCCAAACGGGACTATCTGGTCGCGCTAGACCGGGTCAAATTCAAGAGTTCAGGCCAACCTCAATGGAGCGTGGGTCGGATACAGGGACCAGCCTTGGCTCGCTGCAAAGTATCTTGGTTGCGTCGAAGACGAGATGCGGAGTGCAGGTGAAGCGATGCAGCGATAACTGTCTACACCATGGGTACTCACAAACTTTCTCTAAGGGGGCAAATTTACAGTGTAGTTTGTGGCCGAGGGCCGCACCGGTGGGGGCGTGGTCAGTGAGAGAGGGGGCGGGGCTAGAGACAAAAAAAAACTGTGACCATGAGGTTGAACACAGGCCCTGGCAGCGGATGTCTTTGTCCACTGAGCCACCAGACCGAGCATACACACATCTCTCTCTCTCTCTGTCTCCCTCCCTCTCTCTTTCTCTTCCTCCCTCCCTCTCTCTATTTCTCTACCTCCCTCTCACTCTCTCTCTCCGTCCCTCCCTCTCTCGTCTCCCTCACTCCCTCTGTCTCCCTCACTCTCTCTGTCTCCCTCACTCTCTCTGTCTCCCTCACTCTCTCTGTCTCCCTCCCTCCCTCTCTGTCTCCCTCCCTCCCTGTCTCCCCCCTCTCTCTGTCTCCCTCCTTCTCTCTGTCTCCTTCCCTCTCTCTGTCTTCCTCCCTCTGTCTCCCTCCCTCTCTGTCTCCCTCCCTCTCTGTCTCCCTCCCTCCCTATCTCTGTCTCCCTCCCTCCCTCTCTCTGTCTTCCTCCCTCTCTCTTACTCTACCTCCCCTCTCTGTCTCCATCCCTCTCTTTCTCTCCATCCCTCTCTTTTTCTCCCTCCCTCTCTTTTTCTCTCCCTCTCTCTCCGTCTCCCTCACTCCCTCCCACTTCCTCCCTCCCTCCCTCTCTCCATCTCCCTCCCTCTGTCTCCCTCCCTCTCTCTGTCTCCCTCCCTCTCTTGGTCTCCCTCCCTCTCTTGGTCTCCCTCCCTCTCTCCGTCTCCCTTTCTCTAACTGTCTCCCTCCCTTTCTCTAACTGTCTCCCTCCCTCTCTCTCCCTGTCTTCCTCTCTCTCTCCGTCTCATCCTCTTTCTCCCTCCCTCCCTCCTTATGCCTCTGCCTCCCTCCCCTCCCCTGTCTCTCCCTCTCTCTCCCTCCCCGACTCTCTTTCCCTCCCTCGCCTTCCCCAGACTCACCCTCTCTCCCTCGCCCTCACCTGACTCTCTCTCTCTCTCTCTCTCTCTCTCTCTCCCTCCCTCTCCCTCCCTCCCCTGACTCTCTTCCTCCCTCCCCTCACACTCCTTCCCTCCCCTCACACTCACTCCCTCTGTCTCTCCCTCCCTCGCCCTCCCCTCACACTCCCTCCCTCTGTCTCTCCCTCCCTCGCCCTCCCCTCACTCTCCCTCCCTCTGTCTCGCCCTCCCTCGCCCTCCCCTGACTCTCACTCTCCCTCTCCCTCACCCTGCCCTGGCTCTCCCTCCCTCCCTCCCTCTCCCCTGACTCTCCCTCTCTCTCCCTCCCCTGACTCTCCCTCTCTCTACCTCCCTCCCCCTCTCTCTACCTCCCTCCCTCCCCTCACTCTCCCTCCCTCACCTCACACTCCCTCCCTCTGTCTCTCCCTCTCCCTCTCTCGCCCTCCCCTCACTCTCCCTCCCTCTGTCTCTCCCTCCCTCGCCCTCCCCTCACTGTCCCTCCCTCTGTCTCTCCCTCCCTCGCCCTCCTCTGACTCTCACTCTCCCTCTCCCTCACCCTGCCCTGGCTCTCCCTCCCTCCCTCCCTCTCCCCTGACTCTCCCTCTCTCTCCCTCCCCTGACTCTCCCTCTCTCTACCTCCCTCCCCTCACTCTCCCTCCCTTCCTCCCCTCACACTCCCTCCCTCTGTCTCTCCCTCCCTCGCCCTCGCCTGACTCTCACTCTCCCTCTCCCTCACCCTGCCCTGGCTCTCCCCCCCTCCCTCCCTCTCCCCTGACTCTCCCTCCCTCTCCCTCCCCTGACTCTCCCTCTCTCTACCTCCCTCTCCCTCCCCTGACTCTCCCTCTGTCTCCCTTCCCTGACTCTCCCTCTCTCGCCCTCACTCTCCCTTCCTCAATCTCCCCTGTCTCTCCCTCCCTCTGTCTCTCCCTCCCTCTGTCTCACCCTCCCTCTGTCTCACCCTCCCCTGACTCTCCCCCTCCCTCTCTCACTCCCTCCCTCGCCCTCCCCTGACTCTCTCACTCCCTCAACCTCCCCTGACTCTCCCTCCCTCTGTCTCCCCCTCCCTCGCCCTCTCTCTCCATCTCTGTCTCCCTATCTCTGTCTAGGCAAGGTGTATTAATTCTATTAGTAATATCACGAAAAGCAAGAGCTATTTGCTGCACACATCGAACCACCTTCCCCAGCCTTCCCAAAATCTGCAGCACATTATTAGTGACTCCCTAATGTAGAGGGTGCACGAGAGCTGGCTGGACCACTGCAGCAGAGATCAGGTGTAATCCGGAGGGCAGAGATTCCAAATAAGGCTGGGCTGATTCAGACTTTCATCCCTTCAGTGTCGATAAAACAAATGCTACTCGAGGCTGCCCAGAGTGATCTCCAAGTGGCTCGGTTCAATCAGTCACGGGGTTTGTCCTGATCACTGTAATTGTCCAAAAATCCCCCCTCCCCCCCTCCTCTGTGGCAGCCCGGGATGAGTCAGCTTGCCTGGCGCACACACAGCCGGAGCACTTCACAGGTCTTTAAAAGACCATTAAATCGTTAATGAGGCTTTGTTCTGTTTCACCTCTTCTGAGGCCCCTGCAGCTCCACTCTATGGCTGGAGTTTCCCAGCCCCCCCTAGAGCAGAGCCTCTCCGAGTCAGGCTGCATCAACCGCCGGTGTTTACTAAAACTCTTGAATTTTTTTTTTTTAATTGGTACATGCCTGCAAGGTCCGGCGGGCCGCCAAGGAAGGCTTGCCGGGCCGCCACCGGCCCGCGGGCCGTACTATGAGTACCCCTGGTCTACACTGTAGAGGGGCTGCGTTGGTTCCAAGCCACACAAAGGCAATGATGCATCGAGAATTGAGTCGATGCGAAGTGCAGTCAGCAATGTGTCAAAGTCGATCCTCGCAATGGCAGTGGATTCTGCTGGAGAAGCACTTCAAACCCACTCCCCAGAGTCCAGGACTGGGTTACCACCACTTTGCAGGGTAAACTCACAGACAGCAGCATCCAGGTGCTGTAGCAGGAAAGTTGGAAGTCTTTTATGTCCCTGAGACTCCAATCAGGAGGCTAGCCAACAAGCCCTTGGAGTCATTCTGATTTCTGAGTTGTAGAGATGCAGGCCCAATCCTCCTCACTCCCAGGCAAAAGGGCAGCAGGAGTCCAGCAGAGTAGCAGTCCTTGTAGAAGCACAGTAGTCCTTCCTGGCAGAGTATCATCACGTCCAGGAGTGTAATGAGTTGGTGATGTCTGAAATCCTTTTTTTATACACAGTTATGCCTTTGAAGTGGGGAAAAGCTTCTAGAGGCATACTTTTGAAGCACACAGATCCTCTTCCTCCCCTGCCCTGGCTCCAAGCTGGCTGGAGTGACAATGTAGGGTAGATAAGTCCTATTGTGTGTGGACAGGACACCGCCTCTTCAGGTTTACATGAGGCTGAGGCCAGCTCCTCCCTCCCATCCTACCCTGGATGTCCAATTAAGTCATACCTAAGCTCCCATTGTGTGTGGCTGTCTAGAGGAATACACAAATCCCAGCTGCCTGCCACACCAGAAATGCAATCATAGACCGGCACCAAATGGTTAAGGCAAGAAAATGACCAATTTCTAAAAGTGAGATTTTTAGAACTGTAATTTAAAATCCGACTTCACCATAAGTTAGGATTTTAAATTTGGAGTCTAGAGACACCAAAGATGAATCAATCATATTGTCCCATATTGCAATTATGCTTATGAAAATAATAAGGTAATCCCAATGTTATCCTATGGAAGATATAGGCCTTGCAGAATTGAAAAATAATATCGCAATTATGCTTATAAATGTAATAAAGTAATCCCAATGTTATCCTATGGAAGATATAGGCCTTGAAGCAGGGAAAAATAATGTAAGAGTTTTTCACTGCTTGGATATGTGAATCTTAAAAGTTCCTTTTCCTACTTTTTAAATACACAGCAACCTGCCCTTGTGCTATCCAAGGCCTACCTTAGGAGTGAGGTATATGTATTAAAAAGGAAGGTTTGAGCCTGGCAAAAGGATTATGTGAGAGGGCCAGGTAGAGAGAGGGTGAGGTGTGTCTGAGACGGCTGAGGAAGAGGGAATAATAAATACGGAGGTAGACAGGTGAGGTAGAGGGGTGCGTTGACATAAAGGAAGTGCAGAAATGTGTCAGAGAGATGTTACTGAAGAGGAAAAGAAGTAGAGGTATTGAGAAAGGAGTAAGGTACTTAAAGAAGGGGGTGAACAGAAGTAGAAGGAGTGGAAGGGGAGAGAACACTAAAAAGATGAATGGCAGGGTAAAGTGAGCGATCAGGCAGTGAGCGCGATATGTGGGTACAGAGGAATATGTTGTGGCAGTGAGCACGAGGTGTGGGGTACAGAGGGATATGTTGTGGCAGTGAGCGCGAGGTGTGGGGTACAGAGGGACACAAGGCAGTGAGCCAGAGGTGTGGGGTACAGAGGGATATAAGGCAGTGAGCGAAAGGTGTGGGGTACAGAAGGATATAAGGCAGTGAGCGAGAGGTGTGGGGTACAGAGGGATATAAGGCAGTGAGCGAGAGGTGTGGGGTACAGAGGGATATAAGGCAGTGAGCGAGAGGTGTGGGATACAGAGGGATATACGGCAGTGAGAGAAAGGTGTGGGGTACCGAGGGATTTTAGGTAGTGAGCGAGAGGTGTGGGGCACAGAAGATATAAGGCAGTGAGCGAGAGGTGTGGGGGACAGCGGGATATAAGGCAATGAGCGAGAGGTGTGGGGTACAGAGGGATATAAGGCAGTGAGCGCGAGGTGTGGGGTACAGAGGGATATAAGGCAGTGAGCAAGAGTTGTAGGGTACAGAGGGATTTTAGGCAGTGAGCACGGGGAGTGGGGTACAGAGGGATATAAGGCAGTGAAACACAGGGTCGGGACGTCCTACCAGACATGATAGGGTGCATACTGGCAGATAGATTATTGACACAAGACTGTGTACTTTTTAGAGGTATCTGAAATCCGGGCTATGCTGCAACCTCAATTTTTGACTTGGGAGGATAATGCATAGACGTCCCTCCCCCCCCCCATCCCCCCCCCCCCCCCGAACTTCCTTCAGAAGACTCCTTGCTCTCAGGCTACAGAGTGTTAAAAGGAGGTCTTGGTGTCCAGACCTAGTTTGCCACTTCCCCTTAGGATGCAGCCTGCACTTTCACCTATGGCTGATTAAGGAAAGGACTGCACGAACCGGAATGCCATTGAGCACGAGTTTGAAGGGGGTGGGTGTATTTCCGCACCACCTCTAGTAGTGGTGATGTCAAGCGGCACTCGAGGCAGAGCCTATTCCATTTCATGGGCTTAGGGAGAAAAACCTGATCATGACACACACAACACTGCTCTGTGTCCGCTGGTCTTGGCAGCGCATACCCAACCCGCTGAGCTGCCTCATTGGTTCAGGGTGGGATGTATGCTTTCGTAGCTCAAACTGGCCATTGTCATTCTGTATGTGATAATCAGCCGCAGACAGAATGACAATGGGCGGGAGGGGGTGAGAGGAGGCGTGCAAAGTGCCCCATTAGGGAGTTGAGGCCTCTGGCAGGGAACAGCTCTGCTCCCTGCAGGGCCCAGAATTACGACAAAAGGCGCTCGTAAAAGCATGGGTGTCCACAGGTGGGGGAAAGGAGGGGCACTCCAGGGGGGGGAGGGCAAGCGCCCCTCCTTGCCCCTCCCTACGGAAATGCATATACATTTTACCACCCGCACAACCCCAGAGGCAAAGGCTGCCCTGCTCGGGAGATGGAACCACGGCCTGGCAGCTGGACCCAACGCTGGTTGGACCCGGAGACGTCACAGCCGGCAAAGGGGCCTCGTGTCATGGATGACTCCTTTATGCGGCCCCAGATTTGTACCCATATAAACAAGGTCGGATTGGGACAAAAGACAGCGGACACCAAAAAAAATATGCCTCCCTGTTAGTGAATCACATAGCTTATAAAAGGGACCAAAAGTTGCCCATGTGCTCGAATGGGGGCAATTTGAAACCTATAAAGAGACCCTACTTAGGTGTTTTTGCAAATGTCTGCATGTATGCTTGCGGCAGACAATGTGTGCAGTAATAGCAAACAAATGAACAGCAAAACCCACACAGACCATAAAACGGGACCACAAACAGCAAACAAGCATCGGCATAGCCAATAGGTCTCACCTCTGGAACCTTTTATGGAATATATGCTCTAATCCCGCAGCCTTTTTCTCCGCGGAGAATCACAACGTGGTCGTTATCACGAGCCCGTTGTGATTCCGCATACTTTTACTCCGCAAGTCGTAACAACGAATTGCGGAGGGGGGGGCACTGGAAGTTGGAATAGTATAATTTACTATTCTAACTCCAGTCTATGCGGACAGTAGGGAAGGTGTTGGATTCTAAATCCAACACCTCCTCCCCCCTCCTCCGCAAGTCTTTGTTCCGACTTGCGGAGTAATGGTATGCGGAATCACATCGCGGTCGTTATAACGACCGCGTAGTGATTCCCAGCGGATATAACGTTTCGTTATAAACGTTGTTTACCCTTTTAAGGGCCAGATGTAGGTAAATCCATATTACCGACTCTTAAATACCAACTCATACCGAATCGGTAATCAAGAATCGGAAAACGTGATGTAGGAAAAAAAATCGGTAAATTTTACCGGTTCGGTACATTTTTGACACCCACATCTCATTTTCCAAATACCGGTCGGTAACGGCCGAAATTACTGGATTCGGCGGTTACCGACCGGTATTTGCCTACCTACATCGGGCCCTAAGTGTTTAGCCATGCAACAGTTGATGTTGTTGCACCAATGATATTGTGCTGGATAACTAAACACCTATAAGGTCCCAAAGGAGAGACCTATTGCTATGCCAATGTTTGTTTCATTTCGTTCTTTGTTGGGATTTGAACATTCAACTTCTTCCTGCAGCATCACTCTTATGAGTCCAGGTTGAAATGTGTGTTACATGCGGTTTTTGGCTCCGTCATTTATTCAACCAAATGGGGCAGATTTACAACCCCCTTGTGCCACTTTTGCGTCACTTTTGCCATGTTAAAAGTGACTCAAAAGTGGCGCAAAGGGCTTGCAAATCTGCCCCAATGTTTCTAATGGTTCGAAACATGTATCTGATTTGTTTACTTCCATTCAACGGACAATCCCTGGGGAATCTTTGAAGCCAGACATCTGCTTTTATACCAGTGTTCAGTTTAGCTTCTTGTGGGCCTTAACTGATTGTCTTTCACGATAATCATCCCATTTATTTTTATTGTTTTGTTTCCGTAATTTTTTTTAATCTGCCGTGAAAACCAGTTTTATTTCTCGAAAACTATTTTAACTGTTCAAATGCAAGCTTGCAATATTTATAGGGCTGTGCTGCCACCTTCTGTTTGCTATTATATTCCACCCTGACTTCTAATACAAAATTCCCTCACCATCTAATACTAATGCATTGTTGTCAGTGGTGGCTTTCAGCATTTTGAATGGGGGTAGTATAATCTTGCCTTTTTAAACTGTTCCTAGAGATCTGTTTTAAGAGGTGGTCGGCAACCCCCTCCTGTCATTAATTTCACTGATGGAGAGGGCACACGTAACACCAACCCTTCATACATCAAGTACTATACCGCAAAGCCCACCCAGGAAATAGTAGACGGTTAATGGGAGGCAGAGGAGGAGTGAAGAACTGGGACCAAGATAAGGGAACATCCTGTTATGAAGATTACCGGGGGATAATCTCGCCATTACTCCTTCATCACCCTAGTCCTTTAACTCTCAGCATGTGGCCAAATAGTAGCCCTTGCAATGAATGATTGACATTGAGGCATTGTGATTGCCATACATGCAGGTGTTTTCAGATAACAATCAAAGGTAATAACAAGTGCGAGCACCACGGAGTTATTGAGCTCAGCTTTGCATTATGGAACGGCACCCTTTAAACTCCCCATCCTCAGTCTGAAATGCATTATCAAAGTGTCAAGGTAAGCCCAGGTTTGCAGCGTTGCAAAGCGCCTCTCTGAAATTCACTCCATTTTAGATACAAGCGCATTCTAAAATAGCTTAGCAGCACTTGCTGCAGGGATAAATGTGTATACATCGGATGTACGACTTGCGTTGGAGGGGGTGCGGACTTAGGAATTTTTTAATTTACTATTCCAACACCAGCCTACGTACAGTAGGGAAGGTGTTGGATAGTAAATAAAAAAATTCCTTGTCCTGCAGCGCCCTCCAGCGCAAGTCATGGTAACGACTTGCATTTTAAAAACCGCGTTGTAACGGCATGCGGTGTAACAGCCGCGTCGTGAAGGCTTTTCACCGTATACATCAGTTTCAAGGCAAGATAGGATAGCTCAGGTCGTTAATACTTTCATTGCACAAATCAGTGGTTGCTAGTCACACGTTTAAATCATCTTGCTGAAGAGAAGGGCAAGTAACCTACTGGAATTAAAGACTTCTCAGTGGGTGTTGCAGGGTTACCAATGTACTCTGTAGGACAAAAGGTTTCCATGTGAGTAAAACAGATCAAAGAGTTATGCATACACTGCAAATACCTGCATGCAACCTGCAATGCATAAGTAGGAATCCTTGCAGGTTTTAACCAAAACTTGAATACAATTATGTCCATACATCAATCTACATACGTACAATATATTACATTTGACCATCTCAAAAAGGATCGAACATATTTTGTAATTGTAGAATGAAAAGGAGTAAAAAGGCATCTGGTCACTTTCTGCTGTTTATTCTAAAAGGTTCAGCAACAACTAAATAATGTTATATAAGATAAGCAACGTCACGAAAAATGAGAGAGGAACTTCATGCCAGGCGACACAGACAAGACAGGCCATGCAGAATCGCATCACCTACTTTGGCTGGAGGCTAATAGGACGACATTACCCTCCACACTAACATCATACGCCGACGATACCCAAATAATGGTGAACCTTCCTCCAGGCGGCACTCAGACTACCTCTCTGAGGCTAAAAAATTGTATGAGTGCCGTGGGGGGTTGGATGGCCTAAAACTGTTTGAAACTGAACCCCAACAAAACAGAGGTGGTTTTGTTTGGAAACAATCCTAATCTCTGGACGCCAGACTGCTGACCAGCAGACCTGGGCCAGCTTCCCACACCAGTTAGAAAAGTGAAAAATCTGGGCTTCTGGTTTGATGAGAAATTGAGCTGCAGGGACCAGATTAATAAAGTGGTCTCCACTACTACCTATATTTTAAAATCTTGCAAAACAAATTGCCATTTCTCCCTAAAGCGGCACAAAAAACAATTGTCACCTCTTTAATTATGCCTAGGCTGGACTACTGCCACAGTCTGTATCTGAAGATACATGAGGGATCATTAAACAAACTACAGGTTCTTCAGAACGCAGCGGCCAGACAACTTACCTGCATACCTAGATCTGAATCCATCTCCGCCCAAATCAAAGCCCTATACTGGCTTCCAGTGAGGAAATGCCCCCAATTTAAGGCCTTGTGCTTGGTTTTCAAGGCCCTTCATGGAATAGGGACGGAATTTCTTAAGCAACTCACCTACTAGTACACCCCGACTAGAACATTACGCTCTTCTGGCGCCAAACTAGTGACAGTACCTAGGGTGAAAAAGGCTAACTGGGGAGGCAGAAGCTTCACAGTTAACGCAGCAAAGGCCTGGAATGCACTTCCTCTTTCTCCAAGAAGCTTGACCAACCTCCTTGCTTTTAGGAAAACACTAAAAACTTGGCTTTTCACAAATTGATCCAAACCAACGCGCCTATCTCTCCATCCGGCTTGATTCCTTTTTAGGGCTTCTCCTAGCAGCAGGACACCTTTTTGGTAACAGATGCGCTTTACAAATAGCTATAACATAACATAACATAACATGCTGCGCTTATCAGCCCAGCTGCCATCACAAGACAAGAATAGCAGACTTATTTAAATTGGATATAAAGCGTTATTGTTCAAACAGGTATGAGGGTGTGAACCATCTCTGAAACTCAAATTAGGCTTTCCTTATGGTGCTTAGATGAGCTTAGTGAATCTAAGAATGAGAACAGGATTTTTATAAAATTATACAGCTGTTATGTTGGAATATTTTTTGTTGTTCACACTTTTAGTTAATGTTGCCTCTCCCGTTTTGTTTATCTTTTCTATAGTTACAATTCATATTGTGCACACTAGGATAAGATTTTCATTTTAAAATAAATCTTTAAAACGTATCCATTGTTTACTAGTGTTCTTGCATGTGCGCTTCCTTAATGAAAAATGGGTTTGATTCCAATAACTATCCCTGTGATTTCTCATTGTATAGATTGTTACCTAAAACACATCTGATTCAAATATGGTTCAGTGGGTTGTGTGGTGGTCGCAGTCCAACTGGCTTTGTGTGTTGGGTTGGCACAAGACAATGTACTTAGCGCAAGGTTGTCCAAAAAGCTGAATTCTGGGCCGTGTTAGAGAGGATGATCTAGAAAACATATCAATACTATTTATCTGTGCCCCCTAGTCACCAGCAAGATACCACAGAAACTTTTGAACCTTTAGGGCCGGATGTACGACCAGCAAAATTGCACCTCGCAAATTGGGACTCATTTGTGAGTCGCAATTTGCGAGGTGCAATTTGCCATGTACAACAGTGTGTTTAACCCTGTTTGCGATTCCTAATGGGGTCGCAAATTGCCCATTGGGAATGACAGGCCCTCTCAGGTATGGTGGCCTACTGGGCTCAGCAGAACACCATGTCTGGGACTGCTTTTAAATAAAGCAGTTTTTTTAATGCAGCCCATTTTCCTTAAAGAAAAACAGGATGCATTTTAAAAAAAAAATAACCGAAACGTTTTTGTTTCATTTTTTAAGGGCAGGTAGTGGTCCCTTGGACCGCTGCCTGACCTTAAAAAATATTTTTTGAGACAGTCCCAAAGTGGAAGGGGTCTCCTGGGGACCCTTTCCAAATTGCTACTGCATTACCACCCTCTTGAGAGAATGGTAATTTGCGAGTGTTTTACGACCGCAATCGTGGTCACAAAACATTCATATCTTGATTTGCGAACGCAATTAGGAAGTGACCGCCCTTTCCTAATTGCCAATTGCAATTCCTAAATAGCGAGTCGCAAATAAATTGTGACTTTCTATTTAGGAATCGTACACGGCCCTGGGCCATATTGCATGCGCAAACAGGTCCCAAAGTAGTTTGCGCATGCAATTAAGGGTCATACATCTGGCCCTAAGTGCATGCCCAGTTGAAGATGAGGGATCAGGTAGTAACAGGGGCAGCCACTCCATTAGGGCGGAGGAGCATCGGCCCCTCCTCCAGGCGCAAATTGAACAATAATAAAACGGGTTTCTAACCCGTTTTATTATCATTTTATTTGACTACCCTGGACCTGCCCCCAGGACTCTGACGAGTATTGAGGGCCGGTCCAGGGGGATAACACTGTGGTAGGTCCCTTCACTTTGCATGAGGTGTTTGGCTGGCACTTTCAGGCAGCCAAACCCCTCATGCGCAGTGAAGCTTTCTCCATCCCCAGCTGCGTTGCTGGGGCTGGAGAAAGCAGTCTGCCTGGGAGCCCAAAGTTGTAGCGTGCAGGCCAATCTGGACACTGCTTTTCTGCAGCATCATGATTGGCAACAGTGCAGTCTGGGAGCCTATTCCAGAAGAGCAGGATGGAGATGACTGCGGAAGCGATTAGGTAAGAGCCCAATTGCAGCTGTCCCCTGTACGAAAGAGTAACAGCACTTTTCTGGTGGTCTGGAGGCAGAATGGAAGTTTCTCCCCTTTTCATGCCCTAAAAGACGGCACCCTCTACCTGTCACTCTTTACCTAGACGCCCTGGCGGGATGCCCTAAAGTATCTATTTAAGAAGGAGGGAAAGGCCTAGTTTTGAGGTGACCTGGATGCAGTGAGAGGCATAACCCTAACAGTGAGTTACCATGGCTCCAGTGGCAACCCTGGTGGTCACAGACTGGGCAGTCTAAAGCTTGGCCCTATTGGAAACCAATACACATGTTTACCAAGTGCCTGTGGCTATGAAACACTGCTTGGCCTGGACGGGACAGGGAGAAAAGGGGGGAAATTGATCCAAATCATCACCAAATGCTCATTAAGGCATTTTAAACAAAATGCCATCAAATATAATTGTTTTTGATCGAAATACACTCTTAATTATTTAATAAAGAAGAGATAAGTGGCACTTGGAAATAAAGCTAGTTTCTGGTGTGCCTGCTTTATCGGGCATGCAAAATTTGTGGATCAGTCCTCTGTTTTTGCCCTAAAATAATAGTTACTATATTTCTCCTTATTGATCAAAAATATAATTACGTTTGTAGTCCCCTTCCATACCTGATGGTGGGGGGAGCCTTTGGGGTCTTTAACCTCTCCATCTTTCAAAAGCGTGGACAAGATGGATATTCCCCTGAATGCCCTGCCATCACAGAAGGGGTTTCCATTTCCACCTCCTATCCCCCGTATTTTCCAGAAGGGGTATTCTTTAGCCCTTCGACGCCACACTTAAAATTCATAGTTTAATTACATTCCTCCTCATGTATGAACACTTAGGAAGAGATTCTAAAATTAAAATACATTAAACAAACAGGTGTTTTCCACAAAATCGTGTCTTTCCTATGCAACTAGACAACTTTCAATGAAAATGCAATTTCAATGACAATTTGCCAACAAACAGGATGGGGTGGATATTTGCTTAAAGCCTCAAGTTCTTTTGGAGTAATATGCAAGCTTGTTACTTTTTCTTCAACAATTTCTTTCACGGTATCTCACTCACTACTGTAATCTTTTCTCATGCAGTACATAGCAATGTAACTTGAAATCAGCATAGAAATGTGTGATTCAGATGAGCTATTACGGCTTCAGTTTTCAGTTAAATCAGGTTGAAGGATTGCAGCATATGTTTTTTTTTTTTTTACAAGCGGAATGTAACCTTAGTGCAGAGGACACAAGGTAGATACACAGGGATGCAAGACTCATATTGGAAAGAGTCAATTCTACCTCTCACTGAGGTACTTTCTGCTAGGTCTCTGTTAGTTGCACACAGGTTCCTGCATAGGCTCGCCGCACGAGTATGGCAGAGGGATTAATTCCTGGAAACAGTCTTGGGGGCAGCTTTGTTTCCTAAAGCTTTTTCAGTAGTGGGTTGCTGCAATCTCAATTTCATAGAGCTTGATACTGCTTACTGGTCTAACTCAAGGATGTGAACCGATGAAAGATCCAATATTGTAGAAGAAACAAGTTATCGATCAGTAACTATAGTTCTTCAGTGTTAGTATCCTTCGTACATTCACATGCGACCCTCCCTCATTCTATGTGAGGCTCACTCACATACCACATAAGATCCTTTTTTTACACCTATGCTATGAAATCTGATGATGGTGCTCTAGCATCATTGACTGAAGTTTGTTTCTTTCCACTGAGTTTATTGTGATACTAAAGTGACACTATGTGTGTCAGTTTTCTGTTTTGCATTACACCGACTCCCTGTCCTTGCCAGGCTAGGGGCTACAGTTGTGAAGGCTTTTTTCTTGCCTCTATTATTCTCAGACAGAGACAATGTTCATCCATTTTTGTTGATCGTAGTGTTGGCTCTCCTGTGGTGCTGTTTGTTTTTTTAGTTTTCTTCAAATGTTTATGAACACTGAGGGGATGGACTTGATGAGTGTTCAGTCCACATGCACCCGAGCTGTACATCCACTTTTTATATTTTTTTCTGTAGTTCTCGAATAATTATCCATATTTTCCTAATAGGATATAGCAGACCTGCTCATTCAAACTGCCCATTAAAATTTTTGCTTATTTCTCCAAAATGGCAGGACAAAAATTTAGCAAACGAATAGATGCCACTAAATATTAAAAAGATAACTCTTCTATTAAAATTAGCCTCCGCAATAAATATTTGATTTTGACCCCTTACAAATGTATAACCATTTTACCAACGTGCACCAACTCTGAATGGCATTTTCTCAAGGTTTTGTGCAAGTTGGTGAAAGGGGGGCAAAGCTAGTATGTATGGTAGCGAAAATCCTCTCTCACACACACACACACACAATACACTATGGGGCCGATTACGATATTGGTCGGCAAGCTTCCTATTGATAGTCAAAAGCTTTCTGACCGCGATTGGATTTTTTCGACCGACGCGGTTGGTTTGTATTCTGTCTGCCAAATTACGATGTCAGTGGTCGGCAGCGGTTGGAGCAGTATAAACCGGCCGGACATTTGAATGCCGTTCCAAACAGTCTTCTGCCGGTCAGACCCGCACTGTATTCTTCTATGGATGCCCTTTTCCACCGTCGGACTTAAGATGTCGGTTTCCCACAGCCTTTACGTGCCGGCCTTTCCAACACAGAAAGGCAGATGGAAAGCAACTTGGGGTCCACTAACTAGAAGAGGCCTACGTTTGTGGCTGATGGGGTACATAGGGTGTCCCCCTGTGAATCCCTGCACTATGTGGCAGGCACCATGGAGTGCCTGACACAGGGTGCAGGGTTTTAGACACCCCCTACATTTCTCTATGGGAGCCTGTATTCGATCGCATCATAATCAGGCGGTGAGAACCGCCGACCAGGGGTCGGTTGGTTGCAAGACCAAGACAGCGTCGGTCAAAGGCAACTCAGATCGACATCGTAATAAGCCCCTATGTGTACCAGAGTCCAGGCCTGTGTCTTCCTGATGCATATATGACTGAAGGTTATGTATAGCAGAGATTGGCTACATAGGAAGTTGTGCAAAAGACCTGTCCACAAACCTGGCACAGTAGTGATCCAATCCTGCAGCACATGCTTGGAGACCTACGCAGCAAGTTTCCTCAACATGGAAGATTTATCATAATGTCATGTGGTAGTCGAATATACTGTATCACCAAATCACTGAATGAAGTTATAGTGCCTTTTGTTCATAACACTTTAGCATGTTTATATAACTTCGGGTTTCACCTAACAAGCACAGTTAAAGTGAAGTTATACATAAGATTTTCAATTGCAAAAAACCACTGAAATTCAACAGTTATGGATATCTATGCAGCTAAAACCCATTGCCCAATGCATTGTTCAACCTCACTTGTTACAGATGACTTAACTGTGCTGATATATGACCTCACCTTCCGCCAAGTACTATGGCCAGCCTTCTGTGAACCGTACCCACGTGGCCTCAGCTGGAGGATGGCCACAGGGCCTCCTTCTGGACCCAGCCCACTGCACATGGCTATCAGACGCACAAAATGGGGAGTGAGAGCTCGGCTTTCCTTTCGCCTGACCTCTACAGAGCCCGGTATGGACATAAACCCTTCACACTGCCTTTGGCTGTGCACAGAGGTAGGTGAGCACAGGGTTCTCATTCAGTGACTTTCTCAACCAAGCCTCACTGAGGACATGGCCCACAGTGCATGTCCTTCAGCCATATGAAGGGGGGCTGCAGGGAGGCCTTCCTTTCTGCCAAGCCCTGCACCCAGCTCCCGTGTGGACCCAGGTCCCACTCCACATTACCAAACACACCTTCTCAGGAGTTCTCAGAAAGGCAGACTTTGTATTCTGAGCCTCTTTGAAGAGGGATTTTAGCTTCACGGCTGGCTCACCTTCAATGGTGAGCCTAGTGACATTTAAATAACTATACCTAGAGATGCTGTGTGACTTACGTAAATGTTATGGTTGTACAGAGTTACATTGCCTAGGCCATCAACGATGTCAATGGTGAGGTTATATGTGATGTCACAAGTGATGACATTGATAACGTTGTTTGTGATGTAAGCTGGAACGTCATGTGTGCCTTCATGAGCAGTAAGTGCACTGGGAGCGAGTTGTGGTTTCAGAGGAATTCCAAACTGGTGAATATCAGAGGTGCAATCATTACTATAACTTCACTTTAACAGTTTTTTCCCTGAAATAAGCAAAATTCAAATGAAATGACAGAAAAGGCTTTCAGTCCACCATCTAATGAGATCTGCCAATTATGGTTAGAGCTACGACTTCGATGCATGCTCCAAGTGTTTGTTTTTTTGGAATCGTGGTGTTGGGGCCTTCTAGAGGTAGTGTAGTCTGGACGTCTGCCTGTCAAGAAACAGTAAGTTCTCTGGAATGTCCAACAGCATCACATATCATTTAGGACCAGACTCTAGAAACCTACTGTATGGGAGAATGATGTGAAGGTCATTACCACATAAGGGAAGAATTGCGTTTTGGCAAGATTCAAATGGCTGAGGTACATTGAGTCACCTGCAGGATTGGGAAAAGGTTAAAAGTCTGGAGAACAGAGCTCTGGAAACTGTGCTCACAGCAAAACTTGACCGCACAAGACAGTTTCCTCACACACATTCACTTATTGGGTTACTTGATCACTTCCGAGTTAACTAGGAGCAAAGGTCAGGTTTTAGGCCACTGCCAACGTGCAGCAAGCACTTGGCAATGTTTTGCGTAGTTGCTGTCGCTTCCCACACTGTTTTGCTCACACCAATTTACCATCTATGCACCTTTATTATTTTCTCCCTTTCTGGCTATCTTCACCACCCTGCAGATAAGGTTTTCCTTTAGTTCCACTTCCTTGGTCTGCCTGTCCTGTTGTCTTCTTGTTTATGATTGCTTATGCTTTAGTATTTAACTGGCGACCTGACAATCTTCTGGCATTCTGGGGCTCACGCGTGGTCAGGAGCTCATTACAGCCCCTTTTGTCACTATGATGGGTAAGCGTTTCACTCTCTGTATACCCATTATTATTGACTTGTTTAAATGAACCCTCTCACAAGCTCTTGATTGTCACCATCTTCTTAAACTACCACTGGTCTCCCATAACCCGAAGTCCTGGGTTTGTTTGACAGAGGGGTTCAATGCCATCGCTTGCTGAGACAAATCTACCTAGAGGGTGAATCCAGTCCTGGTTTCTCGAACCCCTTTTCTCCATTTTGTCCGGATCCTCGGTATCAGCTAAGGGATTTAGGGACATCAGCAGGGGTTCTCAGCAGGTATAAATTTCTGAGGTAAAACAGCATGCTTTGAGATGCTTCTGTCATTGTGCTGCATGCTGGGATTGTGGCGGTCCTTTGAAAGTAATAGCTCAGTTTTTCTTCTATATTGCAAGGCATACTTATGAAAATAAATTCCTCTTTTTTACTGTTAAAAGGAGGAAACTAACTAACTTGAGCAGCAAAGCTGCTAAATTAGACTGAATCACATTTTTATTTATCTCATGTTTGATTGTTTTTTTTCTTCTACAGTTGAATTATAAAATAAAAAATAGAAACAATTGATGACTGTATAGGCATAGCTTTTTTTCCCTTCATTTGTTCTTTTTTTGGTAGCATTTAAAAAACGTTCTGGGATCCTGTAAGTGGGTGGAGATTGTTTGTGTTTCCTTACATTAAAGATAGATACGTTTTTGCAGGTTATACCTAAGAATCTGCCACGTTTAAAATCTTGAAATATGCTCGGCTGATAATTTTAATACCAGGTCTATGATTTCCACAACACTTTATGGCATGTTCAATATCAGTGTTATAGTACTGTTATTTAAAATACAGAATTCTTTTAGAATGTGCACTATTCTTCAATGAATTCTTCCAACCCAAATTATTTAAAAAATAACAGGCCACTTCAAAAGTGCGCAGGAATTATAAAAATATGTATACAATTAACAAACTCCACAAAATCATATAAAGAGGAGCAGGGAATGGCTAAAATAGTGCACTGATTTGTGTAGATAATGCACAGAAGTGATACAACCTACGAGTGTACAGATTTAGATTTCTTAAGGGCACCTAATTTGTTTGAAAAGCATATTGAATAAATTTAAAAAGTGAAATATTTTTTGAGTACAAAGAACTGTTTATAAAATATTGCACAGAATTTAGTGAGTTGCTCTTTGTCACTTCATGTGACCCAGAACCCTCAGGCGTACTATGGTCGTACCTGCCCTCCAGGTCCCTGTGCTCGAGCTCCAGGGCACGTTGAGCCGCCTTCAGTTTGCCGTGCTTCTCCATCAGTCCCTCTAGATCGGTGCCCTGGCGATCGTGAAGCTGGGCCAGTCGTTCATGGTCCTTCAGCAGAGCCTCGTGCCGGGCCCTGGCTTCATCCCGCTCTTTTGAGGCTGCTCGCTCCTCGCCCTCCAACACAGCCAGCCGGCTCTGGAGCTGTGAAGCCTGGGAGGTGAGAGAGGCATTCTGGGAGCTCAGTGCAGAGTTTTCCACCTATAATAATAAGAGGAAAAGAGTAACTGAAGGGTTAGTAAAGTATAAAATATTCAATCACGTAG
The DNA here is from genome assembly GCF_964263255.1 of Lissotriton vulgaris. Classification (NCBI taxonomy): domain Eukaryota; kingdom Metazoa; phylum Chordata; class Amphibia; order Caudata; family Salamandridae; genus Lissotriton; species Lissotriton vulgaris. Next base: position 571,179,894 of record NC_141697.1, read on the forward strand.
AATGATATGTGAACCAAGGGCCCGATTCACAGAACTAACAAGACAAAATCCTAAACTTAATACCATTTTGGTATTCACAGAAGGCGCTTACTCATTGATGAGTAAGTGCCTTCTGGGAATACCAAAATGGTAGTAAGTAGGATTTTGTCTTAAGTTAGTTCTGTGAATCGGGCCCCAAGTCTTTCAATGATTGCGAGTGGCCAGGTATTTGGATGCAATACCATTACAACGCATGCCATTACAAGGCTAATAAGTAATGGAGATTTTTTAGTTTTAGGGTGGTTTTGGGGTATATGGGAATAGTAATTTGTACCTCTACACTGTTCAACACTTACCCTACTGTTGCACTCACTGGAGTGGGAATAGTAATTTTTACCCCCACAGTATCCAACACTTACCCCACCGTTGCCCTAAACGTATTATGCGTTGTAATGGTATGCGTTGTTTTGGAATGCATTGTAATGGTAGTTCACAAAAATGCATTGTAATGGCATGCATTGTAAAATCATGCGATGTAATGGTAGTTGCGATGTATAAACTGTGTTGTAAAAGCATGCGCTGTAATTATTTGAGTTGTAACGTCATATATTCAGGTCTGCATTTACATTGCTGAAATGGCTGTGTAACCACATTCAATGAATCCTTATACAAGTGCTAGTGTTCCCAATCTTCTGCATTATCTTACTGTGGGTGATTGTTATGAAACTAGTATCCACAGATTCCCCTATGTACTAACATCCTCTTGGCCCAGAGATACTTGTGCATTGGCAATTGTTCTCATCTTTGGTCCTACACATACACCTACCAATCTCCTCATTTTCCTTGAAGATCACTGTTACTACTTGGATGGGCTCTTCAGACTTATTTTGGGTGGCGGGCTCAAACGGCCAGCACAAATTCCCAGTGGAGCACAGAAGACTCCAGATGCTTCAGTGTAGGCAGCTGCCCAATCCCTCTGCACTGCTCCCTGTACTTAGTGGACGCTCTCCCTCTCCACAGCCTTCTCGTATTCAGAGCATGTGTATCTACAGCCACACATGCTATGAACTCTCCGTTTCTTCATTATTTCTAATTTAAATCACTGATGCAAATTTTATGTGTAGCTGCTGTCATTGTGTACTGAATACAAAAAATGTAAGGCAAAGTATTGACTGGTTATTGATTTATTCATCTGTAGGTCCGAGTCTCTGGCTCACACCACAGCCCGACTAAGCTTTTGTTATCTCTGGCCAGCTACCTAGAGGATGAAGTGCTAAAAGGTGTCCTTGACGAACATTTTTGGGCCCAGTTATAATTCTGTTTTAGGTCCCAGATCAACGGAGGCAAACATATTCACTGACACCACCGAAGAAGAGAAACGCCCTCCCCCAATCCCACTCACAATCAGTTCACACAATGGGCTGGAGCCCTGAGATATGATTGAGGATCACTTAAAATGAGGCAAAAGAATTGTGGATGATGATTCCTATCTTCAATTGCTAACATCAAGAAGGACAGTTTAGAGTTGCATGTATCACATCTGTAAATTGCTTAGAGATCTTACCTTATCGTACTCTGCTAATTGAAAAGTCAAGTAGACAAAGTGACTTTTGAAACAGAATCTGTAAAATACTTTGATATCCCTTTACTCTGGAAACACATGACATAAAGTGTTATGCCAGACTAAGCACTTAAATTACTGAAACTGTTTGAGCTTTCCTGTCCAACCAGAAACTGAATGGGTGGAGCAGTGTGTGACATGGACTGTTTAAGTATTCAAATAGTTATACTTACTCAATTGCTGAATCTACTCTGACATTATAGAAGAAACAATACTTTTCTGTTAGTGGGCGAGGGGTAACACAGCCCTTACAATGGTTGAACATATCTATGGCCAGAAAATGTCAATGTAAGATCAGTACTTAGCTATCTTTTTTCCACAAAATGATCTGGATTACCTCAGAAGCAATATACGCCTGGCTGGCAGAATTATTTTGTCCTTGGGATTTGGACTACACATAGCATACCTAGGAAGATTTTACAAAAGATAACAGTGTGGTGATTAAGATTTCAATATCGTGTACAGATACAGCCAGGTTTAAGTGGAGGAGGCTCTACATCCCAGACAAGATTTATTGTTGTGGGAATTACTAGACACACTGATTCACAAGACTGGGGAGACCAGCCCAGGTAGCACATCGCAAACGTTGCTGCTAAAAAACGAACAGTTAGGTAGTTCAAGTGCTCTGTGGATTGAGAACACTGATGTTTGCTTTACGTGATCTTACATTTGTAACCAGTGCAAGGAGAACAGATAGGAATTGATGTTATCTTGCCTCTCAAATGTCAGCAAAACACATGAGTAGAATTCAGAGTGAATTTAAGGGACTGAATCGGGAATTTAGGAAATTCTAGATAAATTGTATTACAGCAAAAATTCAAAAGCATTAGCTATCTAGACTGGGGAAAACAGAAGAAATGCAAGAGACTCTCTAGATTCTGAATTTAAATTACTTAAAGGGGAGAGTTCAGCTGTTTCCTTTGCAACAACAGTTCATTCCTCACCTGTAGCCTGGTATTGAGGGCCTGAAGGCCACCAGTCTGCTCCTGTAGGGACAGGCTGTGCTTTTGGAGCATCAAAATCTGTGACTGCAGATTTCCCAACTGTGATTCCAGCTGCGTCACCTGTGACAACAAGGCATTCTTCTCTGCTGCTAGGGTTGCATTCTGCATAGAGAGGAAACACAGAAATGGGGGGTCAGTAGGGTCAAGAATATAGTAGAGAGAGGTCACCAATATATAGCTTACATGACAAATGACAGACTTATGAGAATGCACTTGTCTGGTGGAGCAGCACATGAGTCCTTTGTTAGAATAGCAAGTGTCTAAAGGCGGTCTGACAGAGCTGCATGTGGGATCCAAAATGGGAAGACCATGTGATAAGGCAGGCCAGAAATGATGTGCAATGTCAAAGCAGTGTGCCAAAATACAAATGCACGGATGTTACAGATCAAAATGAATGTGTTTTGACATGACTGGTAGTTAGGCACGAAATACTGGAACAGCAGGTGTTGCTGCAGGTCAGAATTCAGGTGCATTAGAAAAGCAGTTTGGTTGCATAAGTTACAAATGAGTAGGGTGCTATGCAGGATTAAGAGGCACTGGCAGGGTTATTTCCATGTGCCAGAACTGAGATGGAAGTTTGCTGAAGTGGTTGGGTGTTGGATGTACTAGACCTGCAAAACCTTCTTTTTTAGATACAGCGTGTTCCTTACTTTGCGTTCCAGCTCAATCAGACGGCTGCCTACAGCTTCAGTCCCAGGATCGACCCTGCATTGACCACTATGGAATTCCTTCTCAAGCATCTTCTCTTCTCCAGATGGTCCAGATGACTCTTTATTAACACTCTCTTCATCCACAGGATGGTTACTATTGGTCTCAACAGCTGAATTCTCATTTCCAGACGGGTTGATGTGAATCTGGCCCACCACCTCCTTCTCTGAAGCCAAGCTGGTAAGGTCCTTTTCCACTCCCTTCTCCTCCCCAGCACATTGGTCATGAAGATCTTTAGTAACTTTCTCCTTTCCAGGCTTGGTGTATTTCTGTGTCTCGTGCAAAAAACTCCAGGCATTCTGAGCACGTTTGACCTGTTAAGAAGATAAGAACATAATGGTGTAAAAGGCTGACAGTGAGGCATTTTACAATAATGCACATTTAGAAGAAATCATTTGGAGGGGTCGTTGAGAACAGGAAGGAGTGCTAGCATCAAGGGATGTGATTGAAACACTGGTTGCACAGGATGCTGTAGTGTAAGTTTTTGACATAGTTTTGACTACGGAATTTTATGAGTGCTGATTGTGTGGGATGGGCGAACCACTAAGTTAGTAGAATAATGTGGAAGCACTGTTTTTGGCAAGTGAGGTATTAATGCTCTTTGTGGGGGGCACTGTAAATGACCTTGGAAAGGGAGAGGCTGTAGGGTAGTGTTGAAGTTTTGGTACTGAGTGATAGTGTAAGAGTACAGAGTGGAAGATTATGTATGACAGTTGGTTGTATACATGGGTGCAGAAAGGCTGATTGTGGGAGATGGTGAGTTCTATCTCAGTAAGAAAGGGTTGAAGTACAGGTTGCATAGAATGGTGTTGGAGCATAGGATGTAGAAGATGGTATAAGTGCACTGGTTTTAGGGGATGGATGGAGCAAGGATTCGTACGTAATGTGACGTGCTTATAATCAGTCCTCTCGACATAACGTTAATATACTAATCAACAAGTTTGTTTATTAATATCGCATTATACGACACAAATGGGTGTCTGAGTGAAGCTTGCTTATGTGTTTTACTAATGTTAATCCGCTTGCAAATAAAATGGCTGCTGATACGCGGGATTTCTTACTGCGCATGCGTCTGTCACACTCACGTGACATGATGTATCTTTCACTTGGAAGGAAACTTTTGCTTCTGCGCACTAGTAAGATGGCTGCTCTGTGTTACAGCATGCCGGAAGCTTGCACTGCTTTTTTTCCTAAGCTGTACGTTCTGCCTAATCTTAATGCTATAGTTAAATGTAAAATAACGGGTACAGAGTAGAGATAAATGGTATACAGAATATTCTTTTATCCGTTGTTCTAAAACTGTTTGTATTCTATTTTTACATATAACTCATTTGGGCCTGACGAGAACCTACTGCATCCATTTTGAACATGCGCACAATAAACCAAGGGACGCTTCAGAAATGGCATTGAATGTTTTCCAGGAACAGTCTGATCCAAGATGCGCCTGGGAAGCTGATCCTTTACCTTTGTCAGAGGAAGCTCACTGTACAATGTTAAATACAATGCATTTACTAAGACAACATTCATTGTTGGGTGGAATAAAGATGTCATGAGAAAATAAATTGATGGGCGGGAACGTTAATTTAAATATGATATGCAGAAAATTTCATTTTGGTATGGTGTGATGACCTCTCCTCATCATCTTGTCCAATCGAAATTGGGGATCCTTACACTTGCAACATTGGGGGGTGGTACACTGACCTGGAAAATAGTATAACTAGGGTAGGCTTAGCTAGTTAGATTGTCCGAATAGCTGACCTGTCACTGACCCAACGCACTCAATAGGTAATCAGGAGCAGAGGTGCTGGCGGAGCACTCTGTCAGAAGGTTCGAAACCCATATCGGGGTTTGCAAGCTGAAGTGCTGGCAAAGCACTTTGTTTGGGAAAATCGATAACCCAATCAGGGTTCTGGCTGTTAGCTGCAGAGAAGGAGTAGCGCAGGCGTTGCAACTTAACTGCGCGTGCCGGTCTTAACCTTTGGTGATCCTGTTCTGATCCAATTTGGCTTTACCTGTCCTGAATTCTGGTCTACACCTGCTTGCCTTGCTGGCGCCTGCATTTTTTCGGGGTTTTATTCTTGGTCCAGCCCGTGGCCAGGGTTTGGTCTTCACACCATTCTAGGTCATTATAAATTTGTGTGGGTTCGTCATTGTATTAATTCTTTCTCTTTACCCTTCCTACCGTTAAAAGTTTGAAATATGTTCCTTTTTCTTACCCTCCCTATTGTTCAAATCTTGAGACTGTTTTTGATTACGTATTTCCTTTTTCCTTACCCTTCCTTTTGTTAAATGCCCAAAATCGTTTGATTACATAGCATGTTCCTTTTCTTTACCCTCCCTTATTGCTAAATGTTCAGTTTAATACATCTTTTGCATAGTAACATATTAATTCTGATCTTCATAATTGAAAGTCTGTTGGTGTTTAATCTTTGGATCATGACCATTTAAGAAACTTAGATAAAGATTTTAAAACTTCCCGAGTCTGTGGTTATTATATGAGTGCAAATGTTATTTTCCTATTATTCTAACACCCTTGATCCTTAGGACTTTAGGTACCGACTACAAGGATTGGTTAGTCAATGGTATAGGTCCTAAATGAAATTCATAAATCGCTGATTAAAGTTAAGCACACAGGTTACCTGATTAAACTCACGAGAAATAGTTTGTGCTGCTTATGGGCCCAGGTGAGTATGGTAAACTGAGTCGGGTGACCTGCGCGCTCTATCAGTGTATATGTGCTGGCTGTGGAATTTGGTGTTGAATGGTTGGTTGTATACATTGGAGTAAGAATGCTGGCAGGCAAGAATAGCACAGAATCACTAGTTGTGCAGGATGGTATAGGATTGCTGCGTGCAAAGATAATATAAAGGGGCTTGCTAAAGGCAAACGGTGCGCAACGTTTACAACGCGCGCGTTACCACGACCTACCATTACTACGCGGTTGTAACAACGAAAGTTGTTACAACGCATTGCGCTGGGGGGCGCTCGAGGATAGTAAATCATTTAATTTACTATCCCAACACCTTCCCTACTATCCACGGGGACTGGTGTTGGAATAGTAAATTAAATGTTTTAAATTTGCGCCCCCCCCAACGCAAGTCGTTGTACCGACTTGCGTTGTTACAACCGCGTTGTAATGGTAGGTCGTTGTAACGCGCGCGTGGTAACGACATATATCCAAGGCAAACACATAGAACTTCTATGCAGGATGGTGAAGCATCTCCATACAAAGTGAATTCAACTTGGTAGCCACACTACATTAAATATAACTCAAGTCTTCTCCATGCACTGCTTATACCATTTAAATTGTATCCGTTATACCATATAAAATAATGTTATTGAGAAAAACAGTCATGCTGTTGCAAATCAAATCTTTTGTAAAAACACAGTGTATGGTAGAGTGGCGAGTTATAGTTAATGTAGTGTGGCTATGCTGTTGAATACACTTTGCACAGAGCTATGTAAGGTATAATAGTTGAAGGTATCTCATAAATCATAAATTAAAGGTATAAGTATAAGTTTAGATATTTAATTAAGTGTGTACTTTAACCTTTGTTTGTAGCTAAAGAACAAAGTTTTATAAATTTAAGAGTGGTGCGTAAATTTAAGGTATAACTATAACTGAAGAATTTCTAATGTTTGTGTATTTTAAGTTTGTTGTAGAGCGGGGTGGCGTACAGTGGAGCAGCATAGAGTGGGGTGGCGTAGAGTGGAGTGTTCTAGAGTTGACTAGCCAAGAGTGTAGTGAAGTACAGTGTAGTGGTGTACAGTGTACAGTGGAATAGTGTACAGTGGAGTGGGATAGACTGGAGTGGCGTACACTGGAGTGGAATACTGTGGAAAAGTGTACACTGGAGTGGGATACAGTGGAGTGTCATAGAGGTACCATACAGTAGAGTAGCACAGAGTGAGGTACTGTGTAATGGTGTACAGTGGAATAGGGTAGACTGGAGTGGCGTACAGTGGAATAAAGTAAAGCGGATTGGCGTATCATGGAGTGGCTTACAGTACATTCTCGTAAACTGGAGTGGCATAGAGTGGATGGGTGTAGAGTGGAATAGCGCAGAGTGGAGTGACAGAGTTACGTGGCATAGAGTGAAGTGGCATAGAGTGGAATACCATAGAGTGGGGTGTCATATAGTGGAGTAGCGTACAGTTAAGTGTATTGGTGTATAGCATAGTAGCATACAGTGGCGTGGCATAGACTGCAGTGTTGTACAGTTGAGCAGCATACAGTGGAATAGCATGCAGTGGAGTGCTGTACAGTGCAGTGGCATGCGCTGGAGTGTGTTACAGTTGAGTGGCGTACAGTGCAATAGCGGAGAGTTGAGTGGCATAGAGGTGTGTTGTAGAGTAGACTGGCGTAGAGTGGTGTGAGGTACAGTTTAGTGGTGTACATTGGAATAGCGTTGACTGGAGTGGGGTAGAGTGGAGTGGCGTAGAGTGGAAAGGGGTAGAGTGTAATAGCGTATAGTGAAGTGGAGTGCAGGGGATTAGAGTGGAGTGAGGCACAGTGTAGTGGTGTACAATGAGATAGCGTAGACTGGAGTGGAGTAGAGAGGAGTGGCGTACTCTATAGTGGTGTAGACTGCAGTGTTTTAGAGTGAAGTACCATAGAGTCGAGTTTTGTAGAGTGAAGGGGGGTCCAGTGTAGTGTGCTGGTGAGCAGTGTAATGGGGTACTGTGGAGTGGTGTATTGTGGAGGGGTGTAGTTTGGAGTGGCATACAGTAGAATAGCGTAGAGTAAAGTGGTGTAGAGTGGAGTGGTGTAGAATGGAGCAGCCTGCAGTGGAGTGGTGTAGAGTGGAATAACATTCACTGTTACTTGCATACAGTGTAGTGACGTAGAGTTGAGGTGGAATAAAGTAGAATAGCATGGAGCAGAGTGGTGTAGAGTGGAATGCCGTATAGTGGAATAGCGTACGTGTAGTACGGTACAGTGCATTGGCCTAGAGCATAGTGGTGTACAGTGTAGTCCTGTAGAATTGTGGTTTGTACAGTGTACTAACGTACAGTGGATTATAATAGAGTTGAATGGCGCATAGTGAAGTGGTGTAACATGGAGTGTAGCAAACTGCAGTGTACAGAAGAATAGCATAAATAGAGGTTGTGTACACTGAAAGGGCGTACAGTGCAATGGCATTGAGTGGATTAGTGTAGAGTGTAGCGTTGTAAAGTGGAGTTGCCTAGAGTGGAATAGCGCACAGTAGAGTAGTGTAGAGTGTAAGGGCATACAGTGTATTGGTGTACACAGGAGTGTCATAAAATGGAGTGGCGTACACTGTCATAGGGTACAGTGTACTGGTGTAGAGTAGAGCAGTGTAGAGTGAAGTGTGGTAGAGTGGGGTGTGGGAGAGTGGATTGGCTTAGAGGGGAGCAGTGTATAGTGGGGAGGCATTTAGTAGAATGGCGTAGATTGCAATAAAGTAGTGTGGAGTGGAGTGCCATAGAGTCTAGTGGCGTACAATGGAGTGGGGTAATTGAAACAGATGTAGTGTGAAAGTCTGTTAACGGATGTAGATGTAATGTGGCAGAAAAACATTATTTGGTGGAAATTTTAATGTTTGTAAAATGTGTGAATAAGGTGAGTAGTTTTAAAGTTATAATTTTTAAAATACTTTGTTGAATATTGTGCTGCGGTACACCGCAGTAAGTTTGCGCTTTACAGAGGTACATGCGAAAGATAGGGCAGCATGTGGCTGGCTAATGGCTGTGTTTACCAAACGCAAAAGGCAGCCATGTTGTTTTCAGCATATTTCGTCTGCGTTGTGCATTCTGTGTTTCTCTAAATTCTAGGTTAGGGTTTTGGATTTAGGTAAGTAGCAGGGTTTTTGTTGTACCCTACCTATTACCACTTTATTGAAGTGTTATCGGTACAGAAATGTATTTATAATTTTATATATATTTTTACAGCAGTTTAGAAAGAACTGCATATTTGTTTTAATTTTTTAAGTAGCGCAGTCATTTGTAGGTAATACAGAGGTGCCCCGTAGATTGTTTACTGAAGATTTAAAAATGATAAAAATAGAAAATACGCTGTACAACACTATATTTGTAAAATGTAAGACACTGCAGTGTATTTTTATTTGTTACCATATTTATATTTTGGAATTTATTTTTGGTACTGATGTACTCCTGAGGCCTTATTGAGGTACTCTATAAATTTTATTTTAAATACAGAGAAACTTATAAATATTTTTCCCTACCTATTATCACTTTAATAAAACGGTAATAGGTAGGACAAAAAAATCAAACCTAGTACTTAACTACAACAAAGGGCGAAACATAGAACACAGGCAAAGTGTACTTAAAAACAACATGGCTGCCTTTAACCCCTTCGCTGCTTCTGTCGGGCAATGGCCGTCGCGAGCACTACCGCCATAGTGCTGCGAAACGTCCGTTGGCCGACGCGGCCCTGCCCGCTCCGCTAAACCGCCGCACCGAGGTGGAATTGCCACCGCGGTTAAGCAGTTAACTTTTGTAAATACTTTCATGAGCCAATTGCAAAATGACTTGTCATCAATATGTACTGCGCTACTTCCTCAAAATACCACAAAACAGACACAGATATCACTAAGATAAAATGCCTTATAACTTAAGAAATACTTACCTGTGGTACCCAAAAATATTATATATGCACCATGATGTCTAATCCTGCCAAATTTCATGTAAATTTGTTCAGCCATTTTCGCACTACTCAATATAAAAAGTCTATGCAAAATGCATTGGTGGAAAAACATGTTTGGGGACCCCCCTTTTCTCTTTAAACTCTCTTGACCAACCACTGCAACATTTTCCACTATCTGCCAATATAGAAGGAAGAACAGGGTGGCAAAGTCTTGTGGAGATTCGTCAAATGGGAGGAAAATTATTAATGGTGAAAAATCTGAGGCATTCTATATCTCTGGTAAACATAACTATAACTAGAGAGGAGTTACTACCACTCTGTAATATATATGTATATATATATATATATATATATATATATATATATATATATATATATATATATATATATATATATATATATATATTGCCACAGATCCCTTTCAGGAAATTGAGTACGCCCTCACAGTATCTTTGTTTCCTTATAGTTCCTTTTTATTTCCAACCAGCAATCTCCAGCATACAAAAATACCGACGCGTTTCGCTATCCACCGGTAGCTTGCTCACGGTGGTAGCGAAACGCGTCAGTATTTTTATACGCTGGAGATTGCTTTGTGGTGATCTGTCGCTTGTCGCATGACTGTATGATATACTGCTGTGTCATTGGGTGGTGATGGTACGACAGGATTTGACTCCAAAGGTAGGTCATCTGGAGGGTCTACATTATATTAGCAAACAAAAAGATCCACCTCTAGGAGGTTTCCTGTGAGCCAGGGAAAAGAAGGCATACTCAGTATTTGTTAAAATACCCCTCACACACCAAAAGAGGCCTTGGTGTCATGCTTCATCATTGGGACGGGCGTGCTACGACTGGCGACTAAGCTGGAGCACTTTAAATTTGTAAGTGCTATGTGAGGTGTATTTGAGTGAGGGATAGTAGGGTCAGGGGTGAATGAAAAGTGAGCCCACGGGTGTGAGAGAGGAAGTGAGGACTGATCGTCTTGTAATTATTATTTACCCCTCATTCTGGACGGCTCATAGGGCACTGACTCCTTTCTTTTTCAGATCATTTATCAGAAATACTGACAGGGCTATAACTAGACATACTTTCAAACCACATAGGTATTGTATTTTATTTCACCTGTATATACACTTTGCACATATTGATGGCAACTATAGTGAGTGACAGAGGGATCTAACTCCGTCCTGACGAAGAGGCATGCAAGGCCTCGAAACATGTTGACATCACCAGGACAACTAGCACATTAAAAGCTTTGTTTTCTCCGACACACCCTTTTTAGCAATACCAGCCCATGACCAATACAAAAAAATTGAATTCATATGGCCAGGTATTTTTTAACCTCACTTTTCATTCACCCCTGACCTTACTTCCACTCACTCAAATACACCTCACATAGCACTTACAAATTTAAAGTGCTCCAGCGTATTCGCCAGTCGTAGCACGCCGCATCCCGCAGCGGGGCGGGAAGACCCCGATGAAGAAGCATGACACCAAGGCCCCTTTTGGTGTGTGAGGGGTATTTTAACAAATACTGAGTATGCCTTCTATTCCCTGGCTCACAGGAAACCTCCTAGAGGTGGATCTTTTTGTTTGCTAATACCATTGACTGGAGGAGGGTGCATCCACCATAGTGCTCTTTACACTATCTCTTCACTCCCCTTTTTGATTTTTGACGGGTCTACATTATAATCATTGCAAGGGTTTTCACCATCATACTTGAGAATGTGGTCCTCATATGGATCTGGGAGGTTTACAGAGGGTTCCTAGTCTGAGTCTAATTGAAAAGACTGGGCGGTGATGGGAGAGTGAAGGTAATGGTGTGTGGGTTTCCCAGGCTTCTTCTTTGGTATAAAATAAGCCCTGCACTTCTATTAGATTGCTTCTTCAGAGTTGAGGTAGACTTTTTTGTTGTGTTAGCCTGTTTTAGGAGGCCATGCAAGGATCAGGCCTCAGACTGAGACTTTGCTGTATGTCAGGCTGGTCACTGCTATGGTAAAAGTTGTGTAGTCCCATCAAGGGAGGGCACAGTTAAAACCTGGTGTAAAAAATGTTTTATTTGCTAATAACTGTGGTATCCTTTAACCAAATCATCTTAAATCCGGCAAACATATAATGCATTTAGTAATTTGTAGGTATGTATGGTAGGTTTTGGGACGATCCCTTAAAAGCAGTCAAAGATAAAGGGAGTGGGGGTCAAAATGTGTTCTTGGCCAATAACTGTAGTCCCTTTTAATGCTTGCTATTGGGTAGGCTGATAACATGTTAAGACTAATGAAGGTATATCAAGTTTCATGCAGATCCAGCATTGGGGTCGAGGGATCAAAGTTAGAGGGGCAAGCCACTGATTTTGAGTTGTTGCTTCATGCAAACTTATAAAGGGCGTTACAGTCAAGGAGTGGGAAGTGAAAATGTTAATTTGCTAATAACAATGGTGTTGTTTAATGAATGAGTCTGACATTTTACAGGTTGTTAACCACTTAAGCCCAGCACAGGGTTTTCTGTTTTCAATGAGATCTGAAAAGGGAAGCAAGGTTAAAGAGGGAGCACAGGGAGGGGGAGGAGGGGATAATCTTTGGCACCAAAATAAATTCAGTGCAATTTTGTAGATCTGCATATTTGGCTTACTTCTGATATGTTTAGTTTCAAGTAGATACTAGTCAAGGGGAACACGGTTAACGTTGGGCAAAAAAACTTTGATTTGCTAATAATGTTGCCACCCTTTGACAAATTTGCACAAATTTCCTCAGGAATTCACATGTCAAGTTTTCTACTAGTTTATCAAGTTGAGCCCAATTAGGGATTCCAGGTGTCATGCAGATCTAGCAAGGTGGGACGGGGGCTGAAGTTAAAGGGGAACTGGACTCAAAAAGCTTTTGGCTTACTAATAACTCTGGCACCATTTGAAGACCGATTGCACAACAATTGAGATACTAAAATTGGATTTAACTTGCCCACTACATATGCAGGTGGCTGCTGGCCACATGGGACACTACTTGCAACAGTGATTCACCTCATGGTGGGGTTGAGCAAGGCCTGGTCATGGTCAACCCCCTCTATACACAGCTGAAGGTCAGGCAGAACAAAGGTTGGCTGCTGCATGATACAGAGGCTCTATTGTTCATGATCATAACTTTAAGGAACCTACCACATTTATCAAGTCACCAGTGAAGCAATTCTTTCCTTCCATTTACAAAATATAGTTATTAGGAAGCTTTGGTTAGCTTCGGTCATAAAATTGTCTTTAAAATTATCTGAAATTCGCTTGAAGATACAGTTAAAGTGAAGTTATTTTATGAAATAAAACTGAAAGCCTCTGAAACTCTCCCGCTATGGCTAACTCTATAAACCATACGGCAAACACTTGCTATGCAAACCATAACTCACACACCAAAATCAATGACTATGATTTCACACTATTTATAACTAGTAAAAAGAGGTTCTCACACTACAGCTTTAAATGTCAATGCTATATTATATCCACAGTGGTCTCATTCATAATTTTAATGGTAAGTTAATAGTCATTAGGGAGATCGTTTATGCCACATTTGAGGTCATTTGGTGTAATGGCGTGTAAGTTATGGTTTGCAATTCATCTTGCAATGTGCAGGATTAAAGAGCCCTAGTTTGGGTGATGGTGGTGGAGACATGACAGTGGCAAGAGAACTTGAGATTACTGGTGGGGATTAAGCACTGGCTATGGTGGGAGGTAGATAGCTGAAGGTGATGTAGTGGAGTGCTGCTTGTGGTTAGGGGTTCTAATAGCACTAGTTGTGGATAATGCTGTATAATATTGGTTTTGGTGGAAGGTCACAAGAACACAGTCTGTATCTCCCTCACCCGCTGCAACTCCTCAGACAGCTGCTGGTTGACACTGAGAAGCTCTCCCAGTTGCTCACGCTGCACACTGAGCTGGTCCTCCTTCATCTGCAGCATTGCTTTGAAAGAGACCTCCAGCCGCTTCTCCAGGCTCTTATACTGACTTCTGTAAAACAAGAGACATTAGTAAATGCATAGTGCAGCACACTTTGCTACAGAAGTGTGTTTGCACAACTGAACTATACACAGGAACCACGTCACTGAAAACTCTGGGAGTATAGCTATTGACTCACCAAAATGGCTGGGGCACACCCACTTTTGCCCTGATACATTTAAGGGCTGACTCTTTGTCACACTTTTTGCCTCCTATTTGCTGTTAAGGGACTTCGGAAATTGCAAGAAGTGGAAACAATATCTATCCACAGCTAGTGCTGAGGGTTTTGTTTGGGTTGCACCTGGTCTGGGGCCTGCCTATATGTTATCTTCTCTGTCTGTGGAGGATTTATGTTGGGTGACTGAGGTTAGCACAACAGTTTTAGAGTTGTTGCTCTGTCATGTAATCAGGTCTTACAGGTTGATGAGAAGGTGACATAATAAAAGAGGCATAGTCTGATTGAAGGAAGTTCTAGGAAAGGAGATGCAAGGGGGAGTTTGAACTTGGAGCCGAGGAGTAGGATAACAAGACCCACTGTCTTGTCTGAAGTCTGGAATAAGAATCTTCCTTCAGAAAAATATATATGAAAGCACTTGATGAAAGCACCATTAATGATTAGAGAGGATACCGGGCTTATGGTGTAATTCCTGACCCGATTGAACCACTCCAATCCCGAACTACAAATAGGTGTTAGATTTTTGAGTTAATCCTGATGGGCTCTATGGTTCTCATAGGTGACCTATGACAGGCATATGGCTGACAGTATGTAAGAAGAGTAATGCTTGAGTGTGGAGTACTTGCTCGTGAAGAACTTCTGTTTGCCTAAATACCCAGTTAGGGCAGATGCTAGGTAGAATCATAATTGAGCTGCCTTTGGGGAAAAGTTTCTTGCTTAGTCTGGTGAGATGCAGTTCCTCATCAATGACATTCTGACTATGAATCAAGAGAAAGACAATGTAAATGCCAATAAGGACAGGAAGGTATTTTAGCCCATATTGCTTGAGAAGACACCCTAGAGGTGCCCCTATTTAGGAGCGGCTTCCTCAGTGCTCGACATTGGAGGCAGGCGACCCCGGTGGCAGAGGGTTCGCGCCTGCAGTGGGACACGAGACTGTGCTTGCTGACGCCCTGCTGAACGAGAGCAGCGGCGCTGGATTATTCTTATTGCTTTTAATTCTCCAGAGTCAACAGGAGACAAACTTCTTTACTTTATCCTTCAGGGCTCGGTGGAGTGTGGGCGCCATCTTCGGTTGGGCTGGTCAGGCGACCCAGCTCGGCGCCACACCCCCGCGCTCCGCCCCTATTTAAACGTCCCCCAATGAGGAAGCGCAGCGGACGAGCGCAGCGGGCGTGACGAAGGCGCGCCAAAGTCGAGCCTAAGTCAAGCCCGTCTGCGCCCGTCCGCGGCCGGACGGGGCTAGGGGCGCGTCCTCATGTCCCTCCATATTCTTCTACGGACTTACTTGCTCTCCAGGGCCCGTGGCCCCTGGCTGCACCCATTATCAGGCGCATCTCTGCTCTTGGCCTTGATCCTACCTCCCATTACCCTACACCTACCAATACGTTCCCTCCTTTGTCCCACTTCCCTGATCCTGGCCCCCACCCCTCTCCCCTCCCCTGTCCCTTATCTTACTCAATACTAGGTCGGCTGTAAAGCACCACCAGGAGCTATTTGTGCTGCTTGATACTCACCAGCCTGATATGTTACTTTTAACAGAAACATGGTTCTGTGACTCCTCCCTGCCCTCTCGGTTGGCTGCCCTTCCCCCTTCTTATGTGGCCCTCCGCGCCGACAGACCAGTGGGTAAGGCAGGGGGTGGTGTGGCTCTCATTGCCCGATCTGAGCACAATTTCCAACTTCTTCCCTCCTCTACTATTAATCCTACCGAGCACCTGGTAGCCCGCTCTCTTGCCTTTTCTCCCCCGCTCACCTGTTTATTAATGTATCGCCCTCCCCAGCCATGCCACCTGTTTTTGCCGGCTTTTCAGGACCTATTGGCCACTCTAGCGATTAATCACGCTTCAGTCTTGGTATTAGGGGACTTTAATTATTGGCCCTTAGACCCCCATGAATGCACTGCCTCTAAACAGTTTTCTGATTCACTTGCATCCTTTAATTTTATCTCCCATTTGCACACCCCTACGCATACTCACGGCCATGTACTAGACCAGGTTTGGTCTCTTAATGCCTCGGTCTCTTCCATGACCGTGTCCCCATGCCCCTGGTCAGATCACGCCCTGATTTCCTTTTCCCTCCGCCTTGAGTCGGCAACAAAGATCCCGCCCGCCAAAAACACCTGGGCGCGGAACTGGAATAGGGTAGACCTTCCTGCTTTGTCATCCTCTCTTTTGAACTCCGCACCCAACTTAGAGGGCTTATCTTCCATCTCTCAAGCCGCGGCCATCGACACCTGGCTTGCTGGAGGCTGCGATACGGTAGCCCCATTACGACGGATATCTACCCAAAGATCAAAGGAGTCAAATCGGTGGTTTGGCGACGACCTAAAGATAAAAAAGCTGACCCTCCGGCGGGCCGAGAGGCAATGGAGAAAGGACTACTGCCCCCTACTAAAAACTCATTATTTGACTTTGCTGAGTGACTATAAAAGGGCCATATTGAGCGCAAAAACTGCACACTTCTCAGCAAAAATTCTGGCAGCGGAGAACAAATCCAGGGAGATTTTCTCCATCGTTCAGGAACTGGCCTATTCTGACAGGGCTACTCTCAAGCCCCCCCCCTTCTCAGTCTCTCTGTGATTCCTTGAATACCTATTTTTTAGAAAAAATTGCCAACATTAGAGCCAACATCTCACCTCCTTCCCCTACTTTTTCTGAGCCTTCTCCCCAGACTGTTCATGGTTGTCTTTCTTTCATCCCTCCGCTCACTGAAGAAGTGTTCCTTGCAATACTTCCCAAAGTAAAATCTGGTTCCCCGGCAGACATCTGTCCAGCCCATATCCTGCAACAGATCTACTCCGTTTGTCCCAAACCGCCTATCTCCCTCCTCAATAGCTCGCTGGCTCAGGGGGTGGTAATTCAAGCCCTGAAATCTGCTACCATAGTCCCCATTCTTAAGAAGCCTGGGGCGGACCCCTCCGCTCCAGCCAATTATCGCCCCATCTCTCTTCTGCCCTATCTAGGCAAGGTGCTGGAGCGACATGTAACATCCGTCCTCAGCGCCCATGTAGAAGCCAATGGGGGCCTAGCGTCCCGCCAGGCAGGCTTCCGGCCTAGGCACTCCACCGAGTCCGTCGTGGTGTCGGTCCTAAACAATCTCAGGGAGGGCATGGACCAAAACAACTACCAGGCCCTGGTGCTCCTCGATCTCTCCGCCGCATTCGACACGGTGGATCATTCCATCTTACTTTCCCATGTCGGAGCGGCGGGGGCGAGGGCTCAGCCCTGGTCTGGCTATCGTCCTTCCTGAGGGACCGCACCCAGGCGGTCCGGCTGGGGGATTTTTCGGCCACCCAACTCAAAGTCACTTGTGGTGTCCCTCAGGGTTCTTCTCTTTCCCCCCTTTTGTTTAATCTCTATATCTATCCTCTGATCTTTGCACTTCAGCAACTGGAGGTCACTGTTTACAACTATGCAGGTGACCTCCAGCTTATCTTTAACCTGTCTTCTTCTCCTCATTCTATTTCTAATTTCCAGTCTATCATGATTTTCATCAGGGACTGGATGAACCGCAACCATCTGAAGTTGAACCCTGATAAAACAGAACTGGTCCTTACGGGTGGTTCCTCCAGTCCCTGGAACTCTTCCTTTTGGCCTTCTTCTTTTGGACCCCCTCCTACACCTTCTCCCTCAGTCAAAACTCTGGGCATTAAACTTAACAATCATCTCAACCTTCATTCACAAATCAGTTCTGTTGTCTCTTCCTGCTTTCTTGTCCTCCGAACTATCCGCTCCGTTTCTCGCTTCTTTTCTCCCCCTGCACTTAAGTTAATCATGTCCGCTCTGGTTATTTCCCGGCTGGACTACGCCAATGCCCTTTACAACGGCATCCCAGCGTACAGTCTGCGGAAGCTCCAGCTGGTTCAAAACCAGGTAGCCAGACTGGTGTATGGCCTCCCCCGCTCCCATCACTCTACTCCCCTACTGAAGGCACTACATTGGCTACCTGTTAGGGAGCGATCCCTTTTTAAAACCGGCTGTATGGTTTTTCAGGCGCGACAAGGGACTGTCCCTGCTTTCATCTCCTCCCTTGTAAAAGAGTACATCCCTGTCCGTGAGCTTCGGTCATCTACCCAATCACTCCTTCAGGTACCCCGCTACAGACGCAAGAAATGGGGCGGAGCCAATTTTTCATTCTAGGCATCATCCTTTTGGAATTCCCTCCCCGATCACTTGCGTCTGGCTACACAATACTCCTTTTTCCGAAAAGATCTTAAGACTTTTCTTTTCACCCAGGCTTTTCTTAATGTGAACTGACCTTAATCCTCTCTTCTCCATCAGGTTTTCGTTCCCACTGCTAAATTAGCCTCCACAGAGCCAAGAAACCGCATGGTGAATGTTGCGCTATATAAATATTTTAAATTCAAATTCAATTCAATTTCAAATTCAAATTCAGAGGAAGAAAGCCCTCATAGAACCCATGAAGATGGGGAAGGGAGCGGCTCTTTCAGTGCCCCATGGTCAAAATAAACTGTCCGGGCTCAAAGAGTCTTTCATTATGTGCAGTGGTCACGTAAAAAAGTATAGTGGAAACGACACGTAAAGGGGGTCAGAAGATATTCCTAGTAATTTCTGTATATGTTTATAAAAGCATGCACAGAATTGTTTTATTCTTGACTGACCAGGAGTGTGTGATGAAGAGAGGACGATGTTGCTCATCCTTGGATTGTTATGCAAAGTGATGGCACTAGCATTAAATGCAAAAAACACAGTTGATGGACAGAATGCAGAACAATGTCTTACATTCACCCCAGTACAAAGATCTGGGCCTAAATCCATCGTTTTTTTGCACTCCACAACACCCCAGTTCAGACATGGCAATATGCAAATCAGCCTTGACCCTGTGCCTCATGGGAACAGTCCAGCCCGAACTACCAAGCATAACTTAGTAGGGCTAGGTTAGAACTTTACTGGGTTAGGGCTGGGTCACCAGTGACATGCAGAAAGTGAATACAGCAGAAAGAGCCCTGTTTGCTTTCTGCTCCTGCTACCCAGTGCTTAAATTGAGCTGGTAGGGCCAGAGGGGCCCACTGGCACTCATTGTTGGGACTATCAGTTATTTTTCTGAATCAGACATTTATCGAGAGCACGAGAGGGAAAAGCAGTTTAAAGATGGAGAAAGAGAAAGACGGAGAAACGTTACAAACCAAGAAATTAGGAATCTGAAAGAGAGAGATGAAGGGGCAGGGAAAGTCTGGAAGTGGATTAAAGAGGCATGAGGTGATTTAAAGACTACACAGCCTTGGTATTCGGTGGGCTAACACTTAAAAGTGTGGGTGTAGGCATCTAAGCAGAGATTTGAGCAACAGCACTTATTCTTTTACAAACTAAGCACTCATACTACCGCCATTATGGCCCCTGAGAGTTTGCAAGGGCACTGCCAGGGGTCCCAGAAATCAAGCCAAGGATGCACGTTGCTACCAATATCTACTGTTGAGATCCATGCCTGGGACCAAGGGACCTGTGACACCCTCAAGGATGCTATCTCACCTGCTGTTTGAGCTCTGATGCTCCTCACATTGAGAGGGGCGTTCCAGCTGTCCTCTCAGTTTGGTCAGGTCTGTCTCGAGCTCTTGGACTTTCACCTTCTCCGTCATCAAGTCCTGAAACAGAAGATATGGCAAAATAATGAATAGTAAGAGCTATTGCACTGTGTCCAAAAGTTTGCTGGCACCTCTGCACTTTTCCTTACGCAGGTCCTGCACAGTCTCTGCATAACTGCACTTTATCCTGTGCTGTGTAAAAGACTGCGGGATTGTGAGGTTAAATCTGAAGTCCTAGGGCAGTCAAGATAATCAGGATTCTCCCTCTAGGCCAGTGGTTCTTAACCATCTGACTTCTGTGGATCCCTACTTAAATATTACTGGATTCCAGGGATCCCCATTGAGTCATTGCTGAAAGCCAGGGACCCCCTACCTAAGCAATTTTGGTGATTTGAATAGCAAAACTATTAACAAAAATAGAGACACAAATATTCATCAAATGAATACAAAAACGATGAAACATTTTATTTCATTCACAAACAAATATTTTTAAAAAATTAATTTTACTTTTAATGAGAAGGTTGGAGCTTTTAAAATTGAATTGAGGCAACTCATTGTCCATACTATATTCTATTTGATGCAATTGCTCCCACAAATAGATCTGGGGATACCAATTTAATTTTTTGTCTCTAATTTTTAATTACTTCACATTTAGAGAACGTTTTAAATGTTTTACATTTTACTCCTTTATTTCTATACATTTTATTAATCTGTTAATAATATACTTTCCAAGCAGTCATGGACGCTCTAAGTAGATGTCATGGATCTCCAGATGTCCCCTGACTACAGATTAAGAATCACTGCTCTAGGCAAATGCCCTCTGTGGATTCCCTAACAGAGATTTTCAAAGCACATTAAAGTGAAAAGAAAAAGAAACTCATGGAAAAGGGAAAAGGGAGGGTTCCTTGTTAATCTAGGGAAGGTGCAAATATAGGATGGAATAGTTTTGGGCACTTTTTCTACTACGCTCTGGATCTCTCATAGATTCACATGCTTAAAGTGAGTGGAAGATGGCAAGGAGGGAACTTAAGCTCAACTTCACATGAGCAAAATGATCTGTGAATAACTAATATTGAAACATATGTATTGTGTGCAGCTGCGCTACATTTCCTTTCTAGTTTTATGCCAGCAGGGTTATTCAGCTAGGCAGCAGGAGGAAGACTCCTGATATGTGAGGCCAAACATTCAGCATTCTGTCTGTGACTACCTCCCGCCCCCCACTCACCGATTGAACTCATCCGTGAGGCATTGGGTTCTCTACGACTACTTCAGTGGGGCGTCATATGTTCCCGAAACATTTCTCCACGATGATCGGTCATATGTTCCCTGTACATTCTATTGCGATACCTTACTCTACGAGTGACATTTCTTTTTTGCACTTCATGTCGATATTATGTGCTGTGTCTTGGGACATTGTATATACTAAATTGCTTAATGTATCCTGTGAGTGATTCTTGTTGTAAAGTGCTCCAATACCTTCGGGTCTGGTTAGCGCTATATAAAACTTATAATACATTTTTTTTTAAAAAGACTCTTAGGCTTCCAGAGCCTGTTGCTATGCACAATAAGAGCCGGCCTAGGCTACTAAGGCTCTATTTACCAGTAGCCCGGCTAAAGGCGCAAATATGATTGCACCTTTTAAGATCTGATACCCCAAGATTTGGAATTTAAAAGGTGCAATCATTATTGCCTATTACAAGCAGTGCGCATACAAATGAGGCATAACATGCGGATTTGGGTGTTTTATGCACCAAAATTCCCATGTAAATGTATTTGCTGAGCATGTATCCCCAGTAAATTTCATCAGGCTTCCCCTGCCGAATTCCACCCGGCGCTAACCAAACGGCTAAGGTAAATACCAGGAAATGAATTGCCCGTAGATCAGAAAAAACACCCCACTCGTACTGGGGACCTATGAAAAGTAATTATTGGAAGATATACATTGAAAGTGTTGTTTTGCCCTCCTGATTAACTCAAGCGAGAAAAAGTGTGAATGAATTGCCAATAAACACTGTTGAAATTCTAAGGGTACTCAAGCTCACTCATGGAATGGCAATAAAATGCAAAACTATTTAGAAACTATGATAACCAGGATGATTTGAGTAAGAGGCTACTTAAGCGTAACCTGACATGACATGCGGTTTACACCCTGGGAGTGACTAATACTGAATCATTGGCCTAGGTGTGGTCACGCTATGGCTGCATTTTAAGTTCTTCATAAGAAACAAGTTGTGTCATGAACACCTGGAAATTCTGTGTTCAATCTGGAAATAAGGCGCACCTTGACTGAAAGGTTTCAGCAGCACCACTTGTCCTACTGCTGTCTCAGATCTTGCACTGTTACTATACTTTAGTGTTATGAGCAGGCTGACAAGAATTCCATGCTGCAGCCTTGTAGATATCTGTAAACAGGACTCCTATAAAAATGCCACAGCCATCTTTCTGGTAGAGTGTACTCCAACTGCACCACAAAGAGTTTCAACAGCTTTGCCTCAACAGCGGGCACAGAGGCTCCAAACTGGAGAGCAATCAATTATTTCGATAAGGATTAGCTTTTCTTTGGATTCTTTGTCCTCGCTTAACATAAATCCTTTGATCTGTCCATGTAAACCTTGTGACATCTCTTAATGTCCAAGCGGCATAAACATTATTAGTGTAGTGATGGTTGTATGTGGAAAGAAGTTGAGCACAAGCCCGGCTGCATCAAGTTAAAGCCTGCAGTTATCTCGAGTATAAACGGAGGTTTATCTTCAACACAATTTTGTCATCATAAAATCTGATATAAAGTACTCAACAAGGTTTGTTTATGACTGATCCTTTCCACAAATATCCCTACTAACAAGTTTTCAAAAGTAAGTATTTTAGGTAAACTCTGTGAAATGACTCCAATGGAAACCTCCTTAGAGCTGCTAAACCGGTTTTGACATTCTATGGGGAGAGGGTCGGGTAACTTTTAGATATGTTCTGAACACAACATTCATAAATGCTTGATCTCTATGTGAGGCTCTGAAGTGAGTTATCCTTCTGTAGCAAGAAACCTCTGATGAAAAAGTACTTAAATCCAGACTCTTCTACATGAAGGGCGTATAGAATCGTTTCCTGACTTGGGGCCTGATTTAGACTTTAGGGGATGGTGTAAAGTACGGCAGGGCGATGGAGTAAATTACACAATCACCCTGATGGACACCCAACCCCCCTAAATTTAGAGATGTCTGCCAGCCTTACAGACGTCTCTTACCACTGACAGGAACTGCCGTCATGGCAGTTCCTGTCAATGTTGTAAAAGTTTGAACGCTGGCACCTTCAAACATGATGTCGGCAAACAAACTTTTACAAAGCTTTATGTATTTTCAAAAACTAACTCCTAAAGCAGTTTTTTTTAAAGTAAGACTAATGACCCCCAAGCTATGTGGTGAGAGTAATTGTTTTTATTGCTGGCAGTGACAGACAGCAAAAAAAACCACCCATTCGAAATTGGGCGGACAGTAGGATGGCTTACCTCCAACAGCCCAGACTCGATCGGGCGACGCTACCAAAATAGTCTCCGTTGTCATCACATTGTTGGTCGGCTCACCTCTAAATCGGGTTATGACAGAGTAACCTCTCTGCCAAACTCTAAATTAGCCCCTAAATTTCAAAACTGCCAGGTGTTTACACACTTCTTCTGTGCGGGAGCTTCTTTAGAAAAATCGGCATGAAGTTGGTCAAACACCTATAGCACTTTGGTCTCTTTGCACTCCCATAGATACTATGGGCCAGATGTACATAAAAGTCAGTTTGCGATTTCCTAGTTGTGAATCTTTGAGATTCGCAATTAGGAAATCGCAAACATGCATGTACAAATGTTTCCTAGACACATTTTGCGATTCCCAGTGGGTCGCAAATAGACCTACCTCATTAATGAGGTAGGTCTCGTTTTGGGAATGGCCTGCACTCACAGGGATGGTGGCTTGCTGGGGTTAGCAGAACGCCAATGTTTGTGATTGTTTTTTGAATAAAGCTAATTTTATTTTGTAATGCAGCCCGTTTTCCGAAAAGGAAAATGGGGTACACTTTAAAAATAAAGTGATAAGCTACCTTTTCATTTTTTAAGAGCAGGCAGTGGTCCGTGGGACCACTGCCTGCTCTTAAAAAATGTTGGTGCCCACATTCACAAAGGGGAACGGATCCTTTGGGGTCCCCTTCTCATTTGCGAATTGGTTACCACCAAGATGAAGTTGGTTGTAACTGCAAATGTTTTGCGACTGCATTCTCAGCTGCAAAAAATTCTTACACACCAGAGCAATTCACTATTAGGAAGGGACCTCTTAACACACCCCTTCCTAATAGCAACTCGCATACCCTATTTGAGATTCGGTAATAGTTACCCAATCACAAATAGTGTTTGGTACATCAGAAAAAGCTTTTTTCTGGTCAATAACGGCCCGATTCACAGAGTAGAAAAAGCTTTGCTGTGTTTTTTCAATACGTTCAGAGCTATGTATTGGTGCAAACCCTGCATTAATTTCTCATTGTAGCTTGAAGCTATAATGCAAAATGTAGAGATAGTTAATCTTTTAAAACAAATTTGCTTAATATTTTGTTGCATTTCTCAAGTGGACAAACATAACAGAATATTGAACATTAAACAAGAAAATGCAGTGTTGCATGTCTAGAGTCTGAAAATGCCCAATACGTGTAGATTTTCTTAGGAAATGTAATCTGCACAATCAATTATTAAAAATTGCTATAGATAATGACATTTGGAAGGATCACTGTTAATGGGGCACAGTTCATTTGATGACATATTTCTAACTCAGGAATGTATGGAAAGAATAAAACCTTTTTTCTAATTCTGAACGACCCAAGGAATCTATTGGTGCAAGTCAGACCGCTGCAGTCCTGACTGGGAGATCAGTAGAACACTGTGAATACAAATGTATTTATTTTTCTCCAGAATACGGTAATTCCCTCCTGTCTCCCTCATGTAGGAAGATACCCCAGGCAAGATTAGACCCTTATCGTTGTTGCTGTGGGTCTCCGGACATGTACGTTTTTCATTGAATTGTGGGTGCACACAGGCTGGGTGTAGTGCATTTTGGAAATTTTGAAAGCAAGCAAAATGTCAATTTAGGGAACTTGTCTTTTGGTTAAAGTTATCACTCATTGGCTGCAAGGAAACATACAATAACAATCAGAGGCGCAACTAGAGCCAAATTTCGGGGGGGGGGGCTGAACCTTTAATCAGTAGGCAGAGTGGGGCTGCAGGGGCTCTTAGAAGGGGTGAAACAACTGCAAGGTCTAATTAACATTCAAATGGTCTTTTAAAGACCTGTTTATTTATTTATTTATTTATTTTTGAGATTTATACAGCGCGTACAATTTCATCACCACCCCCTTTTCTGTATCGTTTTTGGCCACTATAGGTGTGACAGGGTATACTCAGACATGAGTCCCTTTCTCACTGCTCCATCAGGATTCAAGCAAGCCGGGCCGAAGAGGCTGAAATGCCAGAAACCGGTCCCCGGTAGCTTGTCTCCTTTCTGGTGAAGAATTGGCTTGGTAGTTTGGTCTGCCCTGTTCCCATGATGCACTGGGCCAGGAACAGACTAATTTGCATATAGCCAGGTTCTGAGCTGGGATGGGGCAGTGAGATAAATAACGGTGATGGATCAAGCTCTGATCTTTGGACTGGGTAAGAGTGGTCTGCTTAATTCAGACACTCTGTTCATCACCACCCCCTTTTCTGTATCGTTTTTGGCCACTATAGGTGTGGCAGGGTATACTCAGACATGAGTCCCTTTCTCACTGCTCCATCAGGATTCAAGCAAGCCGGGCCGAAGAGGCTGAAATGCCAGAAACCGGTCCCCGGTAGCTTGTCTCCTTTCTGGTGAAGAATTGGCTTGGTAGTTTGGTCTGCCCTGTTCCCATGATGCACTGGGCCAGGGACAGACTAATTTGCATATAGCCAGGTTCTGAGCTGGGATGGGGCAGTGAGATAAATAACGGTGATGGATCAAGCTCTGATCTTTGGACTGGGTAAGAGTGGTCTGCTTAATTCAGACACTCTGTTCATCACCACCCCCTTTTCTGTATCGTTTTTGGCCACTATAGGTGTGGCAGGGTATACTCAGACATGAGTCCCTTTCTCACTGCTCCATCAGGATTCAAGCAAGCCGGGCCGAAGAGGCTGAAATGCCAGAAACCGGTCCCCGGTAGCTTGTCTCCTTTCTGGTGAAGAATTGGCTTGGTAGTTTGGTCTGCCCTGTTCCCATGATGCACTGGGGCAGGGACAGACTAATTTGCATATAGCCAGGTTCTGAGCTGGGATGGGGCAGTGAGATAAATAACGGTGATGGATCAAGCTCTGATCTTTGGACTGGGTAAGAGTGGTCTGCTTAATTCAGACACTCTGTTCATCACCACCCCCTTTTCTGTATCGTTTTTGGCCACTATAGGTGTGGCAGGGTATACTCAGACATGAGTCCCTTTCTCACTGCTCCATCAGGATTCAAGCAAGCCGGGCCGAAGAGGCTGAAATGCCAGAAACCGGTCCCCGGTAGCTTGTCTCCTTTCTGGTGAAGAATTGGCTTGGTAGTTTGGTCTGCCCTGTTCCCATGATGCACTGGGCCAGGGACAGACTAATTTGCATATAGCCAGGTTCTGAGCTGGGATGGGGCAGTGAGATAAAGAACGGTGATGGATCAAGCTCTGATCTTTGGACTGGGTAAGAGTGGTCTGCTTAATTCAGACACTCTGTTCATCACCACCCCCTTTTCTGTATCGACAATTGCCCGTAGGCGTCTCGGCGCTAGAAACTTTGAATGTATTCCCGAGGTTAGGCCGGTAACTATTCTTGATAAAACAGCCAGGTCTTTATCTTTCTGCGGAAATGCATCAGGGATGGGCTGTCTTTGATGGAAGCTGGCAGGGAGTTCCATAACCTGGGAGCTGCCACAAGGAAGCGTCTATCGCCCCAGTTAACTGTTTTTGTTCGTGGTATTTGAAGGATTTTAAGGTTGTTAGATCGGAGCGATCTTATGGAGGACTGGTATCTGAGATGGGATTTCAGGAAATGTGGACCACAGTTGTGCAGTGCTTTATAGAGTATGCATAGCGCTTTAAACTTGATCCTGTTTCGAATCTTGAGCCAATGCAGGTCTCTTATAGTCTCAGAGATTGGTGAGAACTTTGGGATTCCAGACAAGAGGTGGGCTGCAGCATTCTGGATGGTCTGCATTTTGTTGGTCACTCTTGCTTGGGCGTTGATGAATAAGACGTTACAATAGTCAAGAGATGACAGCACGAGGGCGCTTACCAGCGTCTTACCTGCTGAGGTTGGTAGAAACGGCATGATTTTCTTGATCAGCCTAAGATTGTGATGGGCTGTTGCTACTATTTTATTTGAGTGGGCCATGAAATTTAATTTATCGTCAAAAATCACCCCCAGATTTCTGATGGTGATGGCTGGTGTAGGTGGTGTTCCATGCGTAGGGGGCCACCAGTTGTTTGACCATCCGGGGGAGAGATGTCCAAATATGACGACCCCCGTTTTTTCAGCATTTAACTTTAGGCAGTTAGAGGCCATCCACTCACCGATCGCCCGCATGCCCTCTTGGAAGTTTTCAGCTACCTTGTCTCCATTCCCGTTGATGGCCAACACAAGCTGGGTGTCATCCGCGTACGAGGTAAGGCTCATCCCATAGGCCTTGATGACAGAGGCCAGGTCCGACACGTAGATATTAAATAGTGTCGGACTAAGGGATGAGCCTTGGGGAACCCCACACAGTAGTGACAGCTTGTGCGATTGGAAGGGCCCCAGTGTGACCACCTGTGATCTACCGGCCAAGAAGGAGGAAAGCAGATTTCTAGCCATGTGGGGGATGCCCAGGTTTTCGGCAAGGTCGACCAGGATCTTGTGGTCGACCGTGTCGAAGGCCGCCGACAGATCGAGCAGTACGAGTATTGCTGTACCTCCCTGGTCCCGGATCACTCTTATGTCCTCTGTAGCTTTTATTAAGGCAGTTTCGGTTCCGTGGAACTTGCGGAAACTAAATTGGGTGTTGTCCAGTAGTTGATGTTTTTCTATGAACTCTGAGAGTTGGGAGTTCATAGCCTTTTCCACTACCTTGGCTAAAAAGGGGAGACTGGCTATGGGGCGGTAGTTTTTTAGTTGGTCCTTGTCCAGATTAGCTTTCTTAAGTAGGGGTTTGACCAAAGTGTTTTTAAGGGAGTCTGGGTATATCCCAGTTCTGAACATTGTGTTGCAGATTGATACAATGTCAGGGGAGAGATAGTCCATGATCGGACGAATGACTTTTAGAGGGCAAGGATCTAATGCTGAGCCTGATTTGATTGTGGCCGTTATTTCCTTGATTTGTGTTTCTCCAAGGTCTAAGAACTGAGAAAGTTCGATATTGTTAGTCCCGTTGTTAGATGTGGGGGGGCTGATGACTGTCTTTGTGGAGAATGCTTGATATATATCATTCACCTTTGTAAAAAAGAAATCAGCCAGAGAATCACAAAAGACTTGGGATTGTGGAGGATTCAGGTCCGGTGCGTTTCCCGCTAAAGCCTTAGTTATCTCAAAAAGTTTTTTACTTGAGTTTTTAGCAGAATTGATTTGTTCAGTGAAATAGGATTTTTTTGTCTCGACTATAAGGGCGTTGTATTGTCCGAGTGCTTCCTTATAGCTGGTCTTGCTTTCAGCGCTGTAGGATCTGCGCCAATGTCTCTCCCTGTTTCTACAGAATTGTCTCTTAATACAGAGCTCCTCTGTAAACCATGGGGCTGATGGCGTTGCTCTATTTCTAGAGAATTTTTTAGTTGGGGCTAAGGAGTGGGTGGCGGTACCTATCCACTCCTGAAATTGTCGTGTGGCCAAGTTTGGATCAAATGTTGAGTCAGGATGAGTTTTTTCAAGTAGGCTCGTTAGCTCAGCGTGATCGATGTCCTTCGGTACAGAGTGGGGTCTGAGTCTATTTAATGTGACTGATATTTTTATTAAAATGGCGAAGTGGTCGGTCCATGGCATTGGTAAGGTATCTATTATATTAACGCCTTGCATATTAGTAAAAATGCCATCTAGCGTGTGACCGGCTATATGGGTGGGGGTGGTTACCAGTTGCCGAAGTCTCATGGTGTGCATGTCTGATATCAAGGAATGGGTATCTTTGTCAGCTGCATTCTCAAGATGGAAGTTCAAGTCGCCCAATAATGTAAATGAGTCTTCCAGCGCTGGAGCTTCTAGTATTGCACCCAGATTTGCTAGAAAGTTGGTGCAAGAGCCTGGTGGTCGATATAGGAGGATGCCTTTAAAATGAAACGATGGGGTGAGTTTAAGATCGAAAAGAAGGGCTTCGCAGGAGGTGGAGTGGATGTGAGATATTCTGACCGTTATGTGGTCGCGGGCGATGATGGCTAGTCCTCCTCTGCGCTGCCCCACTCTATCTAGGCGATAGGCGTTATAGGCTGGGGGGGTCGCAACTGCCATGTCAGGATCGGATGCTCCATCCGTCCATGTCTCCGTGATAAAGAGACAATCAAGGTTGTTGTTGATAATAAGATCGTGTATTTCTTGCCGGTGCTTGACGTTTTGATTTTTTCATTCGTTATCTGTAGCTTCACGTTGCAGTGAGGACATGTAAATTTTGTGGTATCTGACCATAAGTGTGGATTATATTGAGCGCAGGCGGTGTTAGGCGTGCGCAGTGCCATCAATGTGGATTTGGGGTAGATGTGGGGAGCCTGTCACGGAGATTGATCAGAGGTTCTGGCCCTTGGCCCGGTCTCGGCACGGACGAGCACAGACGAGCTTGCCTTATGCACGCCTTCGGCACGCATTCGTCGCGCCCGCTGCGCTCGTCCGCTGCGCTTCCGGAGCATGAACATATTTGTAGGGAGGGAGCAATGCAAAAGGCGTGGCCTAGAAGTGGGCGTGTCCCAGTCAAGGAGAGGGGAATGAAGTTGGTGGGAAAACTGCGATTTTGCCCTTACCAGTGCTCGTTTTTCAGCAGGAAAGGGTGCCTGCACACTGCAGTGATGTGACAGGGAAGGTGAGTGATTTTAAAAGCAAAGTGAAATTTTACAGTTTTAAAACAAAGTTATGCTCAGTTTTCCTTGCTACTCCCGGCTGTGCCTCAGGAGGGTTCAAAAGTTATTAAACGTTCGGGTGTGGCTCTGTGTGTGCCCGGTATCTGTCTCATCCCGGGCTGCCACACACGACGAGGGGGCTGAAGTCCGTTGAGTTCAATGAGTGTTGCGCGCCTGATAACAATACACATTTTTAACATGTACACATCCTAAGGTTTCTATCACTAGGTGTCATAACACCCTCACCCTGATTGGCTGGCTGCAAAATTGGTCTGATTGGTTCCTCTGGGTCTTCTGGGCATGTTGTTGGTAAGCGACATGCATCAGTTTTCTGTGGATTCAGGGTGCGAGCAGGTAATATACTGGGAGTAAAGCATTTTGGTAAAGTTGCAAGTGAAATCCCCATTCTATTTCAGGATCCGGAGGCGAGGATTCATTTATTCTAGTGCCAGCAGCCATTAACAATACACAATGCAACTATAAAACTAAATTTCCCATGACTCAACAGGAAATACCAGTAAAACATTCCATCCAATTAACAGGCAGCATGTCCCTCAAGACACTGTGCCGCTGCTCTATCCTCCTCTTTCTTCACTGCTCCAGCAGTATGAGATAAGTGCCTCATAGTGTTCTGTTTACTCATGTATATTTGAAACCCTTTATTGTCTCGAATTGCTTTTATTGAAAGATTTCTGTGTGTTTAACAGTTTTTCTTGCAGTGCGTTAATCTGCGTTAATCTACGCGGCCGCTCTTGCTCTCGAAGGTTTTGTAGCGTGGTGCACCCTCCGGCCGCTAGAAGGCCCGCGATTCTGTCAATTTTGTACCCCCCTCCCCCTCCCGCGTCTGTTTCACATGTAACTGTCAGCACAGTGAGACGTGGCCGGCTGCAAGCAACTATGGGGGCTGAATAATTTTAGTTTTTTCATGGACTTGGGAGCCTTATCGCAAAGTCAACTCGTTTGAGCTTCAGAGCCACCGCCTGGAGATTTGACGTCCGTGAGGGCAAGACTAATTAGTTGGGACTCGTCCCAGATACTCACGAGGGTAAGATTAATTGGTGGGACTTGTCCCAGGCGGCTACCATTGAATTCCTACAGAGTCAGCAGGGATTGTTTGAGTCTTTTGGGCCTCTGTAGCCTAAAATAAAGTGTTCCTCTAAGGACCTGTATATTGTGTGGGCAGACCCCCCTACCCCTCCCCCCCCATTGCTAATGCCCTCTATAGGCTGACTACTGATTTGTGGTTTCCCATCATGTATGGCTCTGAGCGTATGCGGAAGAGGAGGAGGTTACTTACCTCCCAACTGATACCTTCTACCAGATCATGGATAATTCAAAATTTGCAAACATACGTGACAAGAATTTTCAATTCTATTAAGGACAAGGAGGCGAGGATTATGCTTTCTCATTTCTTTAATGAAATGCTCAGCAGCCAATAAAAATAACCAAAAACTACATTTCCCATGAACACTAGGGAATGACCATAGAGACTACAGTATAAAAGGTCCCAACATTAGTCCTTCTTCCTCTTTCTTTGTTGAGGAAACAGTTCAAGTCCAAAATGTAATCCCATGTAGATCAACAATAATAACTCCAAACATGCCGCAGAAATCCAAAGGATCTGGAAGCAGGCAGTAGAAGAACTCTGGGTCCGTGAACCAGGAGAAAGATGAAACTCTGGAGGAAGTCGGCAAACTCTACTTCGGGTCTGAACCTGAAAGAGATACATAGCCGTAACATCCAAAAAATGCAAGAGAGTCAAAAGCAATCCAGGGGGGGAAAGAACAAGGAATAAGCGATTTGCAATAGCATCAAACAGATTACAGCACATAACAATGCAAATCAAATACAATGGGTGGGATAATCCTCGCCTCCTTGTCCTTAATAGAATTGAAAAATCTTGTCACGTATGTTTGCAAATTTTGAATTCTATGTCAGGACAGGAGGCTCCGATTATGCTTGTTCAAAGCTGATCCACCACCACAGAAGCAATTGGTTTGCAATAAAATGTTTTGAAAACTGAATCAGAAGACCAATCTGCGGCCTTCATAATGTCAAAAAGAGTGACACCCATGGAAAAAGCTTTAGAAGCCATTGTACCACGTGCAGAATGTGCACCAAACACAGATACATCAATGCCCGCCTCGGACATAAGCCAACGCACCCAGCGCGCCAGAGTAGCTGGAGTGACAGGGCGAAATGGTTTCTGTAAGGCAATTAGCAATTGACCCTGCATGTCTGAACGTAAAGAAGCAGTACTTACCTCATAATCCTTAAGACACTGCACAATACAAAGGTTGGGATGAGCGGGAAAAGAGGGATAAGTAATGAAAGTAGTATTAGACTTAGTCCGTCTAGAAAGACGAAAAGTAACACCCTCAGGTGTGAAACTGCGACCCGCAAGATCTAATGCGCGGACATCCGACACACGTTTACAAGATACAAGGCACAACAACATGGTCAACTTAGCAGACGATTGGTTATGAGACAACAACGGATTGGAAGGCCAGGCCTCCAAGAACCGCAGGACAATGGAAACATCCCATAAAGAGACATACTTAGGAGTGGGAGGCTTCGAGAGACGAATACCTTTAAGCAATTTGGAAATGAAGGGGTGCTCACCAGCAGGCTTGCCATCAATCTGGATGTGGCCAGCTGAAATAGCGGAACGAAAATTATTGACTGTCCTATAAGCCAGACCTGAAGAGGCCAGGGACGCCAAAAAGTTAATGATCAAACAGATATCCGCTGAAATGGGATCAATTTCCCGTTGAGCACACCAATCACAACACCGCTTCCAAGCACCTTTGTATCGTTTGTGAGTATTGAGAGACCATGCCTCACTAATGAATTTGGAAGCGTCGCTAGAAATGCCCGGGATCGTCCAGCGATTCCCGAGATCCGCCACGCCAGCAGCTGGAGAGAGCCTGACAGAATTAGGGGATGCGGATCTTCGAGAGGATCCAATAAAAGATTCCACTTCTGGGGAAGAAGGAGAGGAGGCTCGCAACACATTTCCAGGAGAACCGGGAACCACGCTTGAGCTCTCCAGAGCGGAGCAATCAGCATCAGATCCGCTCGAAACCGTTTGGTGTAAGCCAGAACTCTGGGGAGCTTCATGAATGGGGGAAACGCATAGCACAGAGTCGATGGCCACTGCTGAAGAAAAGCATCTGTGGCTAGGGCTAACGGATCTGGCCTCCAACTGTAAAATAGCGGGAGTTGCGTGTTGAGGCGAGAGGCAAACAGGTCTATGTGACACTGGCCCCAACGCCGAAGAACAGAACGGAACACTCGAGGGTGAAGCCTCCAGTCGCTGAAATCCCGAAGATGTCTGGAGTGCCAATCTGCAATTTGGTTGTTGCGCCCCGGAAGATACTCCGCAATAACAGTGATCCTCTGCTGCAGACAAAAATGCCAAAAGTCCTTGGCTATCTCCGCCAACACCTTGGACCACGTTGTCCATCCGGAGAAGAATGCAGCAACTGGTTTGAAGGGGAGAGAAACACTTGATCGCAAAAGAACCCGCTAGGAGTTCCAGACAGTTTATGTGGAGGGACAACTCCTGAGGGGACCAATGACCCCCCGTCGAGAAAGGACTGCAACGGGCTCCCCAACCCCATCGACTGGCATCGGATTCTATCACTAGTTCCGGCGGCGCACCGAATAGGGCTCGACCATTCCAGGCTCCATGTGGTCTAGCCACCATTGCATCTCCCACCTCACGTCCTCCGTCAGAGGAATCAGGTCCGAGTACCTGAGGCCGTTTCGGAGATGCAGGATTTTCAGCCGCTGCATTGCTCTGTAATGCAGAGGGCCTGGAAAGATCGCCTGAATGGAAGACGCTAACAGACCTACTACGCGTGCCAACGATCTCAATGACGCAGTCTGTCTGGAAATAACAGATGTCAATTCCCTCTTGATGTAACAAATCTTTTGGCCGGGCAAGAGGAGCTGGCAAGCAACCGAGTCTATCTGAAAACCCAGAAAATCTATAGATTGAGTTGGAGTCAAAACCGATTTCGGAATGTTGATCAGAAAACCGAGAGATTGCAAAAGACCGATGGACCACTCCAGATGTTGCAGAAGTCTGAGCGGACAATCCGCCATAAGGAGAATATCGTCCAGATAAATAATCAGCCTGACCCCCTGAGATCGCAGATGTTCCACAACCGGTCTCAGTAGTTTCGTGAAGCACCAAGGTGCCGACAAAAGGCCGAACGGGAGAACCTGATACTCGTACCAAACTCCCTGCCACTGAAACTGGAGAAACCGACGATGGGGTCTGAAGATCGATATCGACAGATACGCGTCCTTGAGATCCAGGCGGACCATCCAGTCCCCTTAGCGCAGGAGATCCCGCAAGAGATGGATGCCCTCCATCTTGAAGTGCCGGTAGACCACCCCTCCGTTGAAGTCTTTCAGGTTGAGAACCAGGCGAGACCCGCCTCCTTTCTTCTCGACCAGAAAGACTGAGCTGGCAAACCCCGTCGGATGACGGTCAGTTTGAAGAATCGCCCTTTTTTGGAGAAGAACGTTAATTTCCTCGGAGAGGCAAGCTTGATCTTGAAGGGAAAAACTTAAACAAGGGGGAGGACGGGTCTGATGCATAGGGTGATAGAACTCTATTTTGAACCCCTGTACGGTTTCTAGCACCCATTCATCGCTGGAGATCATGCGCCAGTTTTCGAGAAAAAACTGTATTCGTCCCCCCAACATCACATCGCAAGCATGAATCAGGCTCACCTGCAGAGTTGGAGTCCTGGTAGTGTCCTTGCTGTCCTCTGGAATGACCTTTTCCATATTGTCCCTTCCCTTTGCGGGAGGGATAGAAGTTTGCTCTGGTGGAGTATCCTGAGTCGGGTGCTCCTCCACGATGAGAGGTGTTACGTCATTGGGACTGGTGAGTGGAACCACGGCCGAACGAGCGTCCCCGATGTCGTACGGCCTTGGCAAAAACTGGACGCATAGCCCGGCGCAATGACGCCTGCGCCTTGTCAATGCCACTGAAGGTGGAAACAAACTTTGTAAGCTCCTTTAAGAAAGGCTTTCCAAATAAGAGACCTTGTGCTTCAGGACCAGACTCGGAAGTCGCTAGCTCTGATAGTTTCGGGTCCAATTTCAAAAGAATCGAGCTGCGTCGTTCAGCAGACACAGCACAATTGGCATTACCCTTTGTGCCCATTCAATCAATTCGTCCGGGTCCACAAGGGCTGAGGCCTCCTTCGCCTGGAACCCCAGATCTAGAATCTTGGTTAGAGGCCCAAGCATATCCAGCATCTTGTCTTGGCAAGACTTCCAAGACCGGTCAAGGCCCTTTTTCGGGTCCTTAGCATATTTCTTTAAGTAGGTGACCATCATGGGATCGACCTCCGGCGTCTCAGCCAAATGATCAGCGAGGTCAGGCCTCGGGCATTCAGAGCGGAGTCTAGCACGAACAGAAGCCTCAAAGGGCTGACGAATGTGTGCTTGAATATAGGCTGCAACAGCAGGTGAGGGCAACCAGGAAGATGAATTTGGATGTAGGATATCCGCGGGTTCAAAAGTTAGCACAGGAGGACGTTCAGGAGCGTCCACAAAATGCTCTTTGCAGACACGCTTTTTGGGTGGGGGTGAATTATGGTCTGAAGATGTTGAAGAATGAGCATTGTCAGAATCGTCGGTATCCTGAGGTGCAGAAGTTCTGGAAGGCGCAGCCGCCAAAGTCTTAGCCAGTTTCTGGAAATCAGACTTATGGGGATTAACAGGAGACTTTGTGGATTTCTTAGTCGCAGGCAGCCATCCCTGCTGCTGTGCATACATATATAAATGACACTTGAGAGGATTAATTGCACGCACCAGTGCTTTATTTACAGAATGTTGGACCCCTTTGTCCAATTCCTCCACTAAATTATGCTCCAAAGAGCCGTCATCCTCATCCCCATAATAGTAGTCATCATCTGCGTCATAGTATTCTGCCATTATACACAAGTTTATTAATTAGGGCCCACAAGATGACTATAGGAATATAGAGTGTCAAAACACAATACAAGGGGGAGTGTAAGAACCCCACAGCAGGCTTACAAAAGAGTAGGCACAAACCTGACTCCAAATGAAATACAGCGTGGAGGGAGCAAAGCCTGCACAGTCAAAATACACTCTAGGCAGCGCCTATGCAACAAAGTATCAACCGAAGCCCTCACAGGACTCCAGTGTCACACGGGGTTAAATTGGAACAGGCTGTGGGCATGGGCGTTGAAAAACGACCTCGTCACTCAACCGGCGCTGTGAGGAAAGATAACAGGAGCCGGAAATGAAGCAGCGCGCATGCGCAACTGCCGCCTGACACAATACCCGGCTCGAGAGCGCTCGCGCTCTCTGTGCGAGTCGGAAACCCCTGCTCCCGCTCCACAAGGTCCGCAGGCAACAAGCAGGCGCCCGGACACATAAACGGAGGTGCACACACGCTCCGAGAACAGAGACGCCGAACGGGCAAAAGAAACCGAAGCTGCACAATAAACAGTAGGAGTCGGGAGAGCTCCAATGCGTGAACGCAGCGCGCTACGAAAATGCCAAAATACAAGCAAGAAATACCAATGGCACAGCAAGCAATCAGCAAAAAAGTAAGCAAATATAGATAAAGCACTTAACTGGCTGCGGAGCAGCAAAGAAAGAGGAAGAAGGACTAATGTTGGGACCTTTTATACTGTAGTCTCTATGGTCATTCCCTAGTGTTCATGGGAAATGTAGTTTTTGGTTATTTTTATTGGCTGCTGAGCATTTCATTAAAGAAATGAGAAAGCATAATCGGAGCCTCCTGTCCTGACATAGAATTTCATACTTCAAGCAGTGTCAAAAGTTATTGCGCCCTTGGAGCAGAAAATACGCTGCATTGCAACGCTGTGCCAAAGACCCCTTGCCCCAAGGGAAGAACCATCTGGGCCTCAGCCCCCGACCTCTAGGGCAGCCAGTGGCACATGTAGCAGACACCAAACGCATGCGTGCGGAAGACTAAGAGGTCGACATTGAAACGTTTGCATGCTTAAACAAGCATTTGCAATGCAATAGGTCTCACATTAGGAAAGTTTGAGCTATTGGTCTTGTAAATGACAATTTTTTTATTTATGTGTTGTTTTTGAAAATAGCTAAATTAATAGCTTTGTCAGTTACAATGCCAATAGTTATAACTTTCGCAAATGTGACACCTATAGCATTTGTAATGCAACATGTTTTGTATTTACATGACTTAGATGTATTGATATTACAAATAACAATGGCTTTTAATTTTTTAAAATAATTAATACTTAAATAATTTATTTAATTTATATTGGCAATAGCTTAAAGTTTTGTAAATAACTTTTGCGAAGATTATGTTCAGTGTATTTTATTGTGACAAAAATTCAAGAACAGAAGTGAAATATTAACATCTTTTTGTGACATTTGTAATAAAGCTTGAAACATTGAGAGAACATATTTGAATCAGTGATGCTGTGGTGGTGCTGAGTGGTGCTGTGGTTGCACTGAGTGATGCTTTGGTTGCGCTGAGTGATGCTGTGGTTACGCTGAGTGGTACTGTGGTTGCGCTGAGTGGTGCTGTGGTGGTGCTGAGTGGTGCTGTGGTGGTGCTGAGTGGTTCTGTGGTGGTGCTGTGGTGGTGCTGTGGTGGTGCTGAGGTGATGCTGAGGCGATTCTGTGGTGGTGCTGTGGTGATGCTGTGGTGGTGCTGTGGTTGCGCTGAGTGATGCTGTGGTTGCGCTGAGTGGTGCTGTGGTGGTGCTGTGGTGATGCTGAGGTGATGCTGAGGCGATTCTGTGGTGGTGCTGTGGTGATGCTGTGGTGGTGCTGTGGTTGCGCTGAGTGATGCTGTGGTTGCGCTGAGTGATGCTGTGGTTGCGCTGAGTGATGCTGTGGTTGCGCTGAGTGATGCTGTGGTTTCGCAGAGTGGTGCTGTGATGGTGCTGAGTGGCGCTGTGGTGATGCTGAGTGGTGCTGAGTGGTGCTGTGGTGGTGCTGAGTGGTGCTGTGGTGGTGCTGAGTGGTGCTGTGGTAGTGCTGTGGTGGTGCTGAGTGATAATGTGGTGGTGTTGAGTGATAATGTGGTGGTGCTGAGTGATAATGTGGTGGTGCTGAGTGATAATGTGGTGGTGCTGAGTGATAATGTGGTGGTGCTGAGTGTTAATGAGGTGGTGCTGAGTGGTCCTGTAGTGGTGCTGAGTGTTGCTGAGTGGTGCTGTGGTAGTGCATAGTGATAATGTGGTGGTGCTGAGAGGTGCTGTGGTGGTGCTGAGTGATGCTGTGGTTGAGCTGAATGATGCTGTGGTTGAGCTGAGTGACGCTGTGGTTGCGCTGAGTAATGCTGTGGTTACGCTGAGTGGTGCTGTGGTGGTGCTGAGTGATAATGTGGTGGTGCTGAGAGGTGCTGTGGTGGTGCTGAGTGATGCTGTGGTTGAGCTGAATGATGCTGTGGTTGAGCTGAGTGACGCTGTGGTTGCGCTGAGTAATGCTGTGGTTACGCTGAGTGGTGCTGTGGTGGTGCTGTGTGGTGCTGTGGTGGTGCTGTGGTGGTGCGGAGTGGTGCAGTGGCTGAGCTGAGTGGTGCTGTGATGGTGCTGAGTGGCGCTGTGGTGATGCTGAGTGGTGCTGAGTGATGCTGTGGTGGTGCTGAGTGGTGCTGTGGTGGTGCTGAGTGGTGCTGTGGTAGTGCTGTGGTGGTGCTGAGTGATAATGTGGTGGTGCTGAGTGATAATGTGGTGGTGCTGAGTGATAATGTGGTGGTGCTGAGTGTTAATGAGGTGGTGCTGAGTGGTGCTGTGGAGGTGCTGTAGTGGTGCTGAGTGATGCTGTGGTGGTGCCGAGTGGTGCTGTGGTGGTGCCAAGTGGTGCTGTGGTGGTGCAGAATGATAATGTGGTGGTGCTGAGTAGTGCTGTGGTGGTGCTGAGTGGTGCTGCTGAGTGATGTGGTCGTGCTGAGTGGTGCTGGGTGGTGCTGGGTGGTGCTGTGGTGGTGCTGAGTGGTGCTGTGGTGGTGCTGAATGATAATGTGGTGGTGCTGAGTGATAATGTGGTGCTGGGTGATAATGTGGTGCTGAGTGATAATGTGGTGCTGAGTGATAATGTGGTGGTGCTGAGTAATAATGTGGTGGTGCTGAGTGATAATGTGGTGGTGCTGAGTGATGCTGGGGTAGCGCTGAGTGATGATGTGGTGATGCAGAGGGCAGAAAGGCACAAAAAACGAGTCTTACAGAGGGCAGAAGGGAACAAAAAACGAGTCTAACAGGGGGCAGAAAGGCACAAACAAGAAAGCGGAAGGGGGAAAACAGAGAGAAAAGAAGAACAGAGAAAGAGAAGAGAACGAATAAATGGGAAATGAAAAGTCACATAGTCAAGTTAAATGTAGTATTGTGGCATATATATACACACTTATTCTGGATTAAATTCAAACGGAAAAGAAGAACTGGACGGTCTAACTACTTAAGATCCAGAGTAAAAATGTATGCACCCCGTCTCCTGCGAGGATTTAAAAAAACAAAAAACAAAAAGTGTTCGCTTTTTAGGTGTGCGAGCGTGAAAAACATCTGTAAGGAAGTATGATCGGAATTTATTATTTTTGTTCGTGTGCTGTACTGGCACATATTGGGTGATTTCCAACCCTGCCCAGTCTTCTACAAATCCGGTCTGCAAAATAAACCAGCAGGCAAAGATCAACAAGGGAGGAAGGGTGGCGAGACGCATGGGGAGCAGCAGCCTTTGATGTGCCGGCCGGCCATGCAGTGAATAATTAGGGGAGGAGAAATGCCGGCCTGAGGCAGAGCGCAAAGCAACAGATGGCATTTCTCCTCCCCTAATTATTCACTGCATGGCCGGCCGGCACATCAAAGGCTGCTGCTCCCGATGCGGCTCGGGCGGATAGAAGCGCTTTCACGAGACCTCATCGAGGTCTCGTGAACTTCTGGAAATTCGCGTGTGTGTCTATTCCTAAATATCGTACACCCGACCGACATTACGAGGAGTGTTTATTAAGTTTTCATTTCTCTGTAAAACATACAGATGAAGCCGAACTGCAGAGAGGATCGTATTCTTGCTAGGTGTGTGTCTATTACAAGCTTTCCCTTCTCACACTCGGGAACCGTTGTATGGGAGCAAATTAGACACACAAAGAATTCCAAAGTAAAAAACAGATAACTTCAAATAACGATATTACCAACAACAAACAAG
Source organism: Lissotriton vulgaris (assembly GCF_964263255.1). NCBI lineage: Eukaryota > Metazoa > Chordata > Amphibia > Caudata > Salamandridae > Lissotriton > Lissotriton vulgaris. Next base: position 571,219,789 of record NC_141697.1, read on the forward strand.
ATTAATAGTGAATAGGAAAACCGCATTCAGAGAGCTGCTGCACTGTGCGTGAGGCATTCACCGATGCGATCAAGCATGATTACTGTATAGTTCACCCTCTCAAGCTACCATGTCTTTAGATCAGAACCGTTTGTAGCGCGATGTGCGACAGCTGCTGTCTGCTTGCAAAGTGCTAAGAAAGAATCCAATGTACAAGATGTCGCCCTAGAAAAAGTATTTCCGTCTCAGACTTCAGAAATCAAGTTTCTAAATACATCATGCTATAGGAAATGAGACAACACCTTTCCTTTGAACGGCTGGGCACAAAACTGTTCTCACGATAAGTGAGGCGGGGGAGGGGTTGACTTCCTGCTATTCACACTGTGCATGTTGTCTAAGTACATTTACAACACACTGTAGGTAAAAGCATAATAGAAATATTTTATCAAAATAAAAAAACAATCATTGGACTTAAGTTATTTTGAGAGCTGACCACGACAATACTGCAATGCAGATCAAACCGCAAACAGGTGGATGAAAGAGTGCAAATATAGACACACTCATGTTGTGTGTGGGCTGCTGCTATCAGCTCTTGAGGGCTTTTAAATGTGTGTCTCGGCTCTGCGAGGCATTTAAAGCCTGGCGCGCACCCCCGTGAGTGGCACATCGGGGATGAATACATTACAGACTGTGTTTAAAACACAAGTATTACTCAGAGCAAACAGAGGCCGGGAGCGAGCCAGCGCTAATTGGAGAAGCAAACAGAGGCCGGGAGCGAGCCAGCGCTAATTCGAGAAGCAAACAGAGGCCGGGAGCGAGCCAGCGCTAATTCGAGATAAGATAAACCAGTTTGTGGTTGGTGACAAAATGTAAGAAACTATTAAAACCAGTTTGTGGTTGGTGACAAAATGTAAGAAACTATTAATTTGGCTTGGTGTTTAAGTTCACAGTTTTTTGTTCAATTGGGTGAAAATTCTTCACTGAGCACGAACATTAAAACAAGAAAGAACGTAACAACCAAATCTATGGGCTTATAAAAAGATGTGGCGTTTGTGCGTCTTAAAGTGTGTTTAAGTTCAAAGTTTTTTGTTCAATTGTGTGAAAATGCCTCACTGAGCACAAACATTACAACAAGAAAGAACGTAACAACCAAATCTATGGGCTTATAAAAAGACGTGGCGTTTGTGCATCTTAAAGTGAAAGAGTGAAGCAGGGGGCGGGAGCGGATCTCTTTGAAGTAGCTCACGGCCTCGAGGCCGTGAAAGTTAAAGCAATTAGGGGGGAGGTGGGAGGGAGGCTGATAGGCAGAAGGCTCGGACAAAAGCTCGTGCACGAGAGCACATGCACTCTGAGAAATCCGCTTTGGGAGAGCATAGTTTAACTTCTTGGTTTCACTGCTATAGACTCGTCCTATTCATTCCTGCTGAATGGAATAGGCCAAGACCTAAAAAGGCCTTTATCGAGTCCCAACCCTCGCTGTGGGATGATTTAAATCCAACACCTGGCATCTCAGGGACCTTCTCCCCTTCCCCCCTCCACCCGCGCCTCGGGACAGGGATGACTCATCAAATACTTCGGATGGAGAATCAGACCGATCCAGATCTAGGCGGCCTACGGGCTCGATTGGGGAAGCTCCTCCCAAGACCCATACTTTCTGGATCCAGATGAGTTGGTACATCCATGCTCAGCGGACTGGTCACCTGCCCCGAAAATGGTTTCCTATGTGGCAGCCAGTTTGCGCAAGCCACTGGACAAGGAGGTGCGCAATCGCCTGTGGAAGGAGTGTCCTCGCCCGCCTTCACTCCAGAGATTGACTCAAAAGTGTCGACCTTTCTAGCGAAATTTGTAAGGGAACACAAAAAGGGGATAGAAAGTTCCTGGTGATCATGCCAGGATAAGTTGCTAGATGTAGCAGGCCCCTTGTATAAAATACTGGACATGACTGAAGATGCCTGGGCATCAGGCACCCTAATCTCTCCCAAGGCTCTCTCAGGTTGGGCCCAACGTGTGCTGATTTTTCCGGGGAATGCTAATTGTGCCCTACCAACGGAGAGATGCATGTCTCTTTTAATAAAGATTGATCCGAAGTTGGGGGAATTAGCTAGCTCCAAGGAAGGCCCCACTGCGGAAGGGAACCTCTTTGGTGGGCCCTTTAGTCACAAACTAGGAAAATGTATGAATACTTTCAATTCGCTTTATACAGTACAGTCCTCATTTAAACAAATTCTTAGCCCTCATGTTTTTGTCAGCGCTGGTCGTGCTAGGGGGCACTCTGGAACCCCTGACAGTGGGGTTCCAGAGGAGCTTCCAGGGGCAATGGGCCCTATAACAACACTACAGGTGAGGGTAGGTTCTCCCGAAGGAGCATAACTTGGAGGGAGGTTGGCAGAATTCTTTCACAGGTGGGAAAACCTCACATTGCATGCATGGGTTCTTCAGACCATACGGGGCTTCTATATAGAATTCTATTTGTCCCCCCATCAACTGCGCAAACCTAAACCCCTTTTTTCTTCCCACAGTCAAGCGACCTTGGTGGAACTGGAGATCATTCAACTCTTAGCGAAGGGTGCCATTGTACTGACGTCCTTACACCCTCGGGGGTTCTTCAGCAGCCTTTTCCTAGTGGAGAAGGCTGACAGAGGCCAAAGACCCATCATCAATTTGAAGGAATTTAACGAGCGGCTGGTTTACCACCACTTCAAGATGGAGGGCATCCATCTTCTCAGGGATTTATTGCAACCCAACAACTGTATGGTTTGCTTGGATCAGAAGGATGCCTACCTCACGATCCCCCTCTTTACACCTCACAGGCGTTTTCTGTAGTTCCAGTGGAACTCCCGGGTTTTCGAGTTCACTTGCCTTCCTTTCGTCTTATCTTTAGCTCCTTGATGCTTCACCAAGGAGTTGAGATTGGTGGTAGAACACTAACAGTCTTGAGGTCTCCCGTTGATAATATACCTGAATGACATTCTGATTATGGACCAGTGTCCGGCCCGTCTGTCCCTTCACCTACAGACGACTATCAGTCTCCTAGAATCCACGGGGTTCGTGATCAATGAGCGGAAATCTTCCCTGACCCCGATTCGTTCGATTCAATTCCAGGGGTTTTTTGTGGATTTGGTGAAGACCACTCTATGTATCCCTTTGCGGAAACTTGTGAAGATCAGACATGAATTAAAGCAAACGGTGGGCAAGCAGGTAATTTCCCTTCGACAGATTGCCCACATAGTGGGGTTACTGTCCTCATCAACACATGCCATATTTTCGGGTCCTCTATATTATCGGCGTTACAATGTCTCAAGATTTCCAGCCTATGGCAGGGTCTCACTTATTGCCAATTGGATCCTCTCTCCGAAGAGGCAAAGGAGGAGTTACAATGGCGGATCGCCCACATGGAAGTGTAGAAAGGGCGAGTTATATTCGGCTCCCAACCCAATCTCGTAATAGAGACGGATACCAGCTCCTCGTGTTGGGGGAGGGGAGCGTGGGGGGGGAGAAATTCCTCGACCAGAAGAAAACGGTCCGCTCAGAAAAATCCCTCCATACCCATTGTTTAGAATTGATGGTGGGTTCCTTTGCGGTGAAATGTTGGACCAAGGACAAGGTTCAGTGTTGTGTCCTTCTGAAAACGGACAATGTAGCGGCAGTCCGGTACATCAATAACTTAGAGGGAATGAGATCCAAAGCCCCTTCAGACCTGGACCCAGCCATGTGGAACTACTGTCTAGCGGATCACACCTCAGTCTTGGCGGAACACCTTCCGGGGACATCCTATCAGGTGGCAGATTGGCACTCCTGGCACTGGCAGGACGCCAATCTACGGAAGCTCAATCCCAAGGTGTTTCAGGTTCTACAGCACAGCTTTCCAAACTTTTCATGTTGGTGGCACACTTTTTGGAGATGCATCATTTTGGGACACAGTAAGGCAGTGTAGCGAGCGATCGTAGCGAGCGATCCCGAACCCCCTAAGGGGGTTCTCACTCACTCTGTCTGTCTCCCTCTCTCTCCCTCTCTAACTGTCTCCCTCTCTCTGTCTCCCTCCCTCTCTCTCCCTCTGTCTCCCTCTGTCTGTCTCCATCTGTCTCCCTCCCTCTGTCTCTCTCTGTCTGTCTTGCTCCCTGTCTCGCTCCCTGTCGCCCTCCTCCCTCTGTCTGTCTCCCCCTGTCTCCGCTCTGTCTTCCTCTGTTTCTGTCCCTCTGTCTCCCTCCTTCTGTCTCCGTTCCTCAGTCTCTCTCCCTCTGTCACCCTCCCTCCCTCTCCCTCTCCCCCTCTCCCTCTCCCTCTGTCTGTCTCCCTCCCTCTGTCTCCGTTCCTCAGTCTCCCTCCCTCTCTTACCCTCCCTCCTTCTCCCTCTCTCTCTCCCTCTCTCTCTCTCTCTCTCTCTCTCCCTCTGTCACCCTCTCCCTCTGTCTTCCTTTGTCTGTCTCCCTCCCTCTATCTCCTTCTTTGTCTCCCTCTGTCTGTCTCCCTCTGTCTGTCTCCCTCTCTCTGTCTCCCTCTCTCTGTCTCCCTCTGTCTCCTTCCCTCTGTTTCCCATGAATGTCTCCCACTGCCTCCCTCCCTCTGTCTCCCTCTGTCTGTCTCCGTCTGTCTCCCTCTGTCTGTCTACCTCCATCTGTCCCTCTCTGTCTGTCTACCTCCCTCTGTCTACCTCCCTCTGTCTTCCTCCCTCTGTTTCCCTCTCAATGTCTCCCTTTCTCTCTGTCTGTCGCCCTCTGTCTCTCTCTCCGTCTCCCTCCATCTCGGTCCCTGTCTCCCTCCCTCTCTCCCCCCTCTCTCCCTCTCTCTCCCCCTCTCTGTCTCCCTCCCTCTGTCTCCCTCCCTCTGTCTTCCTCCTTCTATCTCCCTCTGTCTGTCTCCATCTGTCTGTCACCCTCTGTTCCCTCACCCCGCGTGTGTTTCAGCCTGGGCAGAGACAGCTTCCTGGACACACACACAGCTGCACTCCAGTACTTTGCAGGTCTTTAAAAGACCATTTACTGCTTTGTTGTGGATCTCCCGGCCTTCATAGAGCAGAGTGTCAGGGAGTCCACGCTGCTGGGGCGGTGTTTGCTGACACTCTTTCAAAGGAATGCCTCTTAATTAGCAGCAGTTATGTGCTAAGTGCCCATTAATACCGGTGTCATCCAGCAACACACCCACCCTTTGCAGAATTACCTGGAATGTTGGACGGTCCCGGGGATTTCACGAGAAGCTGCAACCTTTCTCTCCACGGCTTGGGAGGATAGCACAAATAAGAGATTATGGGCCTGATGTAGGTGGCCAAATACTGGTCAGCAACAGTGAAATTCTGTAAATTTCACAGTTACCGACCGGTATTTAGCCATTCCGGATGTAGCGAAGGAAACGGTAATAAGGAATCGGTAAATACCGATTCCTTAATACCGATTCCTTATTGGCCTTACATTTAAGGAATCGGTAATGCCAATTTCTTAAATGCAATGTAGAAAGCACATAAAAGAGTGCTTTTGTGTCTTAAGGAATCGGTAATTAACACCAACTTCAAACTAATGGTAATTACTGAATTCCTTTAAAAAAGCACTATCTTGCTTTTTTAGAAGTGCCATGTGGCAGACATCCATGCCCTTAGGGCATGCATGTGTGCCACATGTGCACACATCCACATTTCAGGGGTGCAAAAGGGTGTCCTTTGGACACCCTGGCACCCTTGAAATACCTCCCGGTATTACTGATTCGGTGATACCGAATCAGTAATACTGAATGTCTTCACATTCCTTCCTATGGGCCTCCAAGCCCATAGGAATGAATGGGTAGGTATTCCTTATTACCAATCGCAATTACCGATTCGGTAATAAATAATATTAAGGATACGGTAAAAAATACCAAATTCTTACCTACATCTGAAATACCGATTTCTTAATACCGAATTGGTAAAATTTGGTATTACGACTTCGGACTTTCAAAATTACCTACATCGGGCCCATAGTGAACTAACAACCTGGTCTCCATGGTTGGATTGGAGCCACCAATGGCAAGTGGATCCAGTGGGGTACGACATTGTCCACAGACTGAATTTCCTAGCCTCTTTAGCTTCTGAGGGTTTAGCTTACAGGTCCATCAATAATTTTAGGTAAGCTATTTCAGTTGGTCATGAGCTGATGGACGGCTGTCCAGTAGGTAAGCATTCCTTGGTATATAAGCTTTTACGTCGTTTTAAATCATGGCCTGTGAATAAATACATATCGCAGAAACAACTGTTGGAGAAACTAGCTACCTAGATTTGCTAGGTGTCATGCCGCAGAGTATTTGATGTTCAGGCTCTGGACCATACAGGTAGAGTATTTACTTGGAATGGAGTGACTTTTCATGTTTCTAGGTGAACCAAATGTAATTCTAGTATTGTGTCATACCCCATTTTTCCACAGGTTCCAAAGTTGTGTGAGGTAAAGGCAATTAAGGCCTTTGAATCTGTGACATCAGACCTCTGTCAACATGGGGAACAGTACTTGCTCATTGCCCTTACCAAACTGCATAGAGCGGTATTTTTTCCCACTATTTCCAGGTAGTTTAGATGGGACATTCAGGAAGTTGGCATTGATATTTCCAAGTTTGAAGCTCATTCAGTTTGAGGCGCCATGGCCTACAAAGTATTCGCCCTTGGAGCACGTGTAGAGGATATCCTCAATGTGGCAGATTGGTCTTCAGACTCTATGTTTTAGAGATTTTACTTCAAGCCTGTTCCTAATATGGCGTCTTTGGTGGTGGACAAGCTTTAAACTAGCCTAATCTTCGCCTCCGGGTCCAAACATAGAATAGAAAATGTCTTAGTTATCGTAACAGAATGTTTAAATTCTATTAAGGACACGGTGGCAAGGATTAGTCCTACCCTATTTAGCGCAACAGGGTGACGCACTACCCTCCCTTCATTAGAGTTAAGTATTGTCTCATGTGTTTTGAGCCATTTCAATGTTAGAGTATACATACATTGTGGTTTATGAATGTATTTTTTGACAGACTTATTATGCTCATTGTCCGTTCCTCTCTCTCGAAGTGAGGACTTATGCTGTGCCTTGTATGTCAGGGACGAACTCATTGAAACAGGAGTGAATTTTGGACGATGGAGGTGGTTTTGCACATAGAAAGAGGAGGATAGAGCTGTGGTGCGGGGTCTTGAGGGGCATGCTCCCTGTTAGATGGAATGTTTTTCTGTTATTTCCTGTTGAATCATTGGAAATGTTGTTTTACTGTTGCATTGTGTAGTGTTAATAGCTGCTGGTGCTAAATAAATGAAGGAAGAACAGCCTAATCCTTGCCTCTGTGTTATTAATAGAATTGAAACTTTCCGTTACGATAGCTAGGAAACTGTTCACTCAGGGTACCTCTCTTTTGGTCACAGTTGTCATCCTGGGCTGTATGGAAACGTACCACAATCAAATATTGTTTAAAATGTACACCTCTTTAGGCTTCTATTATGGGGTGGAACACCTCCCATACCCCGATTTGTCGGCCAGGAGAATGCGCTGAACATGAAGTTTGTCCGATTGTTGGCATTTTTTCTAAAACATGGTAATTTCCTCCGCTCGCCCTCACGCAAGAACACATTCCTGCCAAGACTTAACCCGAATTTTGTTTCTCCACGTCTTCTGAGCGTGGGCTTAACAGACATATATAGGTTTTCTAGGGGTTCATGGTTCTCATAAGGAATAAACTGGGTCAGTGCATTTTGGAAATCTGGAACGCAGCTACAAGTGAAAAGCTCGTTTAGGTTACTTGTCTTTTGGTTGTAGATATCGACCCAAGAGTAAATGGAAAAATATGTGGGATTAAACACATGGATGGGTTTTCCATGGGCTTGGACAGGAATCTACGCTCTTTACACTGAGTAATGCTTTTGATAAGGGAGATGCCATTAGGGAATTCTGCTGTATTTGGGCAGAATGTTGGCTGGAACTCAGGGAATCCTAACAAAACCTAGACATTCCTGAAATGTACAGGATATGGGAAATCCACAGCAATGTCTCTTGCATAAATTCTAAGAATCAGTATCATACAGAATTTCCCACAAATTTCAAAGTATGGGTACAGAAAAAACTAATTTTCTTCACTTTTCCGTGACACATCATTCAATAACTTCAGGGAAATCATACAAGCCCTACCATCCAATGTTCCCAGACTAACTATTTTAAAAAATAGTACCCCATGTGTGTCTGCGGGCCTACTTCATGTGGCGGGAAAAATCAAAAATTAGACCCTGTAAAGAAAACATTTAGACTACACTGACTTCACATGATCACCAATTTGTACGGTTCCTGTCAATTACAATAGGCCCACCCATACAGTGGTGAGGATTTTTTGAGCAGACGTGTGGAAACCTTGGGTGGTGGGACTTTTGCTATTCCCAGGCATTATGTAATTCTCTGCCACAGATATGTAAGAAAATAATTTTTGCAACCAATGTTTCACTTTGGCAGGGAATTTTGGTTAAGGAAAATTGATGGCATCCTCAAAAGCCACCAGATTCAAGTTGCACTTCTATATAGGCATAAGCCGACAAGAATTAACCAATGAATCCAATTTTTCTCCAAGTAATCCAAAGCGATCCATTTTATTTCCAAATGCTACAAAGTTCACAGAGAGGCAGCATGATTCCATACATTTAATGCTGAAGAAATGCCCATCCAGGCCTTATCCTGCAACATGTTAGAAATCACTTTACATCCTGGATATTTGAACAGTCATTCATTCACCCAATGCAATTTGGGCACAAAGCCTTTCGTCATGGGTAGCTGTAGTATAAAAGAAGCCCATTAGCAACTTGAATAAACATGTACACAAACATAACTGCACCATTGACTTATACATAATATGCATTCCATGTAGTAATTGCATTAAAACCATCACCAAGTCAAAGTGCAACCATCTTCACCACTAAATGCGTGCCCACTTTAAACCAACATTTTATGTTTACAAAAATAGAAAAATGCACAGTGATAAATTAATGTATTGTGGCGCCATACTTAAAATAAACCCCACGCTAAACTGTGACTAATGTACAATCCCATTGTGACAAACCAAACACAAATCAAACAATAAACTCCCAGTGATGGTTTTGATGCAATTACTTCATGGACTGCATGTTGTGTATTGGTCAGTGGTGTATTTATCTTTGTGTACATGTTTATTCACGTTGCTGATGGGCTTCGTTTGGTTGTTGAAATGTTTCAGCACTCCTTCCATCATCTTGTTGTGTTTGCTGAGTCCCAAACGCCACAAGCCAAATCCCTGCTCCACATGGTCAGTGGGCTCCACCACAAGTCCCTGCAAGGGGCCACTACAATGCCACGCCACCCTGACTCGATACCTGTACTGTGCTGCCTATTGTGGAGTAGAATATGTAACCGGATTCACTGACTACCAAAGATGTAACTATTATGTAGCCTGTTCAAATGTAACCGTGCTAAGCTGTGTAAAAACCTCAATAAAGAGAGTTTAAAAAATGATATTCCTCAGGTGGAATGGCAGGATTTCAAAAGTAGCAGGGTACAGAGAATTTCCCTGCTTGGTACAAAGGAATGTGAGGTAGGACTGTCAGAAAATGAAAAATTATTGTGGTGTGTAGAAGATAATTGAGAGAAGCCACTTAAAGGTCCCAGTTCTATCACAGAAAGGAGGGAGGAGAGGCTTTGATGAAAAACAGCTCCCATAAAAGAGTTCTAGTGCATAGACATCAAAGTACCAACTAAGTCAACATGGGAATTTACCAATAATCAAAACAAAATGATCTGATCGTGTGAGGTAGGTTATATGTTAACAGTACTATTGTAACCAACTCCATTCAAATTACATCCAAAGCTTGCAACTAGAGTTACTATTCAACCATAAATTTGTATAAAACTTAGTGCTAATTTACACATAATATGAGAGAATTGTGTATATAAAGTCTGTTCCTCATCCTGTGTAGTTCAGTTGCCTTTTATGGTTAAAAGAATCAATGCTTCACATTCATCTAGAGGAGTCAACAGTGTTTTCTTATTTTCTAACTTCATAGTGTAAATAATTATAGCAATGTTTTTTTTGCCCATCTTGAATGATGAAGTAATCTGAAAATTCATTTTTAAAAAGCCGAGTGTAGACGTGGTGCACACATATGCATATTTACATCAAACTAGATGTAAGTGAGCACAGGAGTCAAAGGTTCAGGCTTTTGTAGCCAAAGGTTTACTTCAAGAGTGAGACCCCATCTCCTTTTCAGACCAGTTAGCGCCAGTATGTGCAAGGTATGAATGGCTCTTCCTATTTCAAATTAGCACTGAGACTCCTTTCTCAGTAACACTGTACTAACAAACATTGTGCACTAGAAGATTACAAGGAGACCATCTGCCCTGATTAACCCAGAATTGGTGTTTCTTCCTGCTCTTTTCTGTGATGCCTCATTGATGGTGGGCAGTTGATGCTGACATGTGTTGTGACTGGCAAGTCAAGAATTTCAATCATTCAAAGGCCAACTCAGCCTTTGTCCTTTGAAGGTAGATACATTGAGTACCAAATAATATTACACTGGGTAATAGTAAGAACCTAAAGTACTTAGACACAGCATGAATTACTGTATGAAGCACTTTATACATAAGAAAATATTATTTTTTCAGACCATAGTTCTCAAAAGAAAACAATTCTTCAAAATTGGCTACAGCTCCTGATAGTCAACTCTCCTGCACTATTCCATAGAATTCCCCAAGGGCTTGTGTTTCTTCCCTATTCTTTACATCGTCTTAGCAACCAGAACTCATGCACTATTCCTACAACTCCCTATCAGCATGTGCCTGTGCACATTTCTCTTCACCCCACTAACAGAAGGAGCTTCTGCGCTGTACTACCACTCACCCAGAGCTTGACTGCTCCTTGCATGATCTATCACTTGAAGAACCTGAGAGATAACTCCCTGAGTGTTCCAGCATCATTCTCCTCTACAGCATTCCTGTTTTTATGCACCCTGCCAACCTTAGTTATCTGCCCTGACATACTAGCAGATATTTAGTGATATTTAGCACTGGTCAAAGATGCTGAACCATGAAATAATGCCCAAAGCATTGACTCACCTCCTGTAAGGCAGCCAAAGTCTTGCGGTCCGAGGAGACCTGTTGTTTCAGCTCACGATTGTCCTGCAGGAGCTCCTTGAGTTGGGTACAACCTTCTTTATGCCGCTCAACCTCCGCATTTAGAAGCCTGTTCTGCTGCTCCAAGGAGGTAAGCTTCACGTTTTGCTCCTCCAAAGCGGCCTCTTTGGCCTCAGCTTGCTGTCGGAGGCGACGGCTCTCCTTCTCCTGTTGCTTTCTGTCCTTCTCTGCCTGGCTCAGCCGCAGCTCCAGGGTTTCCCTCTCCTGCTCCAGGCGCTGAACAAAGTTCTTCTGCTCTTCAAGGCCTTTCTGAAGACACTGAATTTCATCCTCTGCTTCCTGTAGCTCTGCTTCAGCCTCTTCTGCTTTCCTGCGGTTACTCTCGAGCTGCTTTTGCATTCTCTGGCTCTCGGCTTGGACAGCCTGCAGGCTCAGTTCCCTCTGCTCACCCTTCTTTGCTGCAGTCCTGAGTACCTCTAGGCTCCTCTTCAGGCTCTCCCTTTCCTTCTCCAGCTCCTGGTTCTCTTCCTCAAGCTGCCTCAACAAAACATTTTCCAGCTTTTGCTGCTCCATCATCTTTTGCAGAAGAAGATACTCTTCTTCAAGTTGGATGTTCTCCTTTTCTGTGACCTCCAGCTGATTAGCAACTCGTTTCAGATTTTCTACTGTATGCTGTAAACTAGTGTTCTTCCCCTCAAGCTCGAGAACTCTTTGCTCCAGAAAGCTTGCTTTTTTGAAAGCCACCTCCTGCTCAAGGGTCTTCTTCTGCAGCAGCTTGTTTTGGCTTTCTAGATGCTGGACAGCCTGTTCAGCCTGCTCTGCTTGTGCTGTTTTCTCCTTCAACTCCTCAATTTCTCTCTGCAACTGTGTCCTCTCATATTCCAACTTGCTGGTGCGGACACTGCTCTCTGCCATGGTATCATGTAATACCTGATTTTCCATTTCCAGGTCCCTCACCCGGATGTCAGTGCCCACCTGGGACCGTTGGCGAAGCGACTCCAAGGTTCGGCTCAGGTGCTCATTCTGCAGTGTCAGCTCTTTGGACTGAAAGAAAAGGCAATATTCTTAAACACCCTTAAAACAATAGGAGACAACAGACAGACAGATGAGCTCATAAGAATATACAAGTTATACTATTCTTTCTGTCATTGTAGCATATCTCAATGTTCTTGTGTAAGGATCCTTTCTGTTTTGTTTTTTAATTTTCATGAAATATTTAAAGTATCCCCTTTGGATTCATCGACTATTTTAGGTATGACACAGCAATTCGTTTTTGCTGAGAGCTCTTTTTGATGGGTTAGTTGCTCAATCGTTATACTTCAATTATTGTCTCTCATGTGGGTGTTTTTCAATGTTATAGACAGCTGAAGTAGCTTACGTTAGTATAGGTAGGAACTTTTTTACTGGTTGCATGAGCAAGATGTAGAGTGAGTCTCATGGCTTATGAGCAAAAGCATGTACTATACTAGTCACAGAAAACACAGCATGAAAACAGTAAAGCAGCCCATACCTCGACAGCGAGGAAATACATCCCAGTGGAAAATTATTTTTGAAACTATGCACCTGGAGACAATAACTGAAGAATAATAATAGAGGAAAAGCCTTAAACAGAGTGCAAAGCAAAAAAAATTGTCTCTGTTAAGGTTAAAGTAAGAGATGGGACAAACAGGACAGAATCCACTTTCCTTATAAAACATAAAAAAACACAGAAAGGCTCTTAACACATGAATGTTTAAAGATATCACAGAAAAAAGAACATAGCTGATACGTAGTCCTAAGGAAAACTTGAGATGTACATATCAGAAAAACTTAACAAGTGTGTCAACCTTTCTATATTAAATGTTTTATCTTGTTTATTTTAACTATATATCTTGTATCTCTTAACTGTGTAAGATGCGTCAATTATATGAAGTAAAAATGTACAATTTGGGCCTCATTTATGAGGCCTTGTGACACTTACGCACCGCTGGTGCGTCACTTTTTGTGACTCACCGGTTGCGTAAAAAATGGGCCATGTTGAGCCCTATTTACAAAGTGACGCATCTAGGCAGATTCGTCACTTTTTAAACCCCTGTGCCACATTATACCTGTTCCAGGTATAATGTATGCAGGGTGGGCGTTTCCCGGCCAAAAGCCTCTAGAAGTGGTCGCCTTGAAATCTATAAGATTTAAATGCGCCACTTCTAGGATGCATTGTGTCAATATCTTATGCCTGCCTCACAGCAGGCGTAAGACTGACGCAGTGCTGTAGTCATAGCCTCCCCCTTATTGCTGGGCTGCGTCACGCTTCCGTCACAACTCAAGCAATGCGTCAGTTTTGCGCCGAATGACAGATACGTCAGTATTACTGAGGTATCTGTCATTCCTTGCAACATGATGCAACATACAGTAAATATGGCGCATCAATCATGCCACAAGGAGGGCGCAGTGAAAACTGTTGCATTGCTGTTTTTACGCAGCATTGCAGAAGTTTTCATAAATAAGGCCCTTAATTTTTGGTAGAAATTTAATAAGGGGTTAAAAAAATAAAACAATGATTAATGTCACTATTATGGTATGCTCGCAGGGTCTATTAAAAAAACAGAATTATGTAGTATGTCTTATATAGTGCAATAGTACTACAAAAGTATCACTAAATGCTGTTCATAAAGTTTCCGCCGCCACCTCTACTATCTTTTTCTGCGAGGAGTTCTCCGCCCCAACAGCAGAGATTCTACATACGCAGGAATTCATGTTAGTGATAAATGTGGGAGGGACATAGGGAAGTGACTGTAAAATGG